>NC_066517.1:6419550-6534550 GCF_024679095.1 Eriocheir sinensis | reverse complement strand
TTTAGCGTGAATATTGCCACATTCTTCCTATTAAGCATACCATTACCTTTCTGCTACGTTTCTTGCAACGGTTCCTTCTATTACCTGTTACCTGTGTCATACATCATAATTATCTTCGTTAACTGCTCACAGTAACCAAATCACTGGACGTAGTCTATCTTGATTTCCAGAAAGCGTTTGATAAAGTCCCGCATCATAAATTACTTTACAAATTAAAGCAAATAGGTATTGACGGTCAAGTAAACCAATGGATCGCGAATTGGTTGAGCAACAGACAACAAAGAGTAGTGATCGACGGATTTAACTCAGAGTGGGCGCCTGTCACTAGTGGCGTCCCTCAGGGCTCGGTCCTTGGCCCAGTGCTCTTCATTATTTACATCAACGACGTGGATGTTGGACTCAATAACCGCATTAGTAAATTTGCAGACGACACAAAGATTGGCAACTCGGTTCTCACTGACGAAGACAGGCAAAGCCTCCAAGAGGATTTGCACAAAATTTCAGCTTGGTCGGATAGATGGGAGATGCCCTTTAACGTAGACAAGTGCCAGGTCCTTCAAGTTGGAACGAGGAATAAAAAGTTCGAATACGAAATGCGCGGCGTTAAACTCAAAAGCGTTCAATGCGTCAAAGACTTGGGGGTCAAAATCGCGTCAAACCTCAAATTCTCACAGCAATGCATCGATGCAGCAAATAAAGCGAACAGAATGTTGGGCTTCATTAAAAGAAACTTTGTATTCAAGAATAAAGATGTAATACTCGCTCTACAACAGTTTAGTCAGACCCCACTTGGAATATGCGGTACAGTTTTGGTCTCCCCACCATGCAAAGGATATTGCTAAATTAGAAGGTGTTCAGCGTCGGGCAACGAAAATGATCCCTTCCTTGCGCAACAAATCCTACGAAGAAAGGCTTTCTACCCTTAACATGTTCTCTCTTGAGAAACGTCGCCTCCGAGGAAAACTGATCGAATGTTTTAAAATACTTAATGGTTTCACGAATGTAGACAGATCAACATTGTTTATGATCGATGACACTTTGCGCACGAGGAACAATGGCGTAAAACTCAGATGTAGACAAGTAAATTCAGACTGCACCAAATTTTTCTTCACCAACGTTGTAGTGCGAGAATGGAATAAGCTTCCACCGTCAGTGGTCCAGTGTAACACGATTGACTCCTTCAAAAATAAGCTCGACCGTCACTTCCTTCAACTTAATATCAACTAGAGTAGAAATGCAACGTTTTGGAGTCTTCTGATTAATGTAAAATCACTTAGGTTTAAGGACAGACCACCAAGTCTGGACCATGGGGTCTGTGTGGTCTGATTTTCTATGTAAATCTATGTAAGTCATATTACCATAAATTTTACTTTTCGTTAATGCATATAAACGACGCTGAAAATCAATGTAGTTACACTTGAAGATGAGATGATCGTAAAAATCTAACTTGTTCTTAGTCAGCAAATGAGCAAAGATAAGACAAGACAAGACTTTCTTAACTTATTATATTTTATTCATACTTTTCTCCTTTCTCTTTTTTTTTCTTTTTTTTGTGGGGGGGGAAATCAGTATATGCAATCCAATATAACACATTTATTTAGAACATGTCAAAGTGCTAATTATTGAGAGGGTGTTTTGAAAAAACAAAACAAAAAACAGACAGAATAATATAGTTCGCTAGTTAAGGCACTTGTTCTTTCCAGACATTATGGAAATGATTTTGATGACGGTAAAATCTTGAACTCCATATAAGTATTGTAGCTCTGTTACCTTCACTAATTCCACACATTCATTTGCTTACGGGAGGATATAATAAGAAAGAAAAGATAGTTATACTTTGAGCTTTCAGAAAAATAGGTAATTTAATCTACAACTTTAACTATATTTTTTTCCTAGACACTTAAAAAAAAAAAACTCCCATAACATGACACACAATTCTCAAAATGAATCTTAAGTACATTAGGAAGCAGAGTATGCACTTTTTGGGGGGTATAGAAAAATGATTTTGCTGGGATTAAACCTTCCCATACTCATATCCTTGATCATGCGAAGACAATGACGTGTGAACAAACATCAAAATTATAAAAAAAAAATACACTCATCACATTTTTTTCTACCCAAATGTTCGATCCCACCCACACTATGAATCGCGAAAAAAAAAACTAGGTATTGCTCGTAAAGGAAGAAATACAATCACAAAGGAGTAAGTCAAGCTGTCAATAACACCAACAAAAACAAAAACAAAAATAGATATACTTTCCCCTGAAATAAAAATGATCTTACTGAGCAAATATATTCTAATATTTAACCTAATACATTAAGGACGAGGTCAACAATACCAAGGGATTATAGTGGGTCCTATTAGAGAGTAATGTGGAATGGAACCAAACCACAGTAAACCACAGGATTAGGTCAACAATATAAGTGGATCGCCAAGATCCTATTAGAAAGTAGTATGTAATGGAACCCAAACACCAGGAAGCCGTGGAGCCTTTTCTTAATGTGGTCAACGCATGAAGACATGAACACTCAGATATGGAGGAAAATTAGAGAACCATATTTTTTTTTTATCAATTAATGTGACATTATACACCAGTAATGTTAATTTTTATAACCAGAGACCAATGAGGACTAAAATATTTCTGTATTTCTGTATTGCCAGAACCCTTTTTTTTCCCCATTAAACCTAGAGAAAGGATGCGGGATAACCATGTGCCTGAACCGGGCCTTCAGAGAAAACCGCCGGTTATCAAACGTATTGGAGGAAACCAATTAGTTACTGTATGGAAGGGTATTAGTGACATGTAATCATGTATAACTAAGGTGGGCAGAACTCACTCTCTTATGTGCTTAGGTATTATTAATCTTTTCACCTGTTGATGATCATTACCAAAAGGGAATACACACTAAATAAATAGAAGATAATTGAATGTAAAACAAGTACCAAATTAAGCAAGTTAGGAGCCAGACATGCTCTACAGTATTCCGGACATACAGGCTGACCATCAATGATCTAGCATTGTTGAAACCGACAGCTTAATAGGGAATATATTACTGGATTACAGGTTTACCTTATCCTAATCTTAGCGTATCCTATGCATCATCAAATATTGTATGCAGAGAAAATAAAGGAGTTACCAAATGACTAGCAAATTAAACTGAAAATAAAAGAGTACAAGTACATATCAATTTTGGTTACACATAGTATCGAAAGATAAAAAAAAAGTTCATTGATTAGGATCAGGTATGTAAAAGGGAATTGCAGCTCAAAAACTAAATACATGGAATTCACAGTATATACAGTAAATTGAGTAAAATTACAGAAAAAAAAATTAATAAACCAATAAACATTACGTTTCAATGAATATTGTTCATATAAATTCTTGCTGGAAGACTCTGATTATTGAAAAATAAATCCTCCCACTTGTGAACACTATGATCAGTAGTTCTTAATACCAGTATTTCATGATCTTTAATTCATTTAGGGAATATTTCCTCTATTGCCACTTTTGCTTTTGGAATTTTATTCTTCCACTTGATAGTTTTTAAACACTTTTGAGTGTTTTGATGTCTCATTTGTTGTAAAAATGAATAATAACCATAATATGACAATTGGGGAGATTGTATTACTCACGCGCCGACATCTCGTTTTCTACTCAACCAACTGCTCTTCTGTTGTTATACGTTTCATGTTACGTTACGTTACGTCACGTTACATAATGCGATATATATTTCCTACTACCCTTCAAACCTTCCGTAAAAAAGAACATTGGGAGTGTATAGATGAAAACAACGGTAAATCTTTCATCTATTCGCGGGTTCTCTTTTTTTTCTTTCTATTTTTTCCATTGACAGAATTTAAGCTCTTTAGTGTTTTGAAGCATCATTTGTTGTGGAAATGAATAAGAACATAAGAACGCAGGAGTCTACAAGAGGCCGGTAGGCCTGTACTAGGCAGCTCCTTTGACCCTAAGCTCCCGTGTATCTAACTCCACCTAATATCGCTGTCCATGAATTTATCTAGTCTATTTTTGAATGTGACAATTGTATTGGCACTCACCACATGACTGCTAAGCCCATTCCACTCATCCACCACCCTGTCAGTAAACCAATTTTTGCCTATGTCCCTGTTGAATCTGAATTTACCCAGTTTAAACCCATTACTTCGTGTCCTACCCGGCTCTCTTACCAACAAAACCTTATGAATGTCTCCCTTATTAAAGCCCTTCATCCATTTATAAACCTCGATCATGTCTCCACGCACCCTTCGCCTTTCTAGAGAATGCAAGTTTAACTGTTTGAGTCTTTCCTCGTATGGCAAGTTTCTCAACCCCTGAATCATCTTAGTCATCCTCCTCTGCACCGATTCTAACATTTTGATATCCATTCTATAGTAAGGTGACCAGAACTGAACCGCATAGTCAAGATGAGGTCTGACTAATGCTAAATATAGTTTGAGGAAGACTTCGGGGCTTCTGTTGCTTACGCTCCTTGCGTAAGCAACAGCTTATACTAGCCGTTATATGACCACGTCAACGGAGTTAAGATTGGTGATACCTCAATATACTCAAAAAGGCTTAAAAATTATCAATTGGAAGAAAAATACAAAACAAAACAGGAAATAATAATAAAGGAAAGAAATACCAAAGTGTGAAAATAGACATGAAATGTTGAAATGGACGTGACCATGATGTCTCAATAGGACTTAAAGCGTACCTAGCATAACCTATCCATCTATTTGACATGGTTTTATTATGGCTAATATTCATTTGCACAACAAATGACGTCTCAAAACATTCGAAAGGGCTTAAAAACTATCGAATGGAAGAAAAAAAGGTGCGTTACCAATAGAAGCGCTGAAGTCATCCTCAAGCTTTACTTAGCACTAGTTAGAGCTCATCTCGATTATGTGGTTCAGTTTTGGTCAGTCCATTAAGAATGGATATCAAGATGTTAGAATCTGTACAGAGTAAGATGAAAAAAAGTGATTCAAAGGACGGAAAACTTTCCATATGAGGATAGACTTTAGCATTTAAATCTGCATTCTCTAGAGAAGCGAAGGTTACGAGATGTGACTTGCTTTTTTTTCCCATACTCAAGGATATGAGTATGGGAAGGTTTAATCCCAGCAAAATTTTTCCACTCCACCCGGGAATCGAACCCAGTCTCTCTCGGTTGTGAGCCGAGTGTGCTAACCACTGCACCACGAAGCCACCCGCTTATCAGAAAGGTTGTGGGAATATGCACATTAAAGGTACCAATACGTAGCATTGGTGTAATGGGATGTAGTAAAAGGGTTCTTAAAAGGTGATGGGGACGTGGTAACTAGGTAGTAGAAACGTGCATATGATCCACAGAACGTTGCAATATTATTATTATTATTATTATTATTATTATTATTATTATTATTATTATTATTATTATTATCATGTATGCCATGTGTGTGTACTATAACTTGTCTGAATCCCTCTCATCCAGAATTAAGATGTATTTTAACAGTGTTATTGTTATTATTATTATTATTATTATTATTATTATTATTATTATTATTATTATTATTATTATTATTATTATTATTATTATTATTATTATTGTTATTATTATTATTATTATTATTATTATTATACCATTCCACAGCTTTCACAGAGTTTTTCTGCATTGTTAGCTCGTGGTGAAGAATACTCATGGACGGAAGGAGAGATGTGAAACGTCTCCCACAATGTTTAAACAATGTGTCATCTCCACGGCGGTCACTGTCGACACACGACCGACACAATCCACTAAACGATTTTCGTCTCCCACACTGTTTACACAAAGCATTGCTTCTCATTCTCACGAGAAACATACCATCATCCCGCAACAGAGACGAGTCAACACCGTGACGTTAAGCCATTCCCCACCAGGGCTCAGCTTTATTCGCCTAACGCGGGAGAGTGGGAGATACCTATCACATCTGCGGAAGCAGGTGTGTAACGAATTTTACGTAACGACTTTCCCATCATCGCCATCTTTCATAGTGTATTTCCAACTGTGATAGTGTTTGCGCGTGCTAGCATAAGCCAACTCCCCGTCATTCATATACTCTCTTCTCTCTCTCTCTCTCTCTCTCCTCTCTCTCTCTCTTCTCTCTCTCTCTCTCTCTCTCTCTTTCTCTCTCTCTCTCTCTCTCCCTCTCCCTTTCTCTCTCTCCTCTCTCTCTCCTCTCTCTCTCCTCTCTTTTTCTCTCTCTCTCTCTCCTCCCTCTCTCTCTTTCTCTCTCTCTCTCTCTCTTTCTCTCTCTCTCTCTCTCCTTTCTTCTCTTCCTCTTTTCTCTCTCTCTCTCTCTCTCTTTCTCTCTCTCTCTCTCTCTTCTCTCTCTCTCTCTCTCTTTCTCTCCTTTTCTCTTCTCTCTTCCTCTCCTGTGTCTTGTCCAATGACTTTTTTGCTGGCCGGGAGAGGAAGCTGGGAAGGGGCAGGGGTGGGGGAGGGGGGGGTAAAGGGCGGAAGCAGGTGTGTAACGAATTTTACGTAACGACTTTCCCATCAACGTCATCTTCCATAGTATATTTCCAACTGTGATAGTGTTTGCGCGTGCTACCATAAGCCAACTCCCCGTCATTCATATACTAAATAATTTCTCTTTCTTCCTTTCTCTTTGACCTTTTTCATCTTCGTCTTCTCTCTCTCTCTCTCTCTCTCTCTCTCTCTCTCTCTCTCTCTCTCTCTCTCTCTCTCTCTCTCTCTCTCTCTCTCTCCTCTCTCCTTTCTCTTCCTTTCTCCTCTCTCCTCTCCTTTTCTCCTCTCCTTTTCTCCTCTTTTTCTCTCTCCTTCCTCTTCTCTCTCCTTTTATCCTCTTTCTTTCATTTTCTCTCTTTCTCCTTCTCTTTCTCTCTCTCCTTTTCTTAACATGACTTTGTTTTTTGTGTGCTTAACGTATATGCTTAACCTCAAACTCTATGTTTAACATGTGTGCGGTTACTTATACATCATCTTCTCCAAAATATAAAGATACAGTTACTATACTTTCTTTCTCAAAGACAGATTTTTAATGTACACAACATAACTTTGTGTACTTGATTAATCTCAAACTATTATTTACCGTGTGTGTGTGTGTGTGTGTGTGTGTGTGTGTGTGTGTGTGTGTGTGTGTGCAAAGCTAACAGGTAACAAAGGCATAACTGTTAAGTATAGCATCTCAGCATGGCGTCACTACTTCACCCTACACGTTCCCTCTAAGACAGAACGAGGCATGGCGCCGCCCATGTCTCGCCGCTCCCAGACTCGTCACCTCCCACCAACCGCAGCATAGCACATCCCTTGCTCCCTCCCCATAGCCTGTCACTACCGATCCCTCTCTGTCCCGCCCCACGCTCCCTCGCCCCGCCAAATCAATTCGCTATGGCAGGGGCCACTACCGATGTCTTTCCGCCCCGCCCCACGCTCCCTCGTCCCGCAAAATCAATCCGCTATGGCAGGCGCCACTACCGATTTCTTTCCGTCCCTCCACTCTCCGTCCCGCCCCACGCCCCGACGCTCTCCACTCCGCTCCACGCCCCGCCACTCTCCGTCCCGACCCACGTCCCGACGCTCTCCACCCCGCCCCACGCCCCGCCAAAACAATCCGCTATGGCATGGGCCACTACGGATGTCTTTCCGCCCCCCCCGCCACGCTCCCTCGATCCGCCAAATCAATGCGCTATGGCATGGGCCACTATGGACGTCTTTCCGCCCCCCCCGCCCCCCCCCGCTCCCTTGCCCCGCCAAATCAATGCGCTATGGCAATATTATATATACTAACGATGCCAGGCGACGAGTAAAAAGATTAGTATGTCAGGCAAAGCGTAGATATGAAGAAAATATTGCACCCAACTGTAAAAATAATCCGAAATCTTTCTTCAGTTACATAAACAACAGAAAGGCGATCAGAAGTGGAATTGGACCTTTAACAAACAGCGACGGTGCACTAGTGACTAACAGCCAACACATTGCAAACCTCTTAAACAATTACTTTTCCTCGGTCTTTAATACTAACAGTCTTCCTCCCGCTACTACCAACACCAGTACTAATGTAAATCTCGAGCATGCATTGCCTAATTTTGAAATAACAACCGATGAAGTCCTTAAAGCTCTCCATTCACTTAAAACAAATAAAATTCCCGGACCCGATAAAGTATATCCTATACTACTGCTTAATGAAACAAAGAGGGAAATAGTCTCTTCCCTCACAACCGTATTCAATATGTCCTTGCGACAAGGCATCGTCCCTTCGGATTGGAAAAAGGCTAACGTGAAACCGATTTTTAAGAAAGGAGACAAAAAAATACCAGGTAACTACCGACCCATTAGTCTAACATTATTTGTAGGTAAGCTACTTGAGAGCATAATTAGAGACAAAATTGTGAGCTACCTCGAAAGCCACTCATTAATTGGGGATTCACAACATGGCTTCCGTTACAAAAGATCCTGCCTATCAAACCTATTGACCTTTTATAACGACCTCTTCTCAGTTTATGACGTAACCAAATCATTGGACGTCGTCTATCTTGATTTCCAGAAAGCGTTTGATAAAGTCCCACATCATAAATTACTTTATAAATTAAAGCAAATAGGTATTGACGGTCAAGTAAACCAATGGATCGCGAATTGGTTGAGCAACAGACAACAAAGAGTGGTGATTGACGGATTTAACTCAGAGTGAGCGCCGGTCACTATAGTCTGTTCACTTAAGCTAGATTCCTGGCGCCTAGGCAGGTTTGTAAGCTTGCAGCTGATTGGCTACACCGCTCTCCCGTTAACACTCATTTTTTTTAACATCATTATACAGCGTGTCGTGATGGTTGGGGCGAGTGAAATATTGCTATAAATAACTCTGTGTTTTCAATATGTGGAGTTTTAACAGCATTCTGATCACACTATCATGTTCACGAGAGATTTTCCTGCGTAATGTAATAATATATTTCTGCAATCAATGAACAACTGTTGAAAACAGCGAGCATAAGTAAAACATGTTATAAACATTTTTTTAACATCTTCACGGTTCAACTCATCGTAATACCATTTTCTTATATGCTTTGTCGAGTTTTTAAAATACATCTTGATTCTACAGTTACTGCTGAGTTTGATGGTGTCAACTAAAACTGGCTAGCTCGTATGTGAGATGAGCTATGGCAAATAATAAAGAAACATGTCTCACTCGAGCATGCAAGATGTGGTCCGACATGAGTGTTAGCGGGAGAGCGGAGCAGGTAATCAGCTGCAGGCTTACCAACCTGCCTAGGCGCCAGGAATCTAGCTTAAGGTGGGAATTCGGCCGCTTGGCACTGATATCGGTTTTTGGGTCCTCCTACCTTAATTTTCTCACCTAGGTGAATAATATTTTTACACAATGTGTATTAATATGCAGTGCTTCTATACCAGTAATATGGTAAAGAAAGCTGCCGTAGTTTTTGTGCAGTGCGTTATGTTTGGCGATGACGAAAGACATTCAAAATCACATAATAACTTCAAAACTATGAATAGTATGGCAATTTCCTTTTGATCACAGATAATACACACAATAAAGTACCTATGTTACTATTTTCGTACACCTAGCTGAAGTTACAACAAATTTATTACACCGCAAAATGTTACCTTTTATTTCATCAAAAATTAGAGTTTTATAAATTTGTCATAAATTTATTTGAGGAAATTAATGCGTGATAATAGTACGTTTACTAAACACGAGGGTGGTGATCATTTTGATACTTGAATTTCTAAAATTGGTCAATTACTGACAGAGTTATTAAACATTATGTGTGCCAAAAACAAGTTTTGAGAAAAACGCATTTTTGTGTGAACATCTTCAATACCCCATAACAATCACTCTAACATGCACCAAATCCAAATATTTACTTATATAACTCTTCGGCCATTCCTGGAAGGTTGGTAGTGGTTGTTTAGGTAGTTCAGGCCATGTTTACATCACGTTTATATCACCTGTATAGCCCCTACGGAAGGTGAGTTCTCCCTTGCCTGGTAGACCTCTAAAGAAACCAAGGCTCCTGGTCCCGTGTTATAATCATATTAGATTATATAACATATTTTTGATATATTATTTATATCTAAAATTAAAATAACATATTCATTGGGTCTCAGTGGAGCCCACCCCACCTCATTGTTGCCAGGACAGTTTGTTTAGAAATTACCAGGCTGGTAATCAGGGCCAGGTGTTGTCTTGCTTTTCTTCTTTGACTTCTTTACTGCTTTTCGTGGCGTATATGCTGTGAACTCTTTGACACCCTCCTGGGAGGGTGGCTGATGCGTATCGTCACATTTATTTCACCTTTTCAATATATTCTGGCGGCTTGCTTCACTTTTCGACTTTCTTCCCACCGAGCTGAAGCAAAATGCCAGAAGCATCGCTTCTACGGTGGGTCCAGAAGATGTCCAGGAGCGATTGGACAGGATACAGAAATAAGGTTGTGATCGGAGGACCCCAACGGAGAGAACAGTTTGACAAAGTAAGCAGAAGGGTTAGAGGTAAGAAAGAGGTCTAGTATGTTGTGCCGGTCTCCAAGGCGGTCGGGAATACGTGTAGGGTGCTGAACCAACTGCTCTAGGTCGTTGAGGAGAACAAAGTTGTAGGCTTATTTACCAGGCTGGTCAGTGAAAGACGATGAAAGCCAAAGCTGGTGGTTAACATTGAAATCTCCCAAGATGGAGATTTCAGCGGAGGGAGAGTGGGTCAAGATGTGCTCCACTTTAGAGTTCAAGTATTCAAAGAATTTTATATAGTTGGTAGAGTTAGGTGAGAGATAAACAGCACCGATGTATTTAATAATAGAATGACAATGAAGTCTTAGCCAGATGGTCAAAAATTCTGAAGAGTCATGGTCGTGGGCACGAGAGCAAATGATGTCGTTGCGCACGTAGGCGCAACATCCAGCTTTGGATTGAAATTTAGGATAGTGATAGTAGGAGAGAACAGAGTAGAGATTGCTGTCAGTAGCCTCAGAGACCTGTGTTTCGGTGAGGAAGAGAAGGTGAAGTTTAGAGGAGGAGAGATCGTGTTCCACAGAATTAAAATTATAACGAAGACCGTGAATGTTGCAGAAATTGATTAGAAAGAGGTTCGAGGAGTTATCAAGACACTTCTCAAGTCGGCAGCTTGAAGGGTAGTCCTCCCTGGGGGAATTTGTAGTCCCCCCCCCCCAGGCGGGGATTCCGAGCCAGGGTGAAGGTGTGCCATTTTGAATTTTGAATTTTGGGAAAAAGTGTGCATGTTGTGTGAATGTAGTGTAGTGTGGATAGAGAGAGGATCTGTCTTTAGAGAGCATGCTGAACTACTCTCTGGTGTTGATGATACAAAAGGGAAACGGTTAGTGAGGACATGGGAAGGGTCTTTGGAAGGCTTCAGCACCCTCCTCACTTCCCATATATACCTCACCGGGAATGGCTTGCGCCCGTTTCAGTAGGTGTCTTCCTACTTCCTCCAACTCTTTGCTTTGTTGAATAACTAAAAACATATGATATGTGGAAGAAATAAGGCAGACTTGCTCATTTACGCCGACGATCTAGGAGCGAGAAATGCAATGTTTTGAGTGGAATTGCCGGCTCCGCCCACCGGCTAAGCTCCGCCTCCCCTTGCTTCACCTCACAGTGAAAAGCGACCCGCTGAGGGCCTCTCCATTTATTCCTCCAAGGTTTGCCTGGCCCAGGAAGCTCGCTGTGTGCTCACACTGCCTCACAGTGCTATAGGATGCATGAAAAAAAAAAATATTTACTCATCAATATCACCATGAAATATTAACATAACGCAATTTTATTATTCAACATATACACTACCTAGTCTCAGGGATTATGATGAAAAAAAATAAGGCCATAAGTCCACCGTCAACCTTGAATGTAGATAGAAATATAAAAGTTTTTATCGTATGCTTTTTTATTGTATTACCTTTTATCTGATCGCCAGTATGGGTTCCGCAAGGGACGTTCTACTGGCGATCTTCTTGCTCTTTTAACTGACTCTTGGTTATCCTCTCTTAGCCGTTTCGGTGAAACTTTCTCAGTTGCGCTAGACATATCGAAAGCTTTCCATAGAGTCTGGCACAAGATTTGCTTTCTAAACTGCCCTCTTTCAGATTCTATTCCTCTCTCTGTTCCTAAATTTCCAGTTTCCTTTCCCGCCGTTCTATCTCTGCTGTGGTAGACGGTCACTGTTCTTCCCCCAAACCTATCAACAGTTGTGTTCCACAGGCTCTTTTCTATCACCCACTCTCTTCCTGTTATTCATCAATGATCTTCTTTCCATAACAAACTGTCCTATCCACTCATACGCTGACGACTCCACTCTGCATTATTCAACTTCTTTCAACAGAAGACCCTCTCAACAGGATTTACATGACTCCAGCCTGGAGGCTGCAGAACGCTTAACCTTGCTATCATTTCCAACTGGGGTAAAAGGAACCTTGTATCCTTCAATGCCTCAAAAACCCAGTTTCTCCACCTTCCAAACACCTATCCCCTATTCTTCAACAACACTCAGCTGTTATCTTCTTCAACACTAAATATCCTCGGTCTATCCTTAGCTCAAAATCTCAACTGGAAATTTCACATCTCCTCTCTTACTAAATCAGCTTCCTCGAGGTTGGGCGTTCTGTATCGTCTCCGCCAGTTCTCCCCCAGACAGATGCTTTCCATATTATAAGGGCCTTGTCCGCCGTTGTATGAAGTAGGCATCTCACGTGTGGGGGGGCTCCCCTCACACAGATCTTTTGGACAGAGTGGAGTCTCAGGCTCTTCGTCTCATCAGCTCTCTACCTCTTAAATTCCGCTGCCATGTTGCATCTCCTATCTTCCACCAATATTTTCAGGCTGACTGCTCTTCTGAACTTGCTAACTGCATGCATCCCGCGGCCCCGCTGCACACGACTTTCTACTCATGCTCATCCTTATACTTTCCAAACCCCTTATGTAAGAGTTAACCAGCATCTCCATTCTTTCATCCCCTTCACTGGTAAACTCTCTATGACTTGACCTCTTTCAAGAAGAGTGTATCAAGAGTGTATCAATCTCCATTCGAAATGGACCTCTCTTTTGGCTACTCTATACTTATCACTATATGAGAGCAACGGTCAGCGGGCTTTTTTTTTACATCTTTTTGTTGCCCTTGAGTAGCTCTATGTATATATATATATATATATATATATATATATATATATATATATATATATATATATATATATATATATATATATATATATATATATATATATATATATATATATATATTCCTTCATCACATGAAATCTACTTGAAAAAGCAATGTGTCGTCTTGTATTATAGAATGAATGTTATAGATAACGACTCAAGGATGGCAGTGATCCTAAGAAAACACAGGTAGGCCATGCAGTATTCTAGACAGTATTAGAAAACTATATAGCGCCGAGTCGCGACGCCATCAGCCAAGGCAGAAGCAAACTGACGGGTACTCCGCAGTGATTGGCTGCCACAACCCTTATAGCTACTCAAAATCAAATGACAAAAAGAGGAGGCGTAGCCGCCTGTAATATCTTATTGAAACAGACTATAGGAATGGTAGATACTTGCCGGCCCACCCCCGCAAGGGTGTTGGGGCACTGTGGTAAGCGTGGACAAGGCTGTGTGTGACGTCCACGACCACCACAGAGGCAAAGCCAGAGGTTGGAGCGTCCGTGACGTAGTAAGAGTATAGGTAGGTGTCGGTGAGGCAGGCGCGTGGCCCTGAGGTGTGCACCATGACAGGGGGGTCTGCGGCGGGGCGGACAATACGTGGGGCATGGAGGGCCACACAACGCCTCCACCTCATCCACTTAAGGAAGTCGTCGTTATCTTCTTCGTGGTCGTCGTCATCGTTATCATCATCGTCGTTGTCGTCGTCGTCGTCGTCGTTGTAATCACTCCCATGGTAACAGTCTCTAATTTGTAACAAAATTTCGTCGTCCATCCCATCATTTGTACTCGTTCTCTCTCCAGTCTCACCTTCGCCCAGTGCTGTATCATCTCCTGCAGCGTGAGGGTGGTGCCACAGCTGGACGCGGAACGTGCTGCCAGGCCGCCCAGTCCACTGAACCTCCACGACACCTCGGCCGGCTTGAGTCATCGTTGGGGCCACATCTGCCAACACATAGTCGGTCGGGTCAATATATGATCTGAGTCCACTAAACATCGGTCAAAAGTTTTTCTATGACTTACTACTATGTACGGGGGTCAATGACTTCTAAAAGAAAACCCTCCTAAAAACTGATCCTAAGACTGATTAATGTGCATTATTACAAAATGAGGATATATATATATATATATATATATATATATATATATATATATATATATATATATATATATATATATATATATATATATATATATATATATATACTTATCTTTTTTTATATATATATATATATATATATATATATATATATATATATATATATATATATATATATATATATATATATATATATATATATATATATATATATTATATATGAGGGTTTTCATTCGTTTTTCTTTCTTTTTTGCCCTTGAGTTGTATATATATATATATATATATATATATATATATATATATATATATATATATATATATATATATATATATATATATATATATATATAAAGTTAAGAGTAGTGGCCAAACGAGAGGTCAATTTCTGGTGGAGAGATTTCTTGATACTCTCCTCTTGAAAGAGTTCAAGTCGTAGGCAGGAGGAAATACAGATGAAGCAAGATTGTTCCAGAGTTTACCAGCCTGAGGGATGAAAGAGTGAAGATGCTGGTTAACTCTTGTATAAAGGATTTGGACAGTATAGGGATGAGCTTGAGTAGAAAGTCGTGTGCAGCGAGGCCGCGGGAGTTGGGAGGCATGCAGTTAGCGAGTTCAGAAGAGCAATCAGCGTGAAAATATCGATAAAAGATAGAAGGAGAGGTAACATGGCGGCGGAATTAAAGAGGTAGGAAACTGTCAGTAAGAGGAGTTGATAAGACGATGAGCCTTAGACTCTACTCACTCTCACACATGAGATGCATGCTCCATACAAAGGCGGACAAGGCACTTGTATATGGATAGCAACTGTGCGGGGGAAAATAACTGGTGGAGACGCCCAACCTCCAGGAAGATGATTAAGTGAGAAAAGATGTGAAGTTTCCAGTTAAGATTTTGAGTTAAGGATAGACCGAAGATGCTTAGTGTAGAAGAAGGTGACAGCTGAGTGTTGTCGAAGAATAGGAGATAGGTGTTTGAAAGATTGTGTAGAGTTGATAAGTGGATAAATTGAGTTTTTGAGGCGTTGAAGGACACCAGGTTCCTTCTGTCCCAATCGGAAATGATAGCAAGGTCTGAGGTTAAGCGTTCTGCAGCCTCCAGTCGAGCCCTCTAATTCCTGTTGGGAGGGTCTTCCATTGAAAGAAGTTGAATAATGCAAAGTAGAGTCATCGGAGTATAAGTAAATAGGACAGTTTGTTATGGAAAGAGACAGAGGCCTGCGGGACACCACTGTTGATAGGTTTAGGGAAAGAACAGTGACCGTCTACCACAGCAGAGAAAGAACGGCCGGAAAGGAAACTATAGATAAACGTACAGAGAGAGAGATAGAATCCGTAGGAGGGTAGTTTACAAAGGAAAGAGTTGTGCCAGACTCCATCGAAAGCTTTCGATATGTCTAGCGCAACTGAGAAAGTTTCACCGAAACAGCTAAGAAAGGATAACCAGGAGCCAGTTAAGAAAGCAAGATCACCTGAAGAACATCCTTTGCGGAATTATACTAGCGATCAGATAGATGGTCAGAAGTTGATAGATGCTTATGAATCTTCCGGTTAAGGATAGATTAAAAGCTGTAGAAAGACACGAAAGTAAAGCTACAGGATTTTAATTTGAGGGATTGGCACGGTCACTCTTCTTAGGCACAGGCTGTACGAAGGCGTACTTCCAGCAGGAAGGAAAGGTAGATGTCGACAGGCAGAGACGAAAGAGTTTGACCAGACAGGGCGTCATCACGGAAGCACAATATTTAAGTACAATAGGAGGCACTCCATCAGGCCCATAGGCCTTTTGAGGATTGATGTCAGAAAGGGCACAGAAAACATCATTCTTAGGAATCTTCATACAGGCATAGTGGAGTCAAAGGGGGTATGAATAGGAGGAATATGCCCAGAATCGTTCCGAGTGGACTTTTTAGAGAAAGATTCAGCGAAGAGTTCAGCCTTAGAAACAGACGAGACGGCGTTGCGTCAGGATTAGGGAAAGGAGGGAAAGATGAAGTGAAATTGGAGGAGATATTTTTGGCGAGGTGCCAGACGTCTCTTGAAGAATTATAAAAATGAGGGTTGTGGCATTTTCTAATGATGAATGTGTTTTTAGTGAGTCGCAGAATAGATTCGGCACGATTCCGAGTGGAAATGTAAACATCATGGTTAGCAGGAGTGCGAAGGTTCTGCTACAGTCGAGGCCGGTGTCACTTTTACTCTTTTAGCTGGGCAGGAGGCAGATTTTCACTTCCTCATTCTTTCTTTTGAAGTCCGCTGAGTCTGGCACCGCGACCCCACCCCATCCCACACTTCTCTTCCTTCACACACCTGCACATCCCAGGAGACAATAAGAGTGTGGATTAAGAAGGGGAGGCTTAACACGTAATCTCCTAGAGTTGCAATTTGGCAACACGGTGAAATACCCAAATGCTTTTGGCATCTGAGCTAAGTGTTGCCGCCACTTTTG
The DNA here is from genome assembly GCF_024679095.1 of Eriocheir sinensis. Classification (NCBI taxonomy): domain Eukaryota; kingdom Metazoa; phylum Arthropoda; class Malacostraca; order Decapoda; family Varunidae; genus Eriocheir; species Eriocheir sinensis. Next base: position 6,517,839 of record NC_066517.1, on the reverse strand, counting down.
TGCAGTGTTATATGTTGTCCTCTATCCTACAGATATGCTGAGCCTAGTAAACGTTGATTAGACTCGTTGCAGTACTTCATATTTACACCATATTATGTTTTCTTCTTATCCAAAATGGCAAGTATGAAAAGGTATATATATATATATATATATATATATATATATATATATATATATATATATATATATATATATATATATATATAGATAGATAGATAGATAGATAGATAGATAGATAGATAGATAGATAGATATAGATATAGATAGATAGATAGATAGATAGATAGATAGATAGATATATTTTTTTTTTCTCCGCCTATTGCGCCGGTAGGCTTGCTTCAGGGGCCTGGATGGTATTCGTCCCCAGCCCGTCATGGCGCAGGCAAGTATTTATAGTGGCGCCATATATATATATATATATATATATATATATATATATATATATATATATATATATATATATATATATATATATCCTCCAATTTCACTTCTTCCTTTTTCCTTCCTCTCCTTAATCCTAACGGCAGCACCGCCGTCTCATCTATCTCTAAGGCTGAACTCTTCGCTAAAACATTCTGTAAGAACACCACCCTGGACGATTCTGGGCATATTCCTCCTACTCATCCCCCCTCTGACTCCTTTATGCCTATTATTATGAATTTTCATAATTATTTTTTCTATGCCCTCTCTTGCCTCAACTCTCAGAAGGCTTATGGACCTGATGGAGTGCCTCCTATTGTCCTTAAAAGACTGTTTCCGTGCTGACACCCTGCCTGGTCAAACTCTTTCGTCTCTGCCTATCAACATCTACCTTTCCTTACTGCTGAAAGTACGCCTTCGTACAGCCTGTGCCTAAAAAGGGTGACCGTTCCAATCCCTCAAACTACCGCCCTATAGCTTTACTTTCTTGTCTATCTAAATCTTTTGAATCAATCCTTAACCGGAAAATTCTAAAGCACCTTTCCACTTCTAACCTTCTATCTGATCGCCAGTACCCCGTCGAAAGGGAGTCACCTTGTCGTGGTGACGGGGCTTGAAGCGAGGTCGGCGGCACCACCTACCGTGGTGGCTTGCCCACCTCGATAGGGCTCGATGTCCGTTGGCCTCGTGGACCAAGTGCTCCCCCCTCATCACCGGTAGAGGAGGCCTACTGGTGGTGTTGCCTTCTCCCGCCCTGCCCTTTTACCACCCAGGGCAGGGCTACTGTCTCCCCACGTGTTTGCCGTGCGTGGCGTCCCGTATACTCCCCGTGCCCTTTCATCTGGGGGTTGAGTCCACCGCGGGGCAGGGTGTAGTTCCCCTCGGTGGGCAACACGCTCCTTTGGTGGGAGGGTTGGGGTAAGACGGGTGGTTCAGTGTGGCCCCACTGAATCAATCGGCTGGTCATGCGAAGGCTAGGGTCAAGTGGTCATTGCCGGGTGGGCCGTCGCAACGGTCCCGCGGCCGCCGGTAAACACCTGGGAGTGGATGCGTATACTTCCCCATTACCCCTGGGGCTGTTGGGTGCGGTCTGGCCCCAAAATTCAGCTTCCCCTTGTTGGGCTCCGTGGTGGGTGGGGGTGTGGGGGAGTGAAACACCTCCCCTGTGTATGGTTAAGTTTCCCTTGCCTCGGCCTGCCTCTCTCCCTGACGTCCGCCTGTCCCCGATTACCCCTACACGGTCCTCTCTCGTCGCCACCTTGGAGCCTTTCACCGTTCCTGGTGGTGCCGCTGGAAAGTTCCTACCTCCTAGAGGGGCTGACCAAAACAAGTCCGTGCAACATAAAAGTCCACGTGTGTCTGACAAGGCTGCCTCCCATTCCGGGGGTAGCTCTGATGTGCGTCCCTCTTCCAAGCTGGACGCACTTCAGATGGTGAATATCGATCCATCGTTTTCCTACCGTGCCTTGCACTCCTTACTCAAGCCATTTGGCCCAGTCCTTCGTATCCGTCTCATTTATGATGGAGACTTCAAGTCAAACAGATGCTATGTGACCTTTGCTTCCAGCGCTGAAGCCCAGTCGGCGTGTGACGCTGTTGCGACTCTGCCTATCGCAGGTGCTGGATTTCAAGCGAAACTTCTCCGCTCTTCCAATATTTCTGACAGTGACATGGACTATGTCCCGAACCTCTTCGAAGACGCTTTGTTAGAGCCAACTCCCAGGGACAGCCAGGTCCCTCCCCCTCGCTGGTTTGTTGCATACTATAGGAATGGGCGTGGCAACTTCATTCATGCTGCTAGGTACCTCACCAAAGAAATTGGCACGATCCCTGAGGGGAATCTGAAAAAGTATGGGAAGGGAGTGTTAGTCAGGGCTAAAGATATTACTCAAGCTAAAATGCTGCAACATCTACCATGCCCTGCTGACAATATGTTTGAAACGGTCAAAGCACACCATACCTTCAATTATAGTAAAGGCAGTATATATAATCATGACCTCTACGATTTCTCTGAGGAGGAAATACTTGGGATGTGCCCTAGTTCTGTTCATAAGGTGTCCAAGATGAAGGGTTCAGCTAACATGATACTTCTCACCTTTTTTGGTTCTACCCTCCCTGACCGTGTCAGTATTGGCCCCCTCCATCTTCGGGTAAAGCCTTTTGTTGATCGCCCTCTACAGTGTTTTTCATGTTACGGGTATGGTCATGGTAAGAAATACTGCACTGAGCCTTCTCGGTGTGGTAATTGTTCTGCATTAGGCTCACACTCCACGGCGGAATGTGAGTCAGATGCTTATTGCTTCTATTGCCAGGATGCTCACCATTTGTCTTCCAGACAGTGCCCACGATATCGCCTGGAACAGGATATTTTGCAACTTGCAAATAGTCAGTTTATCAGCCTTGGTAGTGCGCGCCGTGAACTCCTCTACCACCAGAAGGCCGGTACTGGAGCAAAGACGTACACCTCATCGCTAGGCACTCGCTCTTCTGCCCAGCCCGCTGCTCAGGTGTCCTCTACGGTTTCCTCCCGGCCCTTTGAAGCTACTGTTATTACGTCCCATAATAGATTTTTCCTTTTGTCCTGTGATTCTGTCGAGTCACCTCCAGGTTCTGATGGGGCTTATCTGGCCTCGTCCCAGGTGATGCATGTTGATGTACATGCACCTCACATTGCTTCGCCGAAGTCCGCCAGAGGTATGAAGAAGCGACATCGCGGTTCTACAGATTCAGTTGAATCTGTTCCGCCAACTAAGATTACTGTAGGTATACATGATTCTGGGGTCTCTCAGGATAGGCCTATGGAGGAAGATGCGGAGGCTCATATTGAGCCTGCTGAGACCCCCTCTGTTCCAGTTCCTGTTGCTTCTAGTGGTTTTCCTGATCGGGATATGGAAACTGAGGAATCCCTTGGATATAGTGTTGGGAATCCTCCCCGCGAGCATGTAGCTTCGGGGAGTGGTGTGCGGTCTGGCTCTAGTAGTGCGGCGTCCGGAGGGGGCGCAGGTTCCTTTGTTGGGAGAAAGCTCGAGGTCCCTCGACCCGGCTTCTCTCGGGTCCCAGTCTCCTCTTCTCGTCGTATTACCGTACCGAATCAGGTGGGTAAAAGGCAGTCTCTTTCAGGGGCTCGCCTGGAGCGCACTCGAAAATAGACATCTTCCTACTCCTACAGTGGAATTGTAGAGGCCTACGAGCCTCGTGGGAGGAACTCCGAGCATTGATATCTCGGTTTTCTCCTGCTTGCCTTTGTTTACAGGAGACAATGCTCGGAGACTACACTCACTCTAGTCCTCCTGGGTATCGTGCCGTTTACAGTACCCCTAATCCTGGACAGGGCCACCATGGTGGCACCGCCATATTCGTTCGCTGTGATATCCCTTATGTCCCATTACAGCTTCACTCAACGTTGCAGTCTGTTGCTGTTAAGGTTTATTTAGGCAAATTTTATACATTATGTAGCCTTTATCTCCCTCCTGGTGTTCCCGTTGACAGACACGATCTTGACGACCTGGTGCAGGAACTTTCCTTGCCTTTACTTTTATTAGGGGATTTTAACGGTCGCCATCCGTTGTGGGATGATGGTGCTACCAACCCACGTGGACTTTTAGTTGCTTCTTTTATTGAGGATCAGGGATTAGAAATTTTAAACTCTGGGGAGGTGACACATTTTCATAGCCAGACTGGTACTTTTACCTCTATAGATCTTTCACTTTGCACTTCTAATTATCTTCCTGATTTTCGTTGGCGGGTCTTACCGGACTTATATGGCAGTGACCACTTTCCAATTTTATTGGAACGCATTGATTCTGTACCGCAGTCACGCCTTTCTCGCTGGCGTCTAGATAAAGCAGACTGGCAGCGATTTACGGAACTTAGCTCCTCTCTTCGTCCGTTGGCTGACTTTGAAACTTCTGACGAGGCTGCATCCTATTTCACTGATGCCCTACTTTCTGCAGCCCTTCAATCCGTCCCCAGGACGTCTGGCCGGTTCCCTAAACATCCTGTTCCCTGGTGGAACGCCGCTTGCACTACTGCTGTGCAAGAGAAGCGTGCTGCATTCTCTCGACTTCGTCGTCACCGTGGGAACCCCCAGTGTTTGGATGCTTTTCGGCGAGCGCGTGCTCGAGCACGACGCACTTTCAAGGAGGCTCAACGAATTTCTTGGAAGGCTTATCTCTCTTCCATCACTACCAGAACTACACTTACAGAAGTCTTTAACAGAGTTCGTAAGATCTCTGGGAAGTTTTCCCCCCCTCCCCCTCCAGTGTTATCGCATGCGGGGGAAACGGTGGCGGACCCTAAGACTGTTGCTGACCTATTCGCCAAGCACTTTGCCAGTGTCTCTAGGAAAGATCCTACTGCACCAGGGGCTCGTTATCGCCGGGATGTGGAATCACTCGGCGTTAACTTCGCTTCCACCGGAGGGGAATCTTATAATATCCCATTTTCTCTCTCCGAGTTGAAGACGGCTTTATCCCAGTGTCATGATTCCTCGCCAGGTCCAGACGACATCCCTTATGCTTTCTTACGCCACATGTCTGACTGTGGTTTTACATTTTTATTGGATCTTTACAATTTCATTTGGCGTACCGGTGATTTTCCATCTCTGTGGAGTGTAGCTGTAATTCTCCTCATTTTGAAGCCTGGGAAAGATCATCTCCAAGCAACTAACTATCGTCCTATTTCTTTAACATCCTGCATTTGTAAAGTGATGGAGAAGATGGTGAATGTCAGGCTTATGTGGTACTTGGAGAGCCGGAATTTATTGACACCGGTGCAATATGGTTTCCGAAAGGTGCGCTCCACTTCGGATGCTCTTTTATCCTTGGAGTCCTCAGTTTGTGAGGCGTTTGCCAATAATCACCACCAGATGACCGTGTTTTTTGATCTGGAGAAGGCCTATGACACCGCTTGGTGTCATGGAATTTTACTTAACCTGTTTGAGTTTGGTCTTCGTGGCCGTCTCCCTGTTTTTATTCAGGAGTTTTTATCTCATCGTCTTTTACGGGTTAGAGTGGGGAGTACTCTTTCCGAGGTTTGTCCACTTGAGGATGGTGTACCACAGGGAAGTATTCTCAGTGTTACGCTATTTGCTGTGGCTATTAATGGAGTCGTTGGTGTCCTGCCTGATGGAGTTCATAGCTCCTTATATGTAGACGATTTATCCATGTCGTTTTCTGCTGCAAGGATGTCGTTGATTGAACGAAAGCTGCAATTGACTATTAATAGAGTCGCCAATTGGGCAAATACGCGCGGCTTTCGATTTTCGTCCTCAAAGACAGTAGCTATGCATTTCTGTCGTCTTCGAGGCGTTCATCCGGACCCTGACTTATATCTTGGTAATAGGCGACTGTCCTGTGTAGAGACGACTCGTTACCTCGGTCTTTTATTTGATAGCCGCCTAACCTGGGTGCCTCATTTACGTTACGTTAAGGCGCCTTGTCAGAAAGCCCTGTCCCTCCTTCGTGTTTTTGCTCATACCTCTTGGGGTGCAGACAGGGACACGCTACTCCTCCACAGAACACTCATCCTTTCCAAGTTGGAATATGGCTGCGAGGGATACTCCTCCGCCAAGGAGGCTCACCTACGCGTGTTGGACTCAGTACACTGGTGTTGCTGTTGTGTTGGACTCAGTATACTGGTGCATTCCGGTCTTCACCGATACCTAGCCTCCTCGTGGATGCCTCCTCGTCCTGCCTCTGGATTTGAGACGCCAGTCCTCTCTATTCCGTTGCTGGTTCCGCGTCCAACGCCTTCCAGAATCAGTTCCTTGTGTGTCAATTTTGCGGGATTCCCGTTCGCCTGCATATGATGAGCGACCTAGTCTCCCTAAACCTTTTGGGTTTCGGGTAGCGTCTGCCATGACACTGTTGTCTTTCCCTCCCATTCTTATCTGCCTTTATCGAGTACCTAGGGTTGGATACTGGTAGTTGCCCGGTGTATTCGTGTGTTCTCCCACTATAGATAGTAAGAGGGATTTACCGCCATCTGCGTCCTGAGCCTTATTTTTAGAGCATTTCACTGAACACTCGGACTCCATCCCTGTCTTTACTGATGGCTCTAAATTGAATGCTGGAATTGGCTTTGGTGTTGTGTTCCCCTCCTTCTGTCGGGGAGGTAGTCTTTCTTCTGTTGCTTCTGTATTTACTGCAGAGCTGTCTGCAATAGTCCTCTCTTTACAGATTATTTTTACCCTTCCTGTGGACTCTTTTATGATTTTTAGTGATTCTCGTAGCGCTCTTTCTGCGCTGGGCTCCTTTACTCCCTCTGTTAATCCCCTAGTTTTATCTGCTCTCGAGTGGCTGTATTTGCTCAGCAACAGGGGATATCGCGTTGGGTTTTGTTGGGTTCCAGGACACGTTGGCGTACACGGGAACGAACGAGCTGATGGACTTGCAAGGGAGGCAGCAGCTAGAGCTGCCCCTCCTAGTGCTGTCCCATGTACAGATATGTTTCCAGAGATTCGCAAGGCAATTCTCGCCAGTTGGCAGGAGAGGTGGAATGCTCGGGGTGCGACTTCCAAAATGGGAGAGATTACCTGGACTGTGTCTCGTCCTTGGTCATACGAAAGTGTCCGTGACCATCGCTCGCAGACAGCCGTGACCCGTCTTCGGACGGGTCATACGCGTCTAACACATGGTTACCTCATGTCCCGGGGAGTGCAGCCTTATTGTGATGACTGCTTGGTTCCCCTGACCGTGCGGCACTTGCTGGTCGAGTGCCCAGTTTGGGGGACCTGCGAGTGCGATACCTGTTGCAGTGTCGGGGAGAAGACAGATCATTCCGTCTTTCACTGATGCTGGGAGGGAGATGCCTTTCCCCTGGACATGAGGGACTTCTCTTTATGGAGAAGGGTGGCCTTCTCCATGAGTTATGACCGTTTTCTGTGTGATTTGTTTCGTCTTGTTTTGTTTGACTTTGCTCTTAGTTTACTTTTTTAGGTTCCTTTTTTAGCCCTTTTAGTTTAGTTTTTTTCATCTTTTCTTTAGTTTTTAACTCATTGAATGCGGCGCCATATGACCCTGGCTGTTGCGGCGCCTAATTTAAATCAATCAATCAAAACTGATCGCCAGTATGGGTTCCGCAAGGGGCGTTCTACTGGCGATCTTCTTGCTCTCCTAACTGATTTTCTAATGATGAATGTGTTTTTAGTGAGTCGCAGAATAGATTCGGCACGATTCCGAGTGGAAATGTAAGTCATCCTCTCTTAGCCGTTTCGGTGAAACTTTCTCTGTTGCGCTAGACATATCGAAACCCTTCGATAGAGTCTGGCACAAGTCTTTGCTTTCTAATCTGCCCTCTTTCGGATTCTATCCCTCTGTTCCTTTATCTCCAGTTTCCTTTCCGGCCGTTCTATCTTTGCGGTGGTAAACGGTCACTGTTCTTCCCCTAAACCTATTAACAGTGGTGTTCCACAGGGCTCGGTTGTATCACCCACTCTCTTCCTGTTATTCATCAATAATCTTCTATCCATAACAGACTCCCCTGTCCACTCATACGCCGACGATTCCACTCTGCATTATTCAATTTCTTTCAATAGAAGACCATCCCAACAGGAAGTACATGACTCCAGACTGGAGGCTGCAGAACGCTTAACATCAGACCTTGCTATCATTTCCGATTGGGGTAGAAGGAGCCTTGTGTCCTTCAATGCCTCAAAAACTAAATTTCTCCACCTATCAGCTCGACACAATCTTCCAAACACCTATCCCCTATTCTTCGACAATACTCAGCTCTCACCTTTTTCAACACTAAACATCCTCGGTCTATCCTTAACTCAAAATCTTAACTGGAAACTTCACATCTCCTCTCTCACTAAATCAGCTTCCTCGAGGTTGGGCGTTCTGTATCGTCTGCGCCAGTTCTTCTTCCCCGCACAGTTGCTATCCATATACAGGGGCATTGTCCGCCCTCGTATGGAGTATGCAACTCACGTGTGGGGGGGCTCCACTCACACAGCTCTATTGGACAGAGTGGAGTCTAAGGCTCTTCATCTCATCAGCTCTCCTCCTCTTAGTGATAGTCTTCTACCTCTTAAATTCCGTTGTGATGCTGCCTCTCTTTCTATCTTCTATCGATATTTCCACGCTGACTGCTCTTCTGAACTTGCTAACTGCATGCCTCCCCCCCTCCTGCGGCCTCGCCTCACACGACTTTCTAATCAAGTTCATCCCTATACTGTCCAAACCCCTTATGGAAGAGTTAACCAGCATCTTCACTCTTTCATCCCTCACGCTGGTAAACTGGAACAATTTTCCTTCATCTTTATTTCCTCCTGCCTACGACTTGAACTTTTTCGAAAGGAGGGTATCTGGACACCTCTCCTCCCGAAATTGACCTCTCTTTTTGGCCATTCCTCTGTACTCTATTCAGGAGCAGTAAGTAGCGGGCTTTTTTTTCATTATTGTTTTTTTTTCTAACCCTTGAACTGTCTACTTTTCTGTATATATATATATATATATATATATATATATATATATATATATATATATATATATATATATATATATATATATATATATATATATATATATATATATATATATATATATATATATATATATATATATATATATATATATATATATATATATATATATATATATATATATATATATAATATATATATATATATATATATATATATATATATGACCGTGGTGCTCAGTGGCGTAGCCAGGGGGGGCGGGGGGCACGTGCCCTCCCCTTCAGGAACTCCTTTTTTGTGGGTTTGTTGGAAGTTCTCGAAAATGACATGCCGTGCATGGCTGTGACCGCCCAAATAAATTATATTGTGTAGATCAGCGGTTCTTAACCTGGGGGTCGTTTGGGGTTTCTCGAGGGGTCGCGGAGGGTTTGGGAGAAAATAATTTATTTCATGTACGTGATGCGGCCAGCTGCTGAAAACATCAACCACAATCAGTCAGTCAACCAGATCATAGCTGCGGGTCTGTATGTGCTCCTCTCCTGGATGTGACTCCCAAGCAGTGGCGTTCCTGAGGGGGGGGGCGAGGGGGGGCTGTTTGAAATCGCCCCCCGGGCCCCAAAGTGAGGGGGGCCCCAAAATGCGAAATTTAACCATTGCTGCTATGGCAGGAGGACAAGCTAAATTCAGTGGCCCCAAAATGGTCAAGGGCCCCATTTATATTTGGACCCGAAAGACAAATTTGGGTCTCACTAAAGGGCCCCAATTTTCAATTTTGTAAACAAAAATGTAACAAAAATGTTATGTCAAAGAAATAGGGCTCTTCAGGGGCCCCCTTCCAATCATGGAGACCATTATAGACCTAGGAGGGTGGGTAACGTTGATTGGGGTAAGGGCAGGGCCCGGGGGCCGATCTAAGGCAATTGATTACTGAGGTGTCAGTGTCATGTGTGGAAGAGGGAGAGAATTATGAATAAAGAATAATATATAGCTAACTCTGTTCTACCGCCCCAAACTTTGTTCTCCCTCCAGTCATGATTCACTCTGTTCTAACTCCCTTCACCCTGATCTATCTCCCTTTACATAATGGAGTCCCTTCCAGCAATATTGATTCATTTAACTCCCTCCACATCATATCGCCATCAGAGTACATTACTGTTATCCTCATTTTTACCATTTATCATTATGCTTAACTGGATTAAGTGGATCTTCAATTATTCAGTGTGCACCTAGTTTTAAGAAATAAAATATCTGAAATTTGCATTTACAAGTGCCTTTAAAATGATTCTACAATTGCTCATATTCTAAAAATTTTCCCGGGGTGGGGGGGTGGGGGCTAACAGCACCCCACTAAACCCCGCAGCTGCTTTGGCTCATTGTGCTCGCCTCTCACCCCATAAGAGGGGCCCCAAATGGGAATGAGCCCCCCGGGCCCCAAAATGTCTAGGAACGCCCCTGCTCCCAAGGCGCAACAGTTGCACCAAGGTTTTGAGCCATGAAAGTATGAGACCAAGAAAACTGAAGGTTCACTTTGGGTCTTACCATAGTTAACTGGTGGACAAAAGCTTGGATTACTTCAAGCGAAAAGAAGCTGCTCTGAAGGCCAGTCGCATCGATTCCACTGGTCAGTTCGCTCATCAGAACAAAGCAGCGCACTGGAGGCTTCATACAAAATTGCTCTAAAAATCGCGCAGACCAAGAAGCCTCATACCATTGGTGAAAATCTGATTAAGCCTTGCATTCTGGAAGCAACGAAGGTGATTCTTGTAGAACAGCAGGCACACAAATTGAGGGCAATTTCCCTTTTGAATGTACAGTCAAAAGTAGGATCTCGGACATGAGTGAGGATATTTTCCTGCATGTGTTGAGTGCTGTGAAGAGTAGTCCTGTTTATTCCTTGCAACTGGATGAGTCGACAGATGTTGCCTCATGTTCCCAACTTATTGTTTATGTTCGCTACCTTGACAAGGAAGGTATGAAGGATGAGTACTTGTACTCTGAGCCAGTGGCCACAACAGCTCGTGGAGAAGATATTTTAAAAATCCTAGAAGCCTTTCTCCTTATTAAACATGGGCTGAGTTGGGAAGCACTTGTCGGTCTGTGTACAGATGGTGCTCCTTCCATGATTCGTGAAGAATGTCGCTCTGCATGTCTCCTTCACTCCTTGCATGATTCATCTTTATATTTTGGCGATGAAGACTATCCCACCTGGACTTCAAGAAGTGCTCACAGACGTTGTGAAGATTGTGAACCATATCCGAGGGAGCGCAACAATTTCAAGGATTTTTAAAGTGCTTTGTGATAAAATGGGCTCTGACTTCTCTGTTCTCCTGTTTCACACGGAGGTACGTTGGCTCTCACGTGGCAAAGTTCTGAATCGCGTGCTGCAACTTTGAGAGGAAATAACGATGCTGTTACAAGAAGGTCGTACCTTGAAAGAAAATCTTCTACACGAAATGATGCAAGAAGACTGTTTCGTAACAAAGGTTGCCTACTTGGTTGATTTCTTCCTCTGAAGTGAATTCCCTGAATATTTCACTCCAAGGACACCTTGCAATGCTGCACACAGTTCGTGACAAAGTCGCAGTATTCAAGTGTAAGATTCAACTTTACGTGAAAAGAGTTCAGGACAGTGACACAACTTTCGTCCCTCATATGACAACTATCCTATATTCTATGGTTGAAGCTGAATGCAGTTTCCGTGAGGAGATCTCAGCTCATCTTCTGGAGGTGAATGACGCCATCAAAAGTTATTTTCCAGGACTGGATGACCGCTGTACTGATGCGTGGATCTCCAGACCCTTCTCAGTGAAGGACAGTGCCAGCTGTGATGCTGATGTTGCTGCGAAGGTAGAATTTCTTCAAATTCGTGAGGATACTCAGTTGAAAGTCGATTTTTCTGAACAAGAGCTTCCGACATTTTGGGCGACACTGAATGACGACTATCCTCTTCTTTCGGTGCGTGCACTGACCATACTGGACCTCGACCTATCGCTGCGAGGCTGGATTCTCATCAATGATGGCACTGTAAACGAAGGCACGCAGTAGACTTGTGATTGACAGCGACATGAGATGTTGCCTGTTAAGCACTGCTCCTCGCTTTGATGTACTTATGGCTGCAAAACAATGACGTCAGTCCTCCCATTGATTGAATAAGTAGGTTTTATTTTATGTGCATTAGTTCCATGGATTTTGAAATAGCACTTGTAGGGGATCTGTGACATTTTTCAAGGTCTTTTATCTGTAATATTTTTCTATAAATCAGGATCTTCATATAATTTTGTTTTACCTTACCTTTACACAAAGGGGAGGCGGTGGCTGAGTCGACAGAGTGACGGCACCACGTTCAGGAGGACGCGAGTTCAATCCCACCAAGCTGGGATTTTTCAGCCGCCGCCGAGTGGCTTAAAACTACCCACATGCTGTCCAGAAGACCACCTATCAACCCGGACTCTAGATTCTAGGATTAAAGATGAGCTCCGGGAGGGCAGCATAAGCCAATGCAAGATGGCGCCACTATAAACACTCGCCTGCGCCAGAACGGGCTGGGTCGACCATCAGGGCCCACCGGGAAAAAGCCTACCGGCGCAATAGGCCGCGACGTAAAAAAAAAAAAAAGGTCACCATTACAAAATTTATTATAGGGGTCACGGTAATACCCTGGAGGGGGTCATACGATGAAAAGGTTAAGAACCACTAACGTAAATCCTTATCAGTATTGAGACAGACTGGTAAAGATTGTGCCCACCCCCTCACTGAAATCCTGGCTACGCCCCTGGTGGTGCTGAGCGGAGGTGTTGCGCCTAGCTCTGCACAGAAAGTGTCGACATGGCCGCTGTTAGGGCCAAGGGACTGGACGTTTTCTGTTATGTTTGTGCAAAATTCATGGGCGAGAAGTGGATTGGTTGCTGTTTGTGCACTAGGTGGTGTCATGTGAAGTGTACTAATTTGTCTGGGATCAACCTGGATAATATACCTAAAATAAATTGGATATGCACCCCATGCCTCCGTAAAGCATCTCTGGCTACCAGCATTGTGGAAAAATTGGATGAATTCAAGCAAGAATTATCTAAGGAAATATCTGTAGTTAAAGATGAAGTTGAATCAAGGGCTGTGAAGGTGCAGGAGGAGCTGGGATCAGTTGTTGACACGCTTAAATGTGCTGAGCATGCTGAATCAAGCTGGGCTGAGGTGGCAAAGAGAGGCAAGAAGGTCAAGAAGAATCTCTTAGTTGTAAAAGTTTCTAAATAGGAAAAGAAGGCAACAGACATGCAGGATGAAATCTCCCAGGCATTGGATGGTATTCAAATAACTGATTCAAGATTTACAAATAGAGGTAACATTGTCATGAACTTTGATAATGAGAACACAAGTGCTGAGGCTGCTCAAAAACTGGAGTCTGTTGAGCAAATTAGTACCAAGAGTGATGGAAACATGAAACCAAAGATCATGATATGCAATGTGCATAAAGAGGAGACCAAGGAAAAAATAAAGGAGACCATCTTAAACCGCAATGAGTTCTTACACACAATTGAGGGTGTTGATAATAAGATTGAGCTGTTTTTAGTGAGCCCACATATTGAGGTGTGACCCAACTGTGAGATAGCTGATTCACAAAAATCATTACAAGTTAAAATTAGAATGGGGAATATACACAGTGAGAGACAGATACCATGCAATTATATGTTATCAATGTCAGAGATATGGCCATCTTGAGGCCAACTGTGCTGCCAAGACCAATGGCCCAAACTGTTTTGAATGCTCTGACAATCATAAATCACAGGAGTGCACCATGGCTGAGAAGAAATGCTTAAATTGTGTAAGGTACAAGAAGCATGAAATCAACCACTGTGTTGTGTAATTCTCCAGACTGAAATTAAGAGAATTCGTAACATGACCGATCATGGCTATTAATTAGTGCTTGTACTCAAAGATAAATTGTGTGTGATGAAAATGATCGTTCGATGTTCAATTGTGATATACTATAACGAAAGTATCAGACATGAATGGATATTTGTGATTTATTCGTGAAGCCAATTAAGACACTCACTCACTCACTACGATGTTTGAAAAAAAGTGCATTGAAAACTATTTTCAGGCTAACATCGTAATTGTTGACGGCCCTCGTAGAGCGCTGCATCAGCAATATATATATATATATATATATATATATATATATATATATATATATATATATATATATATATATATATATATATATATATATATATATATATATATATATATATATATATATATATATATATATATATATATATATATATATATATATATATATATATATATATATATATATATATATATATATATATATATATATATATATATATATATATATATATATATATATATATATATATATATATATATATATATATATATATATATATATATATATATATATATATATATATATATATATATATATACATATATATATATATATATATATATATATATATATATATATATATATATATATATATATATATATATATATATATATATATATATTTTTTTTTTTTTACGTCTTGGCCTATTGCTCCGGTAGGCTTCATCCCGGTGGATCCTGATGGTCGGTCCAAGGCTTCTTCCCGGTGGGTCCTGAGGATCGGCCCAGCCCGTTCTGGCGCAGGCGAGTGTTTATAGTGGCGCCATCTTGCATTGGCTCATGCTGCCCTCCCGGAGCTCATCTTTAATCCTAGAATCTAGAGTCCGGGTTGATAGGTGGTCTTCTGGACAGCATGTGGGTAGTTTTAAGCCACTCGGCGGCGACTGAAAAATCCCAGCTTTGTGGCACCGATTGGGGATTGAACTCGCGTCCTCCTGAACATGGGGCCGTCTTGTTATCTGTTCAGCCACCGCCTAACCTATATATATATATATATATATATATATATATATATATATATATATATATATATATATATATATATATATATATATATATATATATATATATATATATATATATATATATATATATATATATATGTATGTGCCGGGCACTTACGGTATTTTTTGCGGTACTGCGGTACTACCACACTACCAAACCGGTACCGCAGTACCGCAGAGGATTGCTGAAAGTACCGGACTACCGGTACCGCGTTCACATTTTCTGCGGTACTTTTCGCGGTACCGGCAAACACTTTAAAGAAAAATAGTGATGATAATAATTAATGAATAAATAAATATGCAAATAAAAATAAACCATACCACTGTTTGAGGGGGCCGGAGGGGGGGGAGCACAGACAGACAGACAGACAGACAGTCGGACATACGCACAGACACCGTGGGAAAAAGGGGAGGCACTTTCACTGAAAAGGATAGGTACCTATTGTTAATTAAAAGGATGTGATTTTTCATCGGAGAGAGGTTGGAACCAGGATTTTTTTCACCTATGCTTTTCTAGGAGGAACCATACCTGCCTCTCAAATTAATCAACACCTCTTAACTCCTATGGTACGTTAAATCAATTTATCTTTAGTTGCCTGCGTGCCGATTATCTCGCAATAACTTGCAACAGAGAAAAAAGGGGGTAGACAGACACGTTACTAACGTGTACCGTGCTAACGTAGACGGACTTAGAACGTGTAACGTTCGAACTCTAAGTCCGGGCTCAACTTCACTACTGGCAGGTCGGTGAAAATCTTGCTCCTTAGAAATAATCTATTAAATAATTACCTGTACCTGTATATTATTGTTATCTACAACATTATTATGTTACTTATTCCGGGCACATCTTTCCTACTGTATAGTTTCCACCTAATCTCATGTACACTACATGTGTATTACCTAGTAAATAAAAACAAATTTATAATTATAATAAGTGAAGAAATATAAGCAATATACCCGTCACTCCGGCTCGTCTCGTCTCCAGCACCACCCATCGACGCTCTCCCATCAGCTGATTTCCGTCCCCCCCCCCCCTCTCTCTCTCTCATACGTTAAGGGAGATAAATAGATAATTTAATGAAATAAAGGAAAGTAAGAGGAGGAGGAGGAAGAAGTCCACGCAGCTGATTTACGTCCGCCTCTCTATCTCTCTCTCATACATTAAAGGAAATAAATAGAGATAATTTAATGAAATAAAGGAAAGAGTACGAGGAGGAGGAAGTACACTCAGCTGATTTGTCGCCCCCCTCTCTCTCTCTCTCTCTCTCATACATTAAAGGAAATAAATAGAGATAATTTAATGAAATAAAGGAAAGAGTACGAGGAGGAGGAAGAACACTCAGCTGATTTGTGTCGCCCCCTCTCTCTCTCTCTCTCTCTCTCTCTCTCTCTCTCTCTCTCTCTCTCTCTCTCTCTCTCTCTCTCTCTCTCTCTCTCTCTCTCTCTCTTATACGTTAAGAGAGATAAATAGAGATAATCTAATAAAAGAAAGGGAGAGTAAGAGGAGGAAGAAGAAGAATCTCTCTCTCTCTCTCTTGTAGCAGTCACCGCTCGAATCGCGTGTTCCTTCCCCTCAGTGACACAAGAAAACGGGGTGCTGCAAAGAGAGACTAAGATTCTCAGTGTTTTCATGTAATGTCCATCGTCACTGTGTCTGTCAGTCTGTCTTGTCGCGTCTTCATCGTTAACTTTCCTTGTATTCGTTTACCTTTGACTGTCCGTCCACGTTCTCTTGTTGTCCACCGTTACACATTGTTATACACATACACCAACACTTAAATGTTAACCTACACAAACAACATTCACACAAACGCATACCCACACAAACACCTTTTTTTTGTGTTGTGTTTGTCTTAATGACTTGTTGTATTTTTGTGCAATAAAGCAACCCTAACGGATACTGAGTTTCATTATCCGTGAACCGACTAGCACTTAGAACACTCGCTACCACCAACACTCTCTCTCTCTCTCTCTCTCTCTCTCTTATACGTTAAGAGAGATAAATAGAGATAATCTAATAAAAGAAAGGAAAGAGTAAGAGGAGGAAGAAGAAGATCTCTCTCTCTCTCTCTCTCTCTCTCTCTCTCTTATACGTTAAGAGAGATAAATAGAGATAATCTAATAAAAGAAAGGAAAGAGTAAGAGGAGGAAGAAGAAGAATCTCTCTCTCTCTCTCTCTCTCTCTCTCTCTCTCTCTCTCTCTCTCTCTCTCTCTCTCTCTCTCTCTCTCTCTCTCTCAAACAAAAAATAAGTTCGATTACGAAATACGCGGTGTTAAACTCACAAGCGTTCAATGCGTTAAGGACCTGGGGATTAAAATCGCGTCAAACCTCAAATTCTCACATCAGTGCATCGATGCAGCAAATAAAGCGAACAGAATGTTGGGCTTCATTAAGAGAAACTTTTTATTCAAGAATAAAGATGTAATACTTCCGCTCTACAATAGTTTAGTCAGACCCCACTTGGAATATGCGGTACAGTTTTGGTCTCCCCACCATGCAAAGGACATTGCTAAACTAGAAGGTGTTCAGCGTCGAGCAACAAAAATTATCCCTTCCTTGCGCAACAAATCCTACGAAGAAAGGCTTTCCACCCTTAACATGTTCTCTCTTGAGAAACGTCGCCTCCGAGGAAAACTGATCGAATGTTTTAAAATACTTAATGGTTTCACGAATGTAGACAGAACAAAATTGTTTATGATCGATGACACTTTGCGAACGAGGAACAATGGCACAAAACTCAAATGTAGACAAGTAAATTCAGACTGCACCAAATTTTTCTTCACCAACGTTGTAGTGCGAGAATGGAATAAGCTCCCACCATCAGTGGTCCAGTGTAACACGACAGTACCGCGGAACGCACTGGGCATTTTGAGGTACCGCAGTACCGTGTAACGCAACCCCGAACTTTTGGTACCGCGCCCACCACTGATATATATATATATATATATATATATATATATATATATATATATATATATATATATATATATATATATATATATATATATATATATATATATATATATATATATATATATATATATATATATATATATATATATATATATATATATATATATATATATATATATATATAATATATATATATATATATATATATATTTTTTTTACAACGAAGGAGAGAGCTCAAGGGCACAAAAAAAGGAAACTATAATAAATAAAAAAAAGCCCGCTACTCGGTGCTCCTAAAAAGAATACAAGGAGGTGGCCAAAAGAGGGTTCAATTTCGGGAGGAGAGGTGTCCTGACAACCTCCTCTTGAAAGAGTTCGTCTTAGGTAGGAGGAAATACAGATGAAGGATGATATATATATATATATATATATATATATATATATATATATATATATATATATATATATATATATATATATATATATTTATATATATATATATATATATATATATATCGTCATGTGTATATGAATGTATGACTGTTTGCAGAAATAAGATTGTGATCGGAGGAGCCCAACGAAGAGAACAGTTTGATATAGTAAGGTGAAGTATTAGTGGTTAGGAAGAGATATAGAATGTTGGGCGTATCTCCAAGGCGGTTGGTAATACGTGTAGGGTGCTGAGCCAATTGCTCTAGATCGTTGAGGAAAGAAAAGTTGTTGGCTAGTTCACCAGGCTGGTCAGTGAAAGAGGATGCAAGCCAAAGCTGGTGGTAAACATTGAAACCTCTTAGGATGAAGATTTTAGCGAAGGGAGAGTGAGTCAAGATGTGCTCCACCTAGAGTTTAATGATAAAAAAAATTTACATAGTTGGTAGAGTTAGGTGAGACATAAACAGCACATACGTATTTGATAATAGAGTAACAGTTAAGTCTTGGACAGATGGTGGAAAACTCAGAAGATCAAAGTAGCAAATGAGGCGAAAAGTAATCCTAAGGGCTTCTTTCAGATGTATAAAACAAAAACACGGGAGAAAATTGGACCGCTGAAAACAAACACAGGGGAGCTAGTAGAAAATTACGAAAATATGAGCACATTGTTGAACGACTTCTTCCTTTCAGTATTCACACAAGAAGATCGAACAACTATTCCGGAAAGGGTTCAGGTGTACGAGGGCGGGGATGACGATAAATTGAGGGATATAATCATTTCCAGGCAAGTAGTTCAGGATGAGATAGATAAGCTTAAGAAGAACAACTCGCCAGGTCCTAACGGGATATTTCCGAGGGTATTAAAGGAATTAGGTGATGTACTCAGTGACCCAATAACCGACATCTTTAAGATGTCGGTAAATACTGGCTATGTGCCGAGCCTATGGAAAGTAGCTAATGTGACTCCGATTTTCAAAAAGGGGGACAGGTCAGCTGCTTCAAACTATCGCCCAATTTGCTTAACATCGGTTATAGGCAAGATGCTGGAGTCCATAATAGCCAGGAACATTCGGGAGCATCTAAAGAAACATAGTTTAATTCACGACTCGGAGCATGGGTTCACAAAAGGTAGGTCATGCCTCACCAATTTCTTGTCCTTCTACAATGAAGTATTTGAGGCGGTAGACAGAGATGAAAATTATGATGTAATCTTCTTGATTTTAGTAAAGCGTTTGACAAAGTTCCTCATCAACGACTGTTCCTTACAGGCTCACGGAGTAGAGGGTAAAGTTTTGAACTGGGTCAAGGCGTGGCTTAGCAATAGGAAGCAAAGAGTGCAAATCAATGGTAAAAGATCTGACTGGGGATGTGTTACGAGTGGGGTCCCACAAGGTTCGGTATTCGGTCCACTTTGTTTATTATTTATATCAATGACTTAGATACAGGAATTAGTAGTGATGTCAGTAAGTTTGCAGATGATACCAAGATCGGTAGAGTAATTGAGTCGGATCAGGACGCTAGTATTCTCCAGGGTGAACTAAACAGATTGTATGACTGGGCGGATAAATGGCAGATGGAGTTCAATGTAGGGAAATGTAGTATTCTGATTGTAGGTAGGAACAACCCCTCTCATAACTATTGCTTAAATGACACTTTCAAAAGCAGGTCTGGGTGCGCGAGGGATTTAGGGGTCTTTGTGAGCTCTGATCTCCGTCCAAGGGCACAATGCATTCAAGCTAGAAATCGAGCAAATAGAGTACTGGGATTTATTTCAAGGAGCGTAAGCAACAGAAGCGCCGAAGTCTTCTTAAAACTATATTTAGCATTAGTGTAAGTGCAGTCAGTTTGACTGTATAACGGCGAAGAGAGGAATAGAGAGAACACTGATGATGGTAGTAGAAAGCACAAAGCCGACCCTCCCTATGACCATAGGCCTGAGCCAGCAAGTGCCACCCCAACCTCGATAGAGAGACGATCGCCCGTTTTTTCGTATCTTCTGTACCTCGATCGCCGTCAAACTTTAGTATGTATCGCGGTAGGTATGGGTTGTATGTTGGCTTCGTCCGTGAGGTGTAGCAATAGCATAAGTTTGTGATAATGTTTACCATAAGTGAGGTATCTTGACCGCATCTGTCAGGTGGCACTGTGACCTCACCCTCAGAGCACAAACAAACATGTGGGATTCGTTACAATACCCACGCCGCCCCTAGGCCGGGAATGAGCGGGAAAAGGCACTGGAAGGGCAGAACAGACCCAGCCCCGACAGAGACGAGACGTGTGCTCGTCCCCTAAGAGACACAAGAAGCAAGGAGACGAGCCACGAGAGCCAAGGGGATCGAACCCGTGTGCTGGACAGCGACGAGCCAACTGTGGAAGGAGCCTACTGTTGTTGAGTTCGGAGAAGGACACGTTTTGGTATGTTAATAGTTGTACTGTTTAGTTGCTTTATGTATGCTGACGAGATAATTTATGTCATATGTGTGCTTTGTAAGGAAGAGTGATTACTCAGGAACGCTATGTATATATCGTTGAGGCTAACGGAGTTAACTGTTATATGTTATTTTTCGTAACACTGACCAAGACATGGTAGAGTTGTTTGTATTGAAGAGAATTACGCAGGAATTCATGGTCTAATTTATTTAAGTTTCGTACGTCTAAGACTTATTGTTAATTTGCAGAAACGATTACACCAAGACTGATGTGAAGACATACTGATTAAAATTGAATTCAGTCAGTCTGGGAGTTTCAACCACCTTAATACCCGGGAAAGCAGTACGGCGCCTACAATTAGTTAGACCTCATCTTGACTATGCGGTTCAGTTCTGGTCACCTTACTATAGAATGGATATCAAAATGTTAGAATCAGTGCAGAGGAGGATTACTAAGATGATTCAGGGGTTGAGAAACTTGCCATATGAGGAAAGATTCAGACAGTTAAACTTGCATTCTCTAGAAAGGCGAAGGGTGCGTGGAGACATGATCGAGGTTTATAAATGGATGAAGGGCTTTAATAAGGGAGACATTCACAAGGTTTCGTTGGTAAGAGAACCGGGTAGGACACGAAGTAATGGGTTTAAACTGGATAAATTCAGACTCAACATGGACATAGGCAAAAATTGGTTTACAAACAGGGCGGTGGATGAGTGGAATAGGCTTAGCAGTCATGTGGTGAGTGCCAATTCAATTGTCACATTAAAAAAAAATAGATAAATTCATGGACAGCGATATTAGGTGGGGTTAGATACACGGGAGCTACACGGGAGCTTAGGTTCAGAGGAGCTGCCTCGTACAGGCCTACCGGCCTCTTGCAGACTCCTATGTTCTTATGTTCTTATGTTCTTATGTCAAGGTCATGGACACAAGAGGAAGTGATGTCGTTTCGCGCGTAGGCGCAACATCCAGCTTTGGATTGAAATTTAGGATAGAGATAGTAAGAGGGAACAAAGTATTGCTGTCAGTAGCCGCCGAGACCTGTATTTCGGTGAGGAAGAGAAGGTGAGGTTTGGAGGAGAGATGGTGTTCCACGGAATGGGAATTGGAACGAAGACCGCCGTTGTTGCAGAAATTGATAAAAAAAAGAGGTCTGAGGAGTTATCAAGACCCCTCTTTTAAGTCTGAGGCTAAAAGGAGAGCCCTCCATGAAAAAAATTGTGGCGCGCCCCAAAGGCGGGGACTCCGAGGCTTTAATTATAAACGCTAATTTTAATTTGAAAATTTTGGGGCAATCGTGTGATATAGAATATTGGGCGTATCTCCAAGGCGAGTGGTAATATGTGTAGGGTGCTGAACCAGCTGCTCTAGATCGTTGAGGAGAGAAAAGTTGTAGGATAGTGCACCAGACTGGTCAGTGAAAATGGATGAAAACCAATGCTGGTGGTAAACATTGAAATTTCTTAGGATGGAGATTTTAGCGAAGGGAGAGTGAGTGTGGTGTGGAAAGAAAGAGGATTTCTCTTTAGAGAGCATGGTGAACTGCTCTCTGGTATTGATGAGACAATAGGAAAACGGGCACGGGAAGGGTCTTTGGAGGGATTGCAGCACCCCCCTCGCTTCCCATTTATACCTCACAGGGAGTGGCTTATGCTGGTTTCGGTAGGTGTCTTCCTACCTACTCCCATGATTTTATTGTGATAGCAGGTACTTCGAGTAGAATGTTTTGAGATTTATACATTATGAAGAAGTGGTGGCTGTGTATGACAATGGAGTGTCGACGGAACTGTGAGTTTCAGGAGTTTCTTGTGCTGTGGAGTGAGGACGGCCTGTGCTGTGACCCTGCGTAGATGTGACTAGAGTCCCTTGATACGTAGAGAAAGTACCGACAACCTAGGATTTGGACGCCATTATTGGCCCTGTTATTCGCCGCGCTTTTCAAACACTCGCACATGCTCTCTCTTGTATTTATGTTTCACAGCCATACAGGTCTCCCACTGAAACTGGGCACACTTGTGTCAGACCTTCACGCCTTCCCCTAACAGCCAGCAGGGAGCCAGTAGCCAGTGAGCTCTGGTTGATCAAATAAGAGACAGTTTGTGTCTACACCACAAAGTGTCGCCAACCCACCATTACTCCCTCATACTTTACCATAATTTGGTCACCAGCCGTTGTAATGTGCCGTAAAAAAGTGATGAGAATATTATTAGCCTTACGATCAGCCACTCTCTCACTATAGGCACTAAGTAACCTACGTAGCCTGTGATATAGGCGCATGTCAAGGCGTGCGGGCTGCTGACGACCTTGGGAGGCGGCGCGCGGTAGCTCTCAGAGGGTGCTGAGAGTCTTCAAATAAGTCTGGGTGCTTCTCTTTGAGTGCTGCTGCTGTGATGGTTGGATTTAACAATACTTATCGCTGCAAAACATTATCGGCAGCAGTTGGGGAAGTCTTTCTCTTACATAAGAACATAAGAACATAAGAACGTAGGAGTCTGCAAGAGGCCGGTAGGCCTGTACAAGGCAGCTCCTTTGAACCTAAGCTCCCGTGAATCTAACCCCACTTAATATCGCTGTCCATGAATTTATCTAATCTATTTTTAAATGTGACAATTGTATTGGCACTCACCACATGACTGCTAAGGCTATCCCACTCATTCACCACTCTGTTAGTAAACCAATTTTTGCCTATGTCCCTGTTGAATCTGAATTTATCCAGTTTAAACCAATTACTTCGTGTCCTACCCGGTTCTCTTACCAACAAAACCTTACGAATATCCCCCTTAGTAAAACCCTTCAGACATTTATAAACCTTGATCATGTCTCCACGCTCCCTTCGCCTTTCTAGAGAATGCAAGTTTAACTGTTTGAGTCTTTCCTCGTATGGCAAGTTTCTTAACCCCTGAATCATCTTAGTCATCCTACTCTGCACCTATTCCAACATTTTGAAATCCATTCTGCAGTAAGGTGACCTGAACTGAACCGCATAATCAAGATGAGGTCTAACTAATGCTATAATATAGTTTGAGGAAGACTTCGGCGCTTTTGTTACTTACACTCCTTGAAATAAATCCCACTACCCTTTTTGTTCGATTTTTAGCTTGAATAAATTGTGCCCTTGGACGGAGATCAGAACTCACTAAGACCCCTAAATCCCTCTCGCACCCAGACCTGCTTATGGGAGTGTCATTTAAGCAATAGTTATGTGAAGGGTTGTTCCTACCTACACTCAGAATACTGCACTTTCCTACATTGAACTCCATCTGCAATTTATCCGCCTAGTCATACGATCTGTTTTGTTCATCCTGAAGAATACTAGCGTCCTGATCTGACTCAATTATTCTACCGATCTTGATATCATCTGCAAACTTGCTGACATCACTACTTACTCCTGTATCTAAGTCATTGATATAAATAATAAACAAAAGTGGACCTAATAACGAACCTTGTGGGACCCCACTCGTAACACATCCCCAGTCAGATCTTTTACCATTGATTTGCACTCTTTGCTTCCTATTGCTAAGCCAAGCCTTGACCCAATTCAAAATTTTACCCTCTAGTCCGTGAGCCTGTAGTTTAAGCAACAGTCGTTGGTGAGGAACTTTGTCAAACGCTTTACTAAAATCAAGATAGATTACATCATAATTTTCATATCTGTCTGCCGCCTCAAATACTTTATTGTAGAA
Organism: Eriocheir sinensis; assembly: GCF_024679095.1. Taxonomy (NCBI): domain Eukaryota; kingdom Metazoa; phylum Arthropoda; class Malacostraca; order Decapoda; family Varunidae; genus Eriocheir; species Eriocheir sinensis. Next base: position 6,493,621 of record NC_066517.1, on the reverse strand, counting down.
GGACAAGAGATTGGTGAGGCATGACTTGTCTTTCGTGAGCCAATGCTGCGAGTCGTGAATTAAGCTATGTTTCTCTAGATGCTCCCGAATGTTCCTGGCTATTATGGACTCCAGCATCTTCCCTATAACCGATGTTAAGCTAATTGGGCGATAGTTTGAAGCAGCTGACCTTTCCCCCTTTTTGAAAATCGGCGTCACATTAGCTACTTTCCATAGGCTGGGCACATAACCAGTATTTACCGACATCTTAAAGATGTCGGTAAGTGGGTCACTGAGTACATCCTTGCATTCCTTTAATACCCTCGGAAATATCCCGTCAGGACCTGGAGATTTATTCTTCTTAAGCTTATCTATCTCATCCTGGACTACTTGCCTGGTAATGTTTTTATCCCTCAAATTATCGTCATCCCCGCCCTCGTACACCTGAGCCCTTTTCTGAATAGTCGTTCGATCCTCTTGTGTGAATACTGAAAGGAAGTAGTTGTTCAACAATGTTGTCATATTTTCGTAATTTTCCACTAGCTCGCCTGTGTTTGTTTTCAGTGGTCCAATTTTCTCGCTTGTTTTTGTTCTATACATCTGAAAGAAGCCCTTAGGATTACTTTTCGCCTCATATGCTATTTTAATCTCATAATTCCTTTTGGTACCCTGGTGTTTTTCTTCACTAATCTAGATAGTTCAATGTGTTTCACCATTCTTTATTTTCTGATAAATTCCCTTCTTTAACCCTATCTCGTGTGTTAGTCCACGAGTCATCCATTTAGGGTCATTGTTTTCTTTACTTAGTGTTCGCTGGGGTATATGCTGTCCTTGCCCCTCTGCTATTACTCCAACTAAATTATTGTAAGTCATTTCTACCTGGTTCTCCTGGCTCTCCAACCCACACAGTTCTGGCCCTCATGAATCCTTAGATTTTCCCAGTTTACCCCTTCAAGATGTCTTCGAAACCCCACGTTATTTGCTCTTCTAAAATCTGGTACTAACACTGGGTTTGGTTCGCGGGTTACCGCCCAGTCTAAGCTAAAACGAACCGTTCTGTGGTCACTATTTCCTAACTCTCCGCCCACCTCCAACTCACGTAGCATGCTTCCATTATTATTATTATTTTTTTTTTATACAGCTACGGAGACAGTTCAAGGGCGTAATGAAAAAATAAAAAAGGCCCGCTACTTACTGCTCCAGAACAGAGGTTAAAGGAGTGTTCAAAATCAGAGGTCAATTTCGGTTGGAGAGGTGTCCTGATACCCTCCTCTTGAAAGAGTTCATGTCATAGGCAGGAGGAAATACAGATGAAGGAAGATTGTTCCAGAGTTTACCAGCGTGAGGGATGAAAGAGTGAAGATGCTGGTTAACTCTTGCATAAGGGGTTTGGACAGTATAGGGATGGGCATGAGTAGAAAGTCTTGTGCAATGGGGCCGCGGGAGGAGGGGAGGTATGCAGTTAGCAAGTTCAGAAAAGCAGTCAGCATGAAAATATCGATAGAATATAGAAAGAGAGGCAACATGGCGGCGGAATTTGAGAGGTAGAAGACTATCAGTATGAGGAGGAAAGCTGATGAGACGAAGAGCCTTTGATTCTACTCTGTCTAGGAGAGCTGTGTGAGTGGACCCCCCCACACGTGAGATGCATACTCCATACGAGGGCGGACAAGGCCCCTGTAAATGGACAGCAACTGTGCGGGGGAGAAGAACTGGCGGAGACGGTACAAAACGCCCAGCCTCGAGGAAGCTGATTTAGTAAGAGATGAGATATGAAGTTTCCAGTTGAGATTTTGAGTTAAGCATAGACCGAGGATGTTTAGTGTTGAGGAAGGTGATAGCTGGGTGTTGTCAAAGAATAGGGGATAGTTGTTTGGAAGATTGTGTCGAGTGGATAGGTGGAGAAACTGTGTTTTTGAGGTGTTGAAGGACACCAGGTTCCTCTTGCCCCAATCGGAAATAATAGTAAGGTCTGAGGCTAAGCGTTCTGCAGCCTCCAGCCTTGAGTCGTTAAGTTCCTGTACGGTGGGTCTTCTATTAAAAGAAGTTGAGTAATGCAGAGTGGAATCATCGGGGTAGGAAGGGATAGGACAGTTCGTTTTGGAAAGAAGATCATCAATGAACAACAGAAAGAGAGTGGGAGATAGGCCAGAACCCTGTGGGACACCATTGTTAATAGGTTTAGGGGAAGAACAGTGACCGTCTACCACAGCAGCAATAGAACGGTCAGAAAGGAAACTGGAGATAAAGGTACAGAGAGAAGGATAGAAACCGTAGGAGGGTAGTTTGGGAAGCAAAGGTTTGTGCCAGACCCTATCAAAAGCTTTTGATATGTCCAGCGCAATAGCAAAGGTTTCACCGAAACGGCTAAGAGAGGATGACCTAGAATCAGTTAAGAAGACTAGGAGATCACCAGTAGAACGCCCCTTGCGGAACCCATACTGGGGATCAGATAGAAGGTCAGAAATAGAAAGGTGCTTTTGAATCTTCCGGTTAAGGATTGATTCAAAAGCTTTAGATAGACAAGAAAGTAAAGCTATAGGACGGTAGTTTGAGGGATTGGAACGGTCACCCTTTTTAGGCACAGGCTGTATGAAGGCATACTTCCAGCAGGAAGGAAAGGTAGATGTTGACAGGCAGAGGCGAAAGAGTTTGACCAGGCAGGGTGACAGCACGGAGGCACAGTTTTTAAGGACAATAGGAGGCACTCCATCAGGTCCATATGCCTTCTGGGGATTGAGGCCAGAGAGGGCATAGAAAACATTATTTTGAAGAATCTTTATAACAGGCATAAAGGAGTCAGAGGGGGGATGAGTAGGAGGAATATGCCCAGAATCGTCCAGAGTGGAGTTTTTAGAAAAAAGTTTGAGAGAAGAGTTCAGCCTTAGAGATAGATGAGACGGTAGTGTTGCCGTCAGGACTGAGGAGTGAAGGGAAAGATGAAGAAGTGAAGTTGGAGGAGATGTTTTTGGCTAGATGCCAGAAGTCACGGGAAGAGTTAGAGGAAGCAAGGTTTTGGCATTTTCTATTAATGAAAGAGTTTTTGGTTAGTCGGAGAATAGATTTGGCACGATTCCGGGCAGAAATGTAAAGTTCATAATTAGTTAGGACTAAGTCTAATATATTATCTCCTCTGGTAGGCTCAGTAGCTATCTGCTTAAGGAAATTATCTTGTATAACTTCAAGAAAATCCTCGGCTTCCAGGTCATCCACTGGGTCTTCCCAGTCTATATTCCTATATTTAAAGTCCCCTATTACGCAGACATTTTTACTCCTACTCGCCCTGCCAATATCTTGTATTAGTATACTCGTATCCTGCCTATTAAGGTTGGGTGGCCTATACAGAACCCCTAGAGTTAGTTTTTCTTTCCTTTTGTAAACGTCCAACAAAACTGATTCTGAATCCATGTTAGTTTTGACTGAATTGTTAACTCCACCTCCCCTTCTTCCCCTTCGTGAAACATCCGATAACCCGTTATTTCAAATTCCGATCTAAAAATTTTATTTGCAGTGTCTATCCATGTCTCAGTGATCGCTATTATGTCAAAAATTTCTACACAAGCTTCACCCCTTAGTATGTCTATCTTGTTTCTGGGGCTCCTGCTGTTAGTATAGAAGATTCTTACCCCGCCCTCTGTTACTCCCCTATAATTACTACTAAGCTGACTGGTTGTATTTTGAGCTAAATGTCTTGTAGATGAAAACCCATCACATGAGCAAATAGTAACCTATCACCGCTAAAATAGTAATATTTCCCGCATCTTAAAATCTCAGAAACTAGTAATAATGATGGGACCGGTTACGAAAGTAGTGCTAAGCAAATACAATCAAAAATATAATGTGTTAACTTTTAGAGTGAGTTGGGTGTGATTCTAGATTTTTACCTAGACTAGACCGGGAGCCAGGGGGGGGGGGGGGGTCAACCTAGCTGGAAAGGTAACAAATTCTAACCCACATAGCAATGGTCCTTGTGTCTGCCCATGCATGAAAACTGAAGTCTGCCGGGACTGCAATGGTGGACAAGGTCATGAGGTCATGTCAAAGTTGTAGCCCCATAGCATTTATTAAGACCCTGACTTTGGTCCTGATCTGAACATTACGGTAGAGATGGCAGGATGGTCCCAAATGACTCCAATGGACATGACAGACAACTTATATTCCGACAACATTTGGCTAATGTTAACGGTTTGGTCTGTAAAAATGATCATAGCTAGCTAATTGCCATAAAAAATGCCATTTGCTTCATATTTCTGAACTATGACCATTTTTACAGACCAAACAGTTAACATTAGCCAAATATTGTCGGCATATAAGTTGTTTGTCTTTTCCATTGGAGTCATTTGCCACTATCCTGCCATCTCTACCGTGATATTCAGATCAGGACGAAAGTCAAATGCTATGGGGCTACAACTTTGACATGACCTTATGACCTTGTCCGTCACTGCAGGCCCGGCAGACTTCAGTTTTCATGCATGGGCAGACACAAGGACCATTGCTATGTGGGGTTAGAATTTGGTACCTTTCCAGCTAGGTTGACCCCCCCTGGCATCCGCTCCAGACAGGTGTGGCACACAAAAAGCTACCGTCTGTTTCTCTAAAACCTTGTAACACGTCCAGCCTATGAGAATGTGGCCTTGATGAGACTGTGAAATATCCATTGTGAGTCAATTATAACAGCTAGAACCCTGTGGAGGAAATCACATCCAATAATTTTGGCCATAAGGGCGGCAGCTTCCCTCATCAGTTTGGATGTCTGGGCTTGAGGTGAACGATTGTTTCAGATCTTGTAGCTGTATCTCTCTCACAATAATTTCCATATCAGGACAACGGGAGGGCGGTTACGACAGCAAGGCACACATATTGCATATCTGGCATAAACCTAACCAACGAGATGGTTTCCTCTCCGCGGGCTTGCAAGAAGTTTATAAACTTTGTATCCCCTCTGTGGCCTGTTCCTACAGCCGAAGGCTAGGCAGTAAGGCAATCCTACATTAAAAAGTAGCCAAATCCGCTTCCAAAATAGATATTATGTTTTTAACTTTTTAATACCTCAGTTCAAAGTTGGCGCGGTGTTCGACGGGCCATTAATGGCGCCCAGCAGCCTTATACACAGGGCCGCCTATGTCGGTATTCGCTATCAAGGGACTGTAGCTGTTACGAGTGTTCCAGTTGAGTGGACCGAGGCTGAGTGCAGTGCTGATGGTCACACTTGGATGTTACAGCAAGGACGTGGAGAGGCCTACTGATTTGCCGTGAAATAGGAGACGGAGGAGTTTTGTCATTGGTGACTGGGCACGATACTGTTTTGTGAAGGATGGTGGATTGCCGTGCGGGGCGGTGCTTAGTGTTAATGGGACCAGTGAATTTATGTTTTGTGGATCAGCTTTGTTTCAGTGGTGAGGAAGTTTCTTTTTGAGTCATGGTGCCTTTTAGTGTTAGTAAACTAGTATTAAGAGTGTATGTTTCAATAACCGTAGAGGAGGATTCTGGGTGTTCAACTGCATAATTTTATATGTTGCATTATGTGAGCTGTCTCCCAAGGTGAGTCCAGGGAGAGACTGTGGGCAGCTTTGGAACAGAACTCAGTCCCAGCTCATTACAGTTTTGGTAGCAGAGCGTAGTTGCCTTTCACCCCGTTGGGTTATATGAGAGTAATTGTCAGATGACCCAGGTTGCAAAATAAACTCTGCTTGGGTCTAGTGTATGTAGAATCATGGGGGGATTAAATACTGTGAAGGATTGATGTAGATGATGCTCAAGGTGTATCCATACCCACGGTGGCTTTAGAGAGAATTGTGAAGGCCAATAATCAGTTGGCAAAAGCTGTAACTGGGTTGTGCCAAATAGACAGTTGTAAACATTCTCAAATCATGATTTGGTCCCGTCCACTCCCGAATATTACAAGATTTCAGGGAGGGTAAATAAACCCAGGGAGTTGGATGAATGGATGAAAGATGCTGGGGAGTGTATCATACAGGTAGGAGTTAGTGGACCAAAGGCTGTTGCATACCTCTGTGGGTTTTTGGATAGACCAGCCCTCACAGGGGTGCGTAATAGTTAAGTGAAGACAGTATCTGAGTTGTTCGAGTGTTTACTAAATGCCTTTGGTGTTAAGCTGAGTTATGTGGACTTGGTAAAGCAGCTACAGTCCCGTGTTCAAGATCAAAGTAAAGGTGTATGGGAGTTTACCGGTTCATTAGTGTATATTGAAAAAAAAATGCAGAAGAAACGAAAGAGAAAAGATGATGATAGAAGGTGGTTGTTGCATATGTGGCTCTAGAAACTCGTGAGACAGCAAGATAAGGATTAGATTACAAAGGTTGTGCGAAGAACAACTACATGTTTGTTGGGAGGAGTTAGTGCAGAGAGCAGCTGAAAAGGTGGATGAAGTAGAACTAGTAAGGAGGGAGGAGTTGTGAGAAATGTTTCTGCACCAACAGTGTGTTCCATATGTGGTGAAGGAGGCCAACTGGGTTTCCATTGTCCAATTCATGGAGAGTATTCCCAAGAAGGTGGGAAATGGTCAGCCTTGTGAAACAGGGGTCACTCCACAAGGAGCAAAGGAGACCCAATTAAAAGTCATAGTGTAGGACAGTTGAATACGAGTGTTGAGGGTTCAGCAGGCAAGGAGAGAAACAGAGTAAAACTGTTTGGTAAAACTTCAGGTGTGGTTGTAACTATTAGTAGGATAGCAGAAGAGGGGGACACACATAATCTTTTGCCCAAGCAAGTTGTGGTGCATGTATTGAACCTGCAGATAACTGATGCTAATGGGAGACGAATACCCTGTCTAGGATATGTGCAAGAGGGTGGTCAAGATGTCTCACGGTCGAGAGGTCACTGGTATGAAGAAGAGTAATTATGAGTCAACAGATGAAGTGTCAGAAGTGGCTCGTAAGTATAGGCAGAAACTGGGAGTACATGTGAATGAGTCAAGTGGAGGCAGGACATTTAGAAAAATTGAATAAGTTACTGTATAAGTACAGGCGTGTGTTTGCATAAGAAGAGCAAGAGTTAGGACGTGCTACAGGAGTGGAACATTGAATTCACCTAACCAGTGATGTGCCTATTAGGTTGCCATATAAACATGTTCCTCCTAACTGCATGGCAGAGGTGAAGGCTCCTATTAATTAAGGGACTACGGGGGAAAGGTATGATTGAAGAAAGTGTGTCCTTATGCTGTTCCAATTGTGTTAGTGAGGAAAAAAGACAAATCTTTGAGGTTATGGGTGGATTATAGGTGCTTAATGAGATCACTGTTAAAGATGTTTTCCCACTACCAAGGATTCAGGACTTTTTAGATGCACTGGCAGGTGCTCAGTATTTTTCTCCTTCGACCTGGCTGCGGAGTACCACCGGATCAAAGTGCGGGATGAGGATAAAGCAATGACTGCATTTTTAACACCATTTGGGCACTATCAGTATTTTCGTTGCCCAATGGGATTGACTAATAGCCGAGCATTTTTCCAGCGACTTAAGGAGCATGTATTTAGTGATCATATATTTGCGACCCTTTTGGTGTATCTGGATGATCTGTTACTGTTCTCAAAAAGTGTGAGTGAGCATTTTGAGAAGTTGGAGTTAGTGTTTGGGCTATTGGAAAAGCGTGGTTTAAAGTTGAAGCCAGCTAAGTGCCATGTTCTGCAACCAGAAGTAAAGTACCTAGTGTTTGTAGAGTCTAAGGATGGGATCAGTACAGATCCGGAGAAAGTTAGGGCAGTGAGACAGTGGCCTATACCGTGCACAGTAAAGGATGTGAGAGCATTTGCGGCATTTTGTTCATTTTATAGGATATTTATTAAGGGTTTTGCTGAGCTGGCTTCACCACTGCATGCCTTGATGAGTGGAAATTCAAAGGCTGACGTGACTAAGTTGAAAGAGAAGCTGATAAGTGTACCCGTCTTAAAAAATGCTAATTATGACAGGTCTTTTGTGGTGGAGACAGATGCCAGTTTTGATGGGTCGGGGTAGCTCTGTCCCAAGAGTATGAAGGAAAATTACATCCTGTTGCATATGCAAGCAGAGGCCTAGGGAGATCAGAGAGAAACATGAGCAACTACAGTTCTAGCAAGCTGGAATTATTAGCATTGAAGAGGGCAGTAACAGAGAAGTTTAAAAATTATTCAGCAGGAGGAAAATATGTGGTATTAACAGATAATAATCCATTAGCACGTCTGCGGAATGCTAATTTAGGAGCCGTGGAAAACAGATGACTTGGTGATTTGAACAGGTTTGACTCTGAAGTGAAATATCGGTCAGGAAAAAAAAAATGACAATGCAGATAGGTTATCAAGGAGGCCACACGTAGTTGGGGAGGAAGAAGGAGAAGTATTGAAAGAAATGTGGGAGGAGCCACCTCATGCTAACTAAAGGTGTGGCTGTGGTGAAAGTGTGGGACCATGTGCAGATGACAGGGAAATTGCATAATGTTTTTTTTTTTTTTTTTTTTTTTTTTTTTTTTACAGCAAAGGAGACAGCTCAAGGGCACAAAAAAGTAAACATTAATAAAAAAAAAAGCCCGCTACTCGCTGCTCCTAAAAAGAATCCAAAGAGGTGGCCGAAAGATAAGTCAGTTTCGGGAGGAGAGGTGTCCTGATACCCACCTCTTGAAAGAGTTCAAGTCGTAGGCAGGAGGAAATACAGATGAAGGAAGATTGTTCCAGAGTTTACCAGCGTGAGGGATGAAAGAGTGAAGATGCTGGTTAACTCTTGCATAAGGGGTTTGGACAGTATAGGGATGAGCATGAGTAGAAAGTCGAGTGCAGCGGGGCCGCGGGAGGGGGGGAGGCATGCAGTTAGCAAGTTCAGAAGAGCAGTCAGCGTGGAAATATCGATAGAAGATAGAAAGAGAGGCAACATTGCGGCGGAATTTAAGAGGTAGAAGACTATCAGTATGAGGAGGAGAGCTGATGAGACGAAGAGCCTTTGCCTCCACTCTGTCCAGAAGAGCTGTGTGAGTGGAGCCCACCTCACATGAGATGCATACTCCATACGAGGGCGGACAAGGTCCCTGTATATGGACAGCAACTGTGCAGGGGAGAAGAACTGGCGGAGACGGTACAGAACGCCCAGCCTCGAGGAAGCTGATTTAGTAAGAGATGAGATATGAAGTTTTCAGTTGAGATTTTGAGTTAAGGATAGACCGAGGATGTTTAGTGTTGAGGAAGGTGATAGCTGGGTGTTGTCAAAGAATAGTGGATAGTTGTTTGGAAGATTGTGTCGATTGGATAGGTGGAGAAACTGTGTTTTTGAGGCGTTGAAGGACACCAGGTTCTTCTTGCCCCAATCGGAAATAATAGTAAGGTCTAAGGCTAAGCGTTCTGCAGCCTCCAGCCTTGAGTCGTTAAGTTCCTGAAGGGTGGGTCTTCTATTAAAAGAAGTTGAATAATGCAGAGTGGAATCATCGGCGTAGGAATGGATAGGACAGTTCGTTTTGGAAAGAAGATCATCAATGAACAACAGAAAAAGAGTGGGAGATAGGACAGATCCCTGTGGGACACCACTGTTAATAGATTTAGGGGAAGAACAGTGACCGTCTACCACGGCAGAAATAGAACGGTCAGAAAGGAAACTGGAGATAAAGGTACAGAGAGAAGGATAGAAACCGTAGGAGGGTAGTTTAGAAAGCAAAGATTTGTGCCAGACCCTATCAAAAGCTTTTGATATGTCCAGCGCAATAGCAAAAGTTTCACCGAAACGGCTAAGAGAGGATGACCAAGAGTCAGTTAAGAAGGCTAGGAGATCACCAGTAGAACGCCACTTGCGGAACCCATACTGGCGATCAGATAGAAGGTCAGAAGTGGAAAGGTGCTTTTGAATCTTACGGTTAAGGATTGATTCAAAAGCTTTAGATAGACAAGAAAGTAAAGCAATAGGACGGTAGTTTGAGGGATTGGAGCGGTCACCCTTCTTAGGTACAGGCTGTGTGAAGGCATACTTCCAGCAAGAAGGAAAGGTAGATGTTGACAGGCAGAGGCGAAAGAGTTTGACCAGGCAGGGTGACAGCACGGAGGCACAGTTTTTAAGGACAATAGGAGGCACTCCATCAGGTCCATAAGCCTTCTGAGGATTGAGGCCAGAGAGGGCATAGAAAACATCATTTTGAAGAATCTTTATAACAGGCATAAAGGAGTCAGAGGGGGGATGAGTAGGAGGAATATGCCCAGAATCGTCCAGAGTGGAGTTCTTAGAAAAAGTTTGAGAGAAGAGTTCAGCCTTAGAGATAGATGAGACGGCAGTGTTGCCGTCAGGACTGAGGAGAGGAGGGAAAGATGAAGAAGTGAAGTTGGAGGAGATGTTTTTGGCTAGATGCCAGAAGTCAAGGGAAGAGTTAGAGAAAGCAAGGTTTTGACATTTTCTATTAATGAAAGAATTTTTGGTTAGTCGGAGAATAGATTTGGCACGATTTCGGGCAGAAATGTAAAGTTCATAATTAGCATTAGTTTGAAGGCTCTGGTATCTTTTGTGAGCTACCTCTCTATCATTGACAGCACGAGAACAAGCGGGATTAAACCAAGGCTTTTTAGCGTGAGGAGTAGAGAAAGAACGAGGAATGTGGAGATTAAAGGGTTATTGAAGTCTGAGGAGTTCAGAAAATTTGGAGAGTGAGAAGATTTTTGCTCATGAGGTATGGAGTCATATAATGGCGAGGAGAACAGAGAGACAGGAAGATGTGGAAATTAGTGTTGTCTGTAAGGAAAAGGAAGGACATAATTTATACAGATTTACATAGATATTCAGATCACATTGACCGTATGGTCCAGACTAGGTAGTCTGTCCTTAAACCTAATTGATTCTACATTAATCAGATAGCTGCAAAACTTGCCATTTCCACTTTAGTTGGTATTAGGTTGAAGGAAGTGTCGGTCGAGCTTGTTTTTAAAGGAGTCAGTCGCGTTGCGATAGACCACTGAAGGTGGGAGATTATTCCATTCACGCACTACAACGTTGAAGAAATATTTGGTGCAGTCTGAATTTACTTATTTACATATAAGTGGGATGCCGGCCGCTGCATATGCCGCACACCCACGGGCGGGCGTAGTTGTACTGGTGATGGCCGAATATTTGACACCTGAAGCAGCGCAGGGGTTCAGGGGGGGTACGGCTGAAGGAAGAAGCATCCTCAATTCCCCAGGTCGAGTTGGGTGGGGAGGGGTCTTCTGATGGTCACGAGGACCTGCCGTGTCTCCTCTTTGTAGCAGCGGGGGAGGCAGCGCGTCGCCTCCTCAACCTGAGGATGGCGCTGCAATAAGATGAGGGGCATGCAGAGTGGGTAGCCTATCACAACCCCCTTGGTCGTGTGGGTCTGAGATACGATCTTGTTGAGTTTCACAGTAGGGGAATTGTCGATGGAGACCTGGTTCAGGGTGGTGTAAGTGTTCTTGTCCTTGGGAAGGAGAACGGAGCTGCCCTTCTTTCCGATCAAGGTGCGCATGTTCAGATGCGGGTGTTCCTCCTCGAGGGTTGCAACGGCGTCTTAGCTGGTTTCGAAGACCTCTTGGGTTGGGACCTGGAAGGCAGGAAAGGGGACAGAAGAGGCGGAGGGCGAGACACGGTCACAGAAGGCATGGGGTGTGCGGGGAGGTGAAGAAACTGCACGTTGTGCCGAAAAAGTCGTTTCCCTGCTGAAAGGCGCGAGGCCGAGGCTTTTTCTTGTTGTGCACCAGAGTGAAGCCATCATCGTCAACGTGGGTGGAGCAGTGTGCGGGGTGGTCGGATGTCAGAGTGGAGGAGGCAGTGCTGTTGTCTGAAGCAGCAACAGGAGGGAAATCATTTGGGCCAGCGGACCAGCGGGCTTTGGGGGCAGAGGCGGAGAAGGAGCAGGAAGGCTTGCAGGCAGAACGGGTGGCGTCGGGTGAATGAGGGGCGGAAGCGTTGTCATGAGAGCGAACACGAGGGTCGCGGGTCGAGGTAGAACAGGGAGCAGTGGTCAGAGAGGCATATTTCCGAAGTCTAGAACTGTTTTTAACCCGCGGGTCTCACTCCTCGCCGGGTGGTTCTCAAGCTCCGCCCACCTCCATGACGTCATCATAGCAGGAGCTCGCACAGCCAATGCCGTCTCGATTATAGAGAAGGCATGACAGCTTGTTGGATTCTTTGCCGATGAGTCATCCAAGTAAGGCGGAGTGTGTCCCGCGCTCTCCAACTAAAATGTTATTTTTTGTGTGTTTTAATGCATATTTTTGTGTTAAATATATTTTTCTGTGATAAATAAAGGTTTTACAACATCAATATCTTCTAAACATCATCAAGTTAGACATAAAATACATTGACAGTCGTTACTGGGTAGATTCCTATTATTTTGATTTGTCACCGTTTCTAAATATTTCTTTTGGCATTCTTAACGCTGTCGTTACAATTACTTTATTCAACAAGCCGATCCTCCATCCCTATACTATTATAGGCAACTCAGTCACCTGCTATCTGGCAACTACAAGTTACATAGAGGTATTATAGAGTGCACCACCGCTGAGTGGTGAATCTCAGTCTCACATTTCGAAGCCCTATATTATAAACGTAAACTATTTCATTACTATTATACGATTATATCTTCCTAAAAAATGTAACGATAAAATATACCATGTTAACACCGAGATCCATGTGACCATTACGTATAGTATGAGCAAATAATTTGTCCCAGAAACGGAGATGATCTTCTTCTTCTTTTTCTTTTGACCTGTAACGCTTTGTATCGCTTCTTAGGTCCTCCTCAGCTCTTCTATACTTTACACTATGCACTTAGTTACTTCACAGTGCACACTTATACACTTCACCCTGAACCTAGGTGTTTTTCTGTTCTTTTCTTCCCCTGACTTTTCTCTTCTATGCCCTTTTGTTAGTTTCCACTATTACAGAGGGTTGTAGCAGCCCCCTCACTCGTAGCTGCCAGATACCAGGTGACTGAGTTGCCTAGTATCGGGATGGAGGATCGGCTTGTTAAATACAGTAATTGTAACGACAGCATTATGAATGTCAAAAAGAGATATTTAGAAACGGTGACAAATCAAACTAATAGGAGTACCCAGTTACGACTGTCAATGTATTTATATTTTTTTTGTGTGTGAACATTTCTCCCTTTCCTTATACTATATCTTATTTATTTCTTCTTCTTTATGTCTAATTCGATAATGTTTATAAAATATTAATGTTGGAAAACCTTTATTTATCACAGAAAAAAATAAATTTTCACAGAGATATGCATTAAAACAAAAAAATAACATTTTATTGGAGAGCGCGGGACATTCTCGGTCTTACTTGGATGACTCATAATTTGAGCTGTCAGGCCTTCTCTACAATCGAGACGGCAATGGCACAGCCTCAACACGAGAAATCTCTCTCTCTCTCTCTCTCTCTCTCTCTCTCTCTCTCTCTCTCTCTCTCTCTCTCTCTCTCTCTCTCCAATAAAATTTGAGGTCAATAAATAAGTAGTTGTTACTTTCATTGGTGTATTTACTAACAAGACACACTGATGTAGAAAATCACACACACACACACACACACACACACACACACACACACACAAAAATATATATATATATATATATATATATATATATATATATATATATATATATATATATATATATATATATATATATATATATATATACCTGAGAGGGTGAAAGACTCCACGAGGGCGGCGGTGGTCTCTCTCGTTATCCTGTCATGGCCTGTCACCACCACGAAGACTGGGCTCAGCAGGTGGGTTGTTATCACTCCCGGGCACGGCGGCAGACAGAACCCTGTTTTTAAAGTTTTTTAGTGAGTTAAGCCTCCAAAAATACCAAATACAGCTGTAATCAAAGGAACAGTGAAACGTAATTTGTATAATGAATAATAATATTGAAGAACAATATTGAAGAATTAACTAGCAGTACCTCGGTAACTTATGCAGTTCAAGAAGGAAGATTTTAAATGGGTTCAAAGTGTAACTTTTCGTATTATGATTTGATTAACAATTGAGGACGGAGATAAGATAAGGAAAACTAGCCAAGGATACTTTCCACAAAAGAGGAATTATTATAATCGATGGCTGCCAGTCAAACTCCTGACCTGAGTTGGCTGGGATGGGTCTAGTAACACCCCATGTAAATCCCAATTCCAAGCCTGATTGAAGGTCTAGAGCCGCGCTGAGACACAGCAGCGAATTCACTGGCTATGACGTCGGCGACTTCAGCGCTCCCTGATTTTATGTTAATGTTGATTTTCAGTGCAGGTGGTGGGCTTATTGAAAACTTTCCTGCTATTTTGTGCACCCTCTTCCACCCTTGTGTCATTTGTGTTTGTGAGTTAAGAGAGGTTACATAACTTGCAAATGAGGATCGTCGTACTTCTTCCAGAGCCTGGCATGCTTGTGCTCGTGCTTCCTTGTAGGCAATATGGTTGAACTCTGTCCTTTGCGTCTTGTAACGGTTGAAGGCCCGGCGACGACAAGCCACTGGCTGCTTGCACTCGTCAGACCACCATGGCCCAGGCCGACGTGATGTATTTCCCGTTGTCTGTAGGATTGTAAGTTCTCCCGCCCGGTGACTGTGCGCCGTAAAAAAAGGTAACTGCATCCTCGGTTGTCTCGAAGTCATCAATTGATGTCTCCATGTGAGCCATGGTCGGGAAAAGCTCCCAGTCTGCTCGATCTACTTTCCAACGCAGTAATCGAGGTGACGGTTGGAAAGTGGAATGGGAGATGAAGATGGGATAGTGGTCGCTGCCATGAATATCCACTGATATTTCCCACCTGAAGTCCAGGTATGCATCGGGGGAACTGAGTGAGAGGTCAATAATTGACCGTGTGTCGGTTTGCATATGGTAGTGTCTTTAGTGTTTAGTATGCAGAGGTCTAGGTCTTCAATTACAGATGCAAGTGATTCCTCTTGGGTTGCTGGTGGTATCCTTCTATAGTGTATGGCGACTGTTATAGTCGCCAACTATTAAGAAGGGTAAGGGCAATCGGCTTACCAGTGTCAGGAGGTCTTGCTGATTGACTGGTGTACTGGGTGGGAGATACAGGGAGCATATAGTGTAGGTACGTGTTATGTGGATTTGAGCAGCAGCAGTCTGCAATGGGGTGTTAAGAGAAAGCGGAGTATGTGCTATGTCGTTGGATATGAAGAGACACGTACCTCCCGAAGGAGCTTGTGTGGGATCAGCTGGCGAATATATGGCACAGTAATTGCGTGGGGGAGGATGGGCGTATGCTCCTAACAGTCTCTCTTGGAGACAGACACTGTGGCTGGAAGTCTTTGATCAGGAGTGGAGTTCTTCCCAGCTTCCTCGCAACCCACGGCAGTTCCATTGTATGAAACATTTTTTTTTTTTTTTTTTTTTTTTTTTTTTTTTTCAGGGCGGCCCCGGAATGGGACATCCCTATCTTAGCACCGGGCTTTCGCTGGAGGGTTGGCCCAAGCGTTAGTGTGTTCTTTTTCGGCACAGACTGTGTGAAGGCGGGGGACACGGGCGCCGGCAGGCCATATGTTTGGCAATGGAAGCACCTTCTTGGGTTGGGGACATAAGGTTTCACGTTAAGATTAGGCCACACCAGCTTTACAGTCTTGGGCAGTACTAAACGGTTGAAGGTAATGAACAGGGTTGGTGTAGGTGTGAGTATACCGTCTACTCTGCGTTGCACTCGTCGCACTGAAGTCACATCGTAGTTTATGAGTTCATTCACCAACCTTTCTTCTGAGTAGCGGAGAAGGTCCCCGACATTGGTTCATGGTGGCATGGAGAGAGCAGGACACTGATGCACCCGGAACAGAAGTAAGGGCGCGGAGCTTTGAGCTCTCCTCAGGTGACGATACTTCAACCAGCAAGCTCCCGTCCCCTTGTGGCATGATCTTGGGCTCACGACCGCAAGCCTTGACCAGAGAACGGTGTACTTAAAAACTCTCGAGGTCGTTTATCGAGCAGCCATCCACAGACTTGACTACTACATATTTCTCAAATGAAACAGGCTCATATATACCAGGCATAACTTATATTTGGGAGACTAGGGACCCAGGTTTACGTGAAATATTCTGTGGACATTTCTCTCTCACGGACTTGTCTTGGGCAGACCCTCTAGGGGGTAGGGACTTTCCAGAGGCACCACCAGGAGCCGTGAAAGGCTCCAAGGTGGCGATGAGAAATGACCGTGTGGGTGTTTCCCGGGGACGGACGGACGTCAGGAAGAGAGGCAAGCCGGGGCAGTGTATTTCTATCCATACACACAATATTAATTTCACTTCCCCACATCCCTACCCACCACGGAGCCCAACGAGGGGAGGCTGGATGTTGGGGCCAGACCGCATCCAATAGCCCCAGGGGTAATGGGGAAGTATACGCAGTTACTGCCAGGCGTTTAACGGCGGCCGCGGGACCGCTTGACCCTAGCCAACGCATGACCAGCCGATTGATTCAGCGGGCCCACACTGAACCACACGTCTTATCCCAACCCTCCCACCAAAGGAGCGTGATGCCCAACGAGGGGAACTATACCCCGCCCCGCGGTGGGTTCAACTCCGAAATGAGAGGCCACAGGGAGTATACGGGACGCCACGCACGGCAAACACTTGAGGAGACAATAGCCCTGCCCTAGGTGGTAATAAGGGGGGCGCAGGCAACATCATCAGTAGGCCTCCTCTACCGGTGATGAGGGGGAAGCACTTGGTCCACGAGGTCTGGATCTGGATCTGGATATTAATGCACAGGGCACCCATCAGGTGCATAACACGCATATTTGTGTTGGGTGTTGGGGGGACGGGGAAGCCGGGTGTGCAGGGGAGGGAAGTGAAACAAGTGTAATTGTTAGTGTTGGTGTGTTGTGGTGACAAGTGAGTGTGTATTTGTTTTATGAATGAGTCTATTATACCACAGTCTAAAATCTGTTGGGGGAGGCTGTTCCAGTCACGTATGGTGCGTGGAAAGAATGAGTGCTTGTATGTGTCAGTGTTAGTGTGATATGTTTGATATTTATGGATGTGTTTGTTACGAGTACGTCGACTGTTTGCGTTGTGTAAGTATGTGTGTGGATCAGTGTCAATGTGGGTGTTTGTGATCTTATACATAAGTGTAAGTCTGTGTGTTTGTCTGCGTATGTGAAGAGGTTTCATGTTTATCTGTTGTCAGGTCAGCGGACATCAAGCCCTATCGAGGTAGGCAAGCCATCATGGTAGGTGATGCCGCCGACCTCGCTTCAAGCCCGTCACCACGACTAGGTGACTCCCCTTCGACGGGAGTGTTCCGTTGAAGATGTCATCCATTCAGGAGCTGGTCAAAATAGGACGAGAGATGGGCTGCGAAAGGAACGACCTCAGTACCTTCGTCTCCGAGGAGCAGGCACGCCAACGGGACGAACGTGAGCGTGAAAGACAAGAGAAGAAGGAGAAGGAAGAAACAGATCGAGAAGAGTGCGAAAAGGAAAGGGAGCATGTCCTTACCGTTGAGCGGCTTAAACTGCAAACAGTTGGTGGTAAGAGTACGGTCCACCTTGGTGCTGACTCTGCCACTCGTCCCATGCTACCAGTGTATCGCGAAGGAGTACAGATAGCTTCGTACTTCACTCGTTTCGAACGAGTCGCCTCTCTCCTTAAGATTGACGCCAGTGAGTATGCCATCTACCTAAGAAGCTGGCTTACCGGTAAACTGGCTGAATTTTACATCTCTTTGTCTGCAGATGTTACAGAAGACTACAGCCAGTTGAAATCAACCATTTTGTAGCACTTCCACCGGACAAGCGACCACTACCGTAGCGCCTTCCGTTCAGCCAAGCTTAGTGCCGGGGAAACCTTCCAACAATTCTCCACCCTTCTAGGCCGTCACTTGGACCACTGGCTCGACTCCAGCGAGGTAACGCACTCTTTCTCGGATCATAGGTCCTTTATGATCCTTGACCAGTTTATGGCCTCTGTCCCAGCTGAGTTGCGGATGTTCCTGAAGGAGAACAACATTCGAACCTTAGACGAAGCAGTTAAGCGCGCCGACATCTGGGCTTCGGCACACTGCTACTACTCAAGGTACCCTTCAGTGACTGAGCACAGCAAACGACCGCTTCCTACTAAACCACCCTCCTCAAAGGAATCTCCACCCACATCAAGGAAGTCACCATCTCCAGTTAAGTGCCATAATTGTGGAGATCCAGGACATATTAGACCAAACTGTCCTCAAAATCCAGCTTTGTTTAAACAAAACCCTAAATATGACGCTTCCAAGGAAAACGTCAAGATCACGTTCTGCCTCTCTCAACCTTCTATAGTCAACAGCACTACACGACAGGCACCAACAACGGCTCCAGGGTGTCAACCCTGGAGCCACTATAAACACTTGCCTGCGCCACAACGAGCTGGGTCGACCATCAGGCCCCACCAGTGAAAAAGCCCAACGGCGCAATAGGCCGCGACGTAAAAAAAATTAAAAAATAAATAAATAAATAGAAAATAAAGAAAAACTTCATTCGGGATCCGGGATGTTCCAGGATTTTAGTGTCAGAGGAAGTCCTGCCCGACGTCGTACCGTTCGCTGCTTCGACTACGTGGGGTGAGCTGATGACTTCCCGGTGGTAAAGTGTTTCCTTCGCTGTCCTTACTTCGACGGTTGGGTCGATGCTGTTCGCGCCCCACTCAAGTACTGCAGCGTCTTGGTGGGTAACGTCGAAGGAGTGCGGTCACCTGACGCCCCGGACAACAGGACAACACCAAGACCAACGAGAGCCCTCCTTCCGTTCCCGTCAAGATGTGCTCCACTTTAGAGTTTAAATAATCAAAGAATTTTACATTGTTGGTAGTTAGGTAAGATATAAACCGCACAATTGTATTTAATAATAGAATGACAATGAAGTCTTAGCAAGATGGTGGAAAATTCAGAAGAGACAAGGTCGTGGGCACGAGAGCAAGTGATGTCGTTGCGTATGTAGATGCAACATTCAGCTTTGGATTGAAATTTTGGATAGGGATAGTAGAAGGGAACAGAGTAGAGATTACTGTCAGTAGCCTTAGAAACCTGTGTTTGGGTGAGGAAAAGAGGGTGAGGTTTAAAGGAGAGGTGGTGCTCCACAGAATGACAATTAGAACGAAGATCGCGAATGGTGCAGAAGTTAATAAAGAAAAAGTTTAAAGAGGTATCAAGACACCTCTCAGGTCAAGAGCCGAAGGTGGAGTCCTCTCTGGGGGCATTTGTGGATCCCCCCCAACAAGACGGGGACTCTGAGGCCTTTTGTATTGTACTAGCCATATTAAACTTTGATATATTTTGATATAATGGTGTGTGTGTGTGTGTGTGTGTGTGTGTGTGTGTGTGTGTGTGTGTGTGTGTGTGTGTGTGTGTGTGTGTGTGTGTGTGTGTGTGTGTGTGTGTGTGTGTGTGTGTGTGTAGCGTTTTCGTAGTGTGGTGTGGAAAGTAAGAGAATCTGTCTTTAGAGAGCCTGTTGAACTACTTACTCTCTGGTGTTAATGAGGCAATATAAAAATAGAAAGTAAGGACACGGGAAAGGTCTTTGGTGGGCTTGCAGCACCCACCTTGCTTCCCGAATATACCTCACCGGGAGTGGCTCACGCCGTTTCGGTAGGTGTATTCTTACCTCCTCCTACATACACACAGACAAATAACTGAGTAAATTAACATACTCCTGCACACATACATACAAATAATTGATTAAATAAGCAATTAAAAAGATAATTAAATACAGAAAATGTAACTCACAGCCCAGCTCGGGTCCGCGGTATGTGATGTCACCAGTGCACGAGGTGTGTGTGCTGGGGTTGCCGTGGGTGTAGGTAGAGGTGTATTGCAGGGCCAGGTCAGGCGCTGTCCTGTTCGCACGTGTGAAGCAAACGTACAAGCCCTTGGCAGGGATGTGACCCACTTGTGTCAGGACCAAGTCTGTCGAGGAGCAGAGGTTGGCAAATCAGTTATACAATGAAGATTACTAAACTTTATTTTGGTAATAGCTTATTTATATATATAGTAAGGGCAGGCTCATCTGGATGAGTAAAGCTCCCCACACAAGCAGAGGACTGGCATCATGATTCTGCGAAGATCATTTGTGGACTAGCTTAAGGCTTGGCATCATAGACGAAACCCCACACACGCTGACGATTGTCGTTAAGGATTGGCATGAGGACAGAAATCAAGGTGCCAGTCGTCTGCGTGTGTGGAGGTGTGGCAGGAGGAAGTGCTACATCAGGAGGAAACGCGACATCGTTGTGCGCATGAGCTGCCGTCCATAGCTGGGCACGATAACAGAAAACCTTATTCCCGATAACCGATAACTGATAATGAAAAACCTTATCGGTGATAACCGATATTCGTTAACTGGAGACACAAATATAGGCGATAACCGATAACCGATACCCGATATAAATCCACAATTCCGATACTAGCTAGTGAAAAGTCCGATAGGCGAAAACGATACTATATTGATATTTTAGATAGAAATACATAGATGAGTTCAAATTTTCATTAACTGTATGTTAGAAAACTTACAAAACCTGAAAACCACACGTTGACACGTACATAGGGACGGTAATACTAGAAACGCCTGAACCGGTGTTGTGTTATTTGGCTTCCCCACCGTCAAAAGCTGGCGCTTTTGTTTACAAACACTGGTCTCTCGTGAACTGCGCAAGCTCAGACCAGCAAGCGCAGACCTGTATAGTCTCACAAAGCTTTTTAAGCGTAATTAAGAGTTGCTGAAAGGCTGAATCAAACATACAGTACCACTACCACCATCCTCGCTGTTTCTAGAACGACACTCTGTACGAGTTGTATTTATATGTACAGAGTGTCGTTCTAGAAACAGCGAGGATAGTGGTACTGTATGTCTGATTCAGCTTTCCAGCAATTCTTAATGTGTTAAAAAGCTTTGTGAGACTGTACAGGTCTACGCTTACTGGTCTGATCATGCGCAGTTCACGAGAGACCAGTGTTTGTAAACAAAAACGCCAGCTTTTGACGATGGGACACCAAATAACACAACACCGGGTGCCTTCAATACCATGGCATGCTCACAAACGAATAAGGAATATCAAATCTGAGACAGTGAATAATCATTTTTTGGGAAAAGTTAAATCATTTTTCTCTTTGATATATTGATTTCTGAGTAACATAAAAAAAAAATAGCTTAGTGTTTTAATGTTGAAAATCTAAGTATGAAATCTCCTCACCGAAGATATTTCATACCCCGAAGTTTTTTTCATACAACACCGGGCCACGCATGCGCAGTAGGGAGACGACGTGTTTTTTTTTTTTTCTGAGAGGCGGAAAAAAGTAGCAGTTATCGATAGTTTGGTTACAAAAGTAACGAAGATACCGATATATATATATATATATATATATATATATATATATATATATATATATATATATATATATATATATATATATATATATATATATATATATATAAGTAAGTATCGGATGGCCGATAACCCGATTTTGTTTTCAGCGATAAAGTATCGCGATAACTTATCGCGATAACGCCCACCTATGCTGCTGTCCCACACACACACACACACACACACACTCGCTCGCTCGCTCGCTACCTCTCGTGGCGGTAGGCAAGGCAAGTGTTGAGAAGGTATCGTCATACGGGCGGGAGGAAATCACTCGTTGGCAACTCTTAGCCTAGCCACGCTTGGCCACGCCCCTTCCTCGTTGTCTCCGTGGCGAGTGCATAGCACACTGCATTATAAGTAGAAATATGGAGCGGTAATGATAAGAACGTCGATTCTTCTTATGAAATTTATTATTTACATGGCATCATATACCTATACAAATTATTTAATCCAATATACAATACGCGCACACAGAGAAACAAATTATGTTGGTGTAGGGTGCGACCTCAACAACATTAGACGAGAGCCCAGTCCAAGGAGTCTTTAATATATATCAGTACCGGTAAGGTACACATATAGTATTTACACTGTGCCAGGTAGTGTTAACGGGCACGGGCACTGTACTAGTACAAAGAAACACAGCAAGAGTAATATGTTTGAGCGACATTAAGATCCCCGTAGTACAGTTTCCAACATGGAAGTATTAATTGACATCTGGAACAGCTTGAGTGAAGAGATGATTGTTGAGGTTCAAAATGTGCACAAATTTAAAGAGAAAATGAACAAATATAGATGTGGAGACAGGACATAATGAGCTCTGCTTGGACCGTATATAAAATATAACTATAAAAAAAAAGTCTGTTCACTTAATCTAGATTCCTGGCGCCTAGGTAGATTGGTAAGCTTGCAGCTGATTGGCTGCTCCGCTCTCCCGCTAACACTAATGTCGGACCACATCTTGCATGCTCGAGTGAGACATGTTTCTTTAGTATATGCCATAGCTCAACTCATATACGAGCTAGCCAGTTTTGGTTGACACCATCAGACTCAGCAGTCACTGTAGAATCAAGATGTATTTTAAAAACTCGACAAAACAAATAAGAAAATGGTATTACGATGAGTTGAACCGTGTAGATGTTAAAAAAATGTTTATAACATATTTTAATTATGCTCACTGTTTTCAACAGTTGTTCATTGACTGCAGAAATATATTATTACATTACGTAGGAAAATTTCTCGTGAGCACGATAGTGTGATCAGAATGCAGTTAAAGCTCTACGTATTGAAAATACAGAGTTATTTATAGTAACATTTCACTCGCCCCAACCATCACGGCGCTCGAGACACGTTGTATGATGATGTTGAAAAAAAATGAGTGTCGCGCGCGCCATGATGGTTGGGGCAAGTGACATGTTGCTATAAACAACCCTGTGTTTTCAATACATGAATATATATATATATATATATATATATATATATATATATATATATATATATATATATATATATATATATATATATATATATATA
The DNA here is from genome assembly GCF_024679095.1 of Eriocheir sinensis. Lineage (NCBI taxonomy): Eukaryota > Metazoa > Arthropoda > Malacostraca > Decapoda > Varunidae > Eriocheir > Eriocheir sinensis. The sequence continues at coordinate 6,470,807 of NC_066517.1, read as the reverse complement.
TATATATATATATATATATATATATATATATATATATATATATACACACAATTTTGATTCACAAGAGAGGAGACATCTAAGACCGAAAGAATCATCGACCGATAAGCTTCCCGCCAGTAGGTTATAAACTTTTTACAAAAGTGCTCACAAATAGAATTAATGCGACACTTGATTCAAATCAACCAAAGGAGCAAGTACGTTTCCATAGTGGTTATTCAACAACATACCACATCCATGTCATCAATCAGGTTGTGAAAAAATATACAGAATACACCAAGCCTTTGTGTATGGCCTTTGTTGACTATGAAAAAGCCTTTGGCTCAGTAGAATCCTCTGCGGTTATGGCAGCGCTAAGGAAACAGGGGGTACCAGAAGATTATATAAAGGTATTAAAAGACATCTATAAAGAAACTACTGCCACCACAAAACTGAGTAATAACTAGGCGACGGACGCCATAATCAAACAAGAGCAAGGCAACGGATGCCATACTGGAAATATATATATATATATATATATATATATATATATATATATATATATATATATATATATATATATATATATATATATATATATATATATATATATATATATATATATATATATATATATATATGATGTAAAAAATATCTAAAAAAATTGAATGCATGATGCAATGCAAGAAATAAACATATAGCACGAGCATAAGAAAAACATATGAAAACATGATAATACATAGATTGTGTATGTGTATAAGTGTATATGGGAACCAATTCTGGTTATTAATTAAGAAATTCTACCCTATCTAGAGGCGTCCCCCGAGGCAGGAAAAGAGCACTGCTGAAACTTCCATGGCAATCCCAGCAGGCTATAAGGTATCTAAAAATAAGGACACTTATGGATATATGGAAAGGCCTTTGTTCTGCAGTGGAATAATACAGGCTGATGGTAATGATGATGATGATATATATATATATATATATATATATATATATATATATATATATATATATATATATATATATATATATATATATATATATATATATATATATATATATATATATATATATATATATATATATATATATATATATATATATATATATATATATATATATATATATATATATATATATATATATATATATATATATATATATATATATATATATATATATATATATATATATATATATATATATATATATATATATATATATATATATATATATATATATATATATATTAGGTTCCTTTACAAATTCAGTGATTTTTGAAAAACTTTGGAGGCTGCATGTTGTTTCTTTTTTTTTTTTTTTTTTACAACAAAGGCAGCTCAAGAGCACACAAAAAAAGAAAACAATAATAAAAAAAGCCCGCTACTTGCTGCTCCTAAAAAAGAGACAAAAGAGGTGGCCGAAAGCAAGATCAAATACGGGAGGAGAGATGTCCTGATACCCTCCTCTTGAAAGAGTTTAAGTCGTAGGCAGGGGGAAATACAGATGAAGGAAGATTGTTCCAGAGTTTACCAGCGTGAGGGATGAAAGAGTGAAGATGCTGGTTAACTCTTGCATAAGGGGTTTGGACAGTATAGGGATGAGCATGAGTAGAAAGTCGAGTGCAGCGGGGCCGCGGGAGGGGGGGGGGGGCATGCAGTTAGCAAGTTCAGAAGAGCAGTCAGCGTGGAAATATCGATAGAAGATAGAAAGAGAGGCAACATTGCGGCGGAATTTAAGAGGTAGAAGACTATCAGTATGAGGAGGAGAGCTGATGAGACGAAGAGCCTTAGCCTCCACTCTGTCCAGAAGAGCTGTGTGAGTGGAGCCCCCCCCACACATTAGATACATACTCCATACGAGGGCGGACAAGGCCCCTGTATATGGACAGCAACTGTGCAGGGGAGAAGAACTGGCGGAGACGGTACAGAACGCCCAGCCTCGAGGAAGCTGATTTAGTAAGAGATGAGATATGAAGTTTCCAGTTGAGATTTTGAGTTAAGGATAGACCGAGGATATTTAGTGTTGAGGAAGGTGATAGCTGGGTGTTGTCAAAGAATAGGGGATAGTTGTTTGGAAGATTGTGTCGAGTGGATAGGAGGAGAAACATTGTTTTTGAGGCGTTGAAGGACACCAGGTTCTTCTTGCCCCAGTCGGAAATAATAGTAAGGGCTGAGGCTAAGCGTTCTGCAGCCTCCAGCCTTGAGTCATTAAGTTCCTGTAGGGTGGGTCTTCTATTACAAGAAGTTGAGTAATGCAGAGTGGAGTCATCGGCGTAGGAATGGATAGGACAGTTCGTTTTGGAAAGAAGATCATCAATGAACAACAGAAAAAGAGTGGGAGATAGGACAGAACCCTTTGGGACACCACTGTTAATAGATTTAGGGGAAGAACAGTGACCGTCTACCACGGCAGAAATAGAACGGTCAGAAAGGAAACTGGAGATAAAGGTACAGAGAAAAGGATAGAAACCGTAGGAGGGTAGTTTGGAAAGCAAAGATTTGTGCCAGACCCTATCAAAAGCTTTTGATATGTCCAGCGCAATAGCAAAAGTTTCACCGAAACGGCTAAGAGAGGATGACCAAGAGTCAGTTAAGAAGGCTAGGAGATCACCAGTAGAACGCCCCTTGCGGAACCCATACTGGCGATCAGATAGAAGGTCAGAAGTTGAAAGGTGCTTTTGAATCTTCCGGTTAAGGATTGATTCAAAAGCTTTAGATAGACAAGAAAGTAAAGCTATAGGACGGTAGTTTGAGGGATTGGAGCGGTCACCCTTCTTAGGCACAGGCTGTATGAAGGCATACTTCCAGCAAGAAGGAAAGGTAGATGTTGACAGGCAGAGGCGAAAGAGTTTGACCAGGCAGGGTGACAGCACGGAGGCACAGTTTTTAAGGACAATAGGAGGCACTCCATCAGGTCCATAAGTTTTTTGCTTACTTCTATAATTTACTTGCTTATTCTTAAATTGTTTCTTTAAATAATTTAGTCTTGATTAATGTTGCCTTTTCCATCAATTTATTTTCATGAAACAAACAGAACACAAGTTCAAATTCCTTACCAAAATCAACTAATTCTTTAGAAGAGTAAGCCAAATGTCCTTTGTCCATTTCTGAAATCCAAGTATTTTCTATTTTTCTTTTTATAAGAAAATGAGGATGAGAATTCTTCAGTCTGTAAGCTAAATATCCTGCTACATACATCATTACATCCTGTTGCGGTGCCAGACTTTCTCAAGGAAAATTTTCATTACATGATATCTCTTGTAATATTTCCTGTGTTTCATTGTGGTCCTGATTTTCAGTTACACACTCTGAAGCTTCAAACTCCATATTACATGCAGTGGTGTAAGAGTCATCCTCATGTTCATCATTTATTACAGACACAGATGTTGTCTTCAGCAGGGATGCAGGAATATCTACTCCCAACAACAAATACGCCGCACACGAGAGAAAAGTTTTCCAAAACATCCTGGTTTAGTCTGCATGTTAACATGTTATCTTTACCCTACTTGTCTTTAACATATGTGCATAATTCTGGTACAGCTTTCCCAGCGAGAGTCAATGCTTTTTGGCATAGCAGTACCTTGTTGCAATTACTAAATTTGCATTTTGGAAGCTCATCAACAAGAAACTTGAGAGCCTCTTCCTGTTTTTTTTCTAGTTTTAATCCCATAGCACACCTTTCATCCTTCACATCCCATACCTTCTAATAATTCAGGGTGTCAAAAGCTTTATCTATTTATATAATGAATGATGCCTGTGAATGACACTGAGCAAGATATCTTTGAAGGGCCTTACCACAGCTCTCGCTTAACAACTCTGCAGCAAGTCGCACATTTTGTCTTTCTTGGCCTTGCACCTGTCAAAATACAGATATAGTAACTGCTATACAACTCGTGTGTATATATATATATATATATAGAGAGAGAGAGAGAGAGAGAGAGAGAGAGAGAGAGAGAGAGAGAGAGAGAGAGAGAGAGAGAGAGAGAGAGAGAGAGAATCAGAAACTTTATTTCCATTTATACAATGGTTATTCTTTACTGGCTCTGGTCTGGAGTATGATGAAGGAGCCACGTCTCACTGACACAAAGGACATCTGTATGTCTATCTTTCACTAATAGTTCAACCTCTACTTTGTTTCCTAGGAGGCTCTGTGCATTAATGTGTTCTATTGTCAGATAATCGTTTTCATTGTGTCCTTTCACTGTATTACTACTGGCGTTTTCTTCTTTGCCGGACTCCTACTGGTTACAGTAATCGCACAGACGGTTCTTATGACCAAGCTTACGACACATACCACATTGTAACCTACTGTCCAACCTGCACTGAGCCTGTCGGTAGTTAAATTCACCACAGTTGATCATGGTGGCCTCGTGGGTGTGAGGTGGGGTGGTGGGTCCTTCCACCCTGGTACCCCGTGTCTGCAGGGTTGTCTTGAAAGTGAGAGTGAGGTGCAGTCCTCGGTCTGGGTGGGTTTGACGAAGGGTGGGGCTGGCTGTGATCCCCGTAACCTGTCATGGTCCCCGGGGAGCCAGGTGGTATGAGGCGACCCGACTGGCGGCGCCTCCCGCCAGCGACCCGCCAGTCGCCACCCGTCGCTGTCCCATGGCCATGGTGAGGAGGGTGGGGAAGGCGGGTCTCGGGCGGCGCATGTCGCACCTCGCTGGGTTGGCAGGGGTCTGGGATTTTCGTAAGGTTATCCCAGCTCACGGACACTTTGAGTTTCTCACTCTGCTTTCCGATGGCACTGAGTAGGCTAACTGCCCCCTGCCTATTGAGCAGCGAACCATGATGTATGCCTTGTGTATGGAAGCAGGACTTGTCTATATCACCTGTGCCCAGCCTGAGATCTAGGTCGGGATTTATTATTGAGATGCCATTGACTTCAATCCACTTTTTGATTTGTTCGTTCAGGTCACTGATCTTTGTTTGCAGCGAGTCACTCTGGAGACTAGGCACAGGTAGGCATACATGCACGTCCATATGTTCATTTTTACTTTTCAACTCGTAGAGCAGGGCACTTAGATTGTTTATTATTTATGTCTGCACTGTTATCTAATAGGTCAAAGAGCCCTCCATAGATGACACACGTGGCAGGAGTCCAGTTCAGTTTATCCTTCACCCAACATCTCATAAGGTCAAAATTAGCTTCATGCAAAGTTCTTATTTTAGTGTTTTTTGCCAGGTCAAGACATTCTCATGTATTGAAGGTTAATATCACCAAGGAGAAGAGTGTTGGCAACAGGGGAATCACCCGTGACCTCTCTAGGCTGCGCGTCGCTGCGGCTACGTGTTTCATAGTTCAGAGAGAGAGAGAGAGAGAGAGAGAGAGAGAGAGAGAGAGAGAGAGAGAGAGAGATTTTTTTTTTTTACAGCAAAGGAGACAACACAAGGGCACAAAAAAAAGGAAACAATAAAAAAAGCCCGCAACTCGATGCTCCTGTAAAGAATCCGAAGAGGTGGCCGAAAGAGCAGTCAATTACGTGAGAAGAGGTGTCCTGATACCTTCTTCTTCAATGAGTTCAAGTCGTAGGCAGGAGGAAATACAGTTGAAGGAAGATCGTTCCAGAGATTACCAGCGTGAGGGATGAAAGAGTGAAGATACTGGTTAAATCGTGCGTAAGGGATTTGGACAGTATATGGATGAGCTTGAGTAGAAACTCGTGTGCGGCGGGGCCGCATGAGGGGGGGAGGCATGCAGTTAGCAAGTTTAGAAGAGCAGTCAGCGTGAAAATATCTATAGAAGATAGAAAGGGAGGCAAAACGGCGGCGGAATTTGAGAGGTATAAGACTATCAGTAGGAGGAGGAGAGCTGATGAGACGAAGTGCCTTAGACTCCACTCTGTCCAACAGAGCTGTGTGAGTGGAGCCCCCCCCCCCCCCACCACACACACACACACGTGAGATGCATACTTCATACGAGGGCGAACAACGCCCCTGTATATGGATAGCAACTGTGCGGGGGAGAGACCCTCTCTCCTCACTGCTGCTCCCCCTGACTTGCCCCTGCAGACAGCCCGGTTGAGCGTTCCGCTCCCGCCTCTGCTATGGCGGCAACAAGGAAGCGGGCCACGGAGTCTGCTCCTGACGACGGGGACGGTTGGACCCGCGTGCAGAGCAAGCGGGCCCGAAGGAGGACGCGGCACGAGGACGGCGGGGAGGACCGATCGAGCGGACCCCTGCCAGAGTGGAGGCTGGTGTCTTCGAACTTCAGCACCCACTACCAGGCCGTTCGGTGGATGGAGGACGAGCGGAAGCTGCGACTCCGGGTGACGGTCTCCAGCGCGGGGGACTTCCTCATCCGTGAGTGGGACTGGGACCACGCCACCACCCTGGACGAGATTGCTGCTGGACGGACCCGCGGCATTACCCTGGAGAAGAAGGAGGCGGCGGTGAAGGGTGTCCTGCTTGGATACCCTACCCACCTCCCACTGGACCCGGTGTTGGCGCACCCCTGCGTTGCAGCTGCAGTGAGGTGCCACTACAACGCTGGCCACGGACGACGCCTGCCCACCCGGAGCGTGCAGCTGACGCTGCGGGGACGTGTCCCCGCCTCGCTGGACCTCAGATGTTGGGGACGTTTCATCTGCCGCCGCTACGTGCCGGAACCTGTGCCCTGTTACAAGTGCCAGGCCTTCGGCCACAGGCAGCGGCAGTGTACAAGGACGGAGGAGCTGTGCGGCGTGTGCAGCAGGGACCACGCCACGAGGGACTGCGTTCGCCGCCTTCGGGAAGGCGTGGCGCGCCCGGTGGCTGTGTGCCCCAACTGCAGTTCCGGGCACCATGCCTGGAACCGCAGGTGCCCCGCTCGACTCCGCAGAATCCCGGGAGCCAAGCTGCAGAAGACGACGTCTTCGGCGGCCCCGGCAGCAGCGCGACCAATGCAGCCGCCCACGGAGGATAGGACGCCACCCCACGGAGAAGGACGAAAGAGGCGCCGCAGACGGAAGAGGAGGACGGGACCCACGGAGCTGAGCGTCCCGACACATAGGTCTCCCGCTAGGGAGATGGAGGTGGACCCATCACGGCTGACGATGACGGAGACGGCAGCGGTGACCGCCGAGGTGACACCCCCAGTAGTGTCCCCGGAGGTACCCGCGCCTAAGAAAAAGAGGACCAGGGACCAGACACCCGAGACGAGGGACGCGCCGACGACTACAGAGGAGCCAGCACCACGCGAGGCCCCCAGTAGCTGCCAGGTGACCCAGACCCCACGGACTTACACTTTCAGCGAGGGCGAGCTGGTGGATTTTCTGATCCGCTACGAGCACCTCACTGAACAAGAGGAGGAGGCCAGGTTCGAGAGGATCCCGCACGAGACAGATCTCCCCCTAGTGAGGAGGACACTCCGTGACGGGAAGCCGCTCCCAGCCTCCATCCGCACGGCACGCCCATTGTGCAACCCCCCACGCCACTTCGACCACAAGCGGAAGGTTGAGTGGGCGACCTTCGGGGAAGATGACGTCTCGGAGGACGAGGTCGACGTCGGAGGCGTGGACGAAGACCTCTTCCTGAACGCAGACAGGGACCTCACCGACGCGGAGCTCGCAAGCTACTACGTCGGTGACCTTTGAATACCAAGATATTTTCCCATGTGTAATTTTCAACATTTGTATCTAGTGTAATGTATGTATTGTACATCGGGCAGGCTACTTGTTTAGAGCCTGCTTTGATAACCGATTATTTTTGTAATTTTCATGTTTATTTTTATTTATGTCTTATGTAAAGGATATCTATAAACTATTGAATTGAATTGCGAGGGAGAAGAACTGGCGGAGACGATACAGAACGCCCAACCTCGAGGAAGCTGATTTAGTAAGAGAGGAGATGTGAAGTTTCCAGTTAAGATTTAGAGTTAAGGATAGACCGAGGATATTTAGTGTTGAAAAAGGTGACAGCTGGGTGTTGTCGAAGAATAGGGGATAGGTGTTTGGAAGATTGTGTCGAGTTGATAGGTGGAGAAATTGAGTTTGAGGCATTGAAGGACACAAGGTTCCTTCTACCCCAATCGGAATCATAGCAAGGTCTGAGGTTAAGCGTTCTGCAGCCACCAGCCTGGAGTCATGTAATTCCTGTTGAGAGGGTCTTCTGTTGAAAGAAGTTGAATAATGCAGAGTGGAGTCATCAGCGGATGAATGAATTGGACAGTTTGTTATAGAAAGATCATTGATGAATAATAGGAAGAGAGTGAGTGATAGAACAGAGCCTTGTGGAACACCACTGTTGATAGGTTTAGGAGAAGAACAGTGACTGTCTACCACAGCAGAGATAGAACGGCCGCAGAGAAACTGGAGATAAAGGTACAGAGAGAGGGATAGAATCCCAGAGAGGGCAGTTTAGAAAGCAAAGACTTGTGCCAGACTCTATCGAAGGCTTTGGATATGTCTAGCGCAACTGAGAAAGTTTCACCGAAACGGCTAAGAGAGGATGACCAAGAACCATTTAAGAGAGCAAGAAGATCACCAGTAGAACGCCCCTTGCGGAACCCATACTGGCGATCAGATAGAAGGTTAGAAGTGGAAAGATGCTTTTGAATCTTCCGGTCAAGGATTGATTCAAAAGCTTTAGATAGACAGAAAAGTAAAGCTATAGGGCAGTAGTTTGAGGGATTGGAACGGTCACCCTTCTTAGGCACAGGCTGTACGAAGGCGTACTTCCAGCAGAAAGGAAAGGTAGATATTGATAGGCAGAGACGAAAGAGTTTGACCAGGCAGGGTGTCAGCACAGAAGCACAGTTTTTAAGGACAACAGAAGGCACTCCATCAGGTCCATAAGCCCTCTGAGAGTTGAGGCCAAAGAGGGCATAGAAGACTATCATTCTTTAGAATCTTAATAACAGGCATGAAAGAATCAGAGGGGGGATGAGTAGGAGGAATATGCCCAGAATCGTCCAGAGTGGAGTTGTTACAGAAAGTTTAAAAGAAGAGTTCAGCCTTAAAAATAGATGAGACGGCAGTGCTGCCGTAAGGGTTAAGGAGAGAAGGGAACGACGAAGAAGTGAAATTGGAGGAGATATTTTTTGGCTAGATGCCAGAAGTCTCTGGAAGAATTAGAGAAAGCAAGGTGCTGATATGTTCTATGGATGAAGGAGTTTTTGGTAAGTCGGAGAATAGATTTGGCACGATTCCGGGCGGAAATGTACAGATCATGGTTAGTGGGAGTTCGAAGGTTCTGGTACCTTTTGTGAGCTGCCTCTTTATCTTTGATAGCACGAGAACAAGCGTGATTAAACCAAGGCTTTTTACCATGGGGAGTAGAGAAAGTACGTGGAATGTATGCCTCCATTCCAGAGACAATCACCTCTGTGAAGCGCTGGGCACACACATAGGGGTCTCTCTCCTAGAAACAGTAATCATTCCACGGGAAATCGGAAAAGTACATCCTCAGGTCGTCCCACCGAGCTGAAGCAAAATGCCAGAAGCATCGCCTCTTCGGTGGGTCCAGAGGATGTACAGGAGCGATAGGACAGGATACAGAAATAAGGTTGTGATCGGAGGAACCCAACGGAGAGAACAGTTTGACAGAGTAAGTAGAAGGGTTAGAGGTAATGAAAAGGTCTAGTATGTTGGGTCTGTCTCCAAGACGGTCGGGAATACGTGTAGGGTGCTGAACCAACTGCTCTAGATCGTTGAGGAGAGCAAAGTTGTAGGCTTGTTCACCAGGTTGGTCAGTGAAAGAGGATGAAAGCCAAAATTGGTGGTGAACATTGAAATCTCCCAAGATGGAGATTTCAGCAAAGGGAGAGTGGGTCAAGATGTGCTCCACTTTACAGTTCAAATAGTAAAGAATTTTACATAGTTAGTAGAGTTGGGTGAGAGATAAACAGCACAGATGTATTTAGTAATAGAATGACAATGAAGTTTTAGCCAGATGGTGGAAAATTCAGAAGAGTCAAGGTCGTGGGCACGAGAGAAAGTGATGTCGTTGCGCACGTAGACGCAACATCCAGCTTTGGATTGAAATTTAGGATAGAGATAGTAGGAGGGAACAGAGTAGAGACTGCTGTCAGTAGCCTCAGCAACCTGTGTTTCGGTGAGGAGGAGAAGGTGAGGTTTAGAAGAGGAGAGATGCTGTTCCACAGAATGAAAATTAGAACGAAGACCGCGAATGTTGCAGAAATTGAGAAGAAAAAGGCTCGAGGAGTTATCAAGACACCTCTCGGGTCGGCAGCCAGAAGGGGAGTCCTCCCTAGGGGAATTTGTGGTCCCCCACCAGGCGGGGACTCCGAGGATATATAATTTTTATTTCCATATATATATATATATATATATATATATATATATATATATATATATATATATATATATATATATATATATATATATTTTTTTTTTTTTTTACGTCGTTGCCTGTTGCGCAGGTAGGAATCTTCCTGGTGGGGCCTGATGGTCGGCCCAAGGCGTCTTCCAGGTGGGGCCTGATGGTCGGCCCAGCCCGTTCTGGCGCAGGCGAGTGTTGATAGTGGCGCCATCTTGAATATATATATATATATATATATATATATATATCTATATATATATATATATATATATATATATATATATATATATATATATATATATATATATATATATATATATATATATATATATATATATATATATATATATATATATATATATATATATATATATATATATATATATATATATATATATATATATATATATATATATATATATATATATATATATATATATATATATATATATATATATATATATATATATATATACATATATATATATATATATATATATATATATATATATATATATATATATATATATATATATATATATATATATATATAACTTATATATATAAGCAAATTATTTGCTTTTCTGGTTTTTGTTAGGATTATACATTGTATACATAAACTTATAATGAAGAACTTGCATCCAAATGTCGCTGACTAATTTTGAGGCACACAGAAAATTCACTGCCAACCACATTAAGCAAATCCTGATAGATTTGCTTGTTCAGGACACTGCCGTAAGGGAGGTGCACTCCTTTGTCCAGGATGTGATTCCTGATGTTTTTAAGTGCGTGAGGCACGTCAAAAAGGAACCATATTTTGCTGAGAAAGAGAGAATACGTGAATCCATAATATGAATGTCGATACCTGGAAGATATAATTTTGATTTCCATATTACGGTAGTAAATGCAGTACAAGTTGGCTACCTACCTACCAGGAATTTCAGGGTGAGTGAAATATGAATCTTTTTCCGTCAGTTGCATGGCTGAGTACAGGGTTTGGTTTTTATCACCTTGGTCGCATACAAGAGCAACTAAAGTGTAATTAATTTTGTGAAGCTCCAAAATTATGTCAAACAAATGTTCTTTTGTTAGATACATATCAAAATTGTAAATAATAGGTTGCTTCCAATTAAAAATAAGTCCCCTCGCCATAATCACTTGTACACTGTTACTAGGGAAATAGATTCTGTCAGAGGAAGCGCTATAACTCTATTGTGCTTTAATGGACATTTCATCAAAAGAAAGAATGGTTAACCTCTCTGTTTCATCATTGAGCAATTCTTTAGCATGTAACATATCGAAGCTTTGCATTAACATACCTGGAGGTGTTTGAAAAAAAATTACCCAACGGCTAAGGCAAGAGGGAGATGGTAGGGGATGTTTCAAAACATTTGTCACAAATTTATAAGATGTGGAAGATATTGATTGAAGCGCAAGTGCCTTTGCGACACTTGCTTGATCCTAGGATTTTTTTTATTTAAGATTGTGCAGTCTATTTAACTGTGCCTCTGAAAAAATGTCTAGGCTTGATATATAAATATTTTGTTTTTCAATTACTGATTTTGCTTTTCGAAGTTGCTTTTGTAGACGCTTCAATGTTTTTTTAATCCTATTGTATTTTTTCCTCCAATTGTTTCCAGACCTGAAAGAAAACGTAAACTACCGATACACATTGTTTTGGTATTATCAAGTATTCAGTAAACGTGAGACCCGGATTAAAAAAATCATAATCATGTACAATCGGGGCCGTTGTCACTTGAACACTTTTGGCTGGGCAGGAGGGAGATTCCCACTTCCTCAGCCTTTCCCTTGAAGTTCACTCTGAGCCTGTCACCGAGACCCCACCTCATCCCACCCTTCCCTCCTTTACCTCCATGCTTCCTACACACACCTGCACATCCCAGGAGACCAGAATTTTAGGAGAATCGACCTAACAAATTAGCAGGAAGACGAGACTTGGTACACTTGTAAAGTGTAAACCGTGTAAACCGTAGAGGCGGTGGCGTCGCCCTTTTTGTCAAAAGCTATTTCCAACCCACTGACAAAACACCAAGAAACAGTAACGTTGAACAATTGTGCGTGCGAGTAAACATAGCAAAAGTCAATTTAAATATATCTGTCACCTACAGGCCTCCGGGGCAATCACTCGATGCCGATCTTCAAATGTACAGCGTCTTAAGGCAGTCACTTAACAACAGCGACTCACTGATATTAGGAGATTTCAACCTTCCCCATATCGACTGGGCGACACTGTCAGGTACAGAAGGTGAATCACATAGAATGATCGAATTTTTAGAAGAAAATTATCTAAGCCAAATGGTTTCTGAACCAACTCGACAAAATAACATACTCGACCTTGTTATAACAACCCAAGATAACCTAGTCAGTAATGTCACGGTAGGAGAACACCTCGGTTCCTGCGATCAAAAAATTAGTGCGCGTTGACATTAGAGCTCAAACATCGGTGACTGAAAATAAAGTAAAGGTGCCCAATTTCAAAAGAGCCAACTTCGTAGAAATCCGACGAAAACTAATAGAAATGCAACTATCAGATGACGGCAATGTAGAGGACGCCTGGCTAAGCTTTAAAAATCACTTACTCACTCAGCAGGATACATTTGTCCCCTTGTGCGAGTAGCGAATTAACACTAATAAAAGCCCACCTTGGTTTAATAGCGAAATTAAACACTCAGTCAAGGAGAGAAAATTGTTTTACAGATTAAAGAAAGAACAAAGCTCGCCCGAAAACATTAGACTCTATAATGATGCCAGGCGACGAATAAACAGATTAGTACGTCAGGCAAAGCGTAGATATGAAGAAACTATTGCAGCCAACTGTAAAAATATTCCGAAATCCTTCTCCAGTTACATAAACAACAGAAAGGCGATCAGAAGTGGAAATGGACCCTTAACAAACAGCGATGGTGCACTAGTGACTGACAGCCAAAACGTTGCAAACCTATTAAACAATTACTTTTCCTCGGTGTTCAATACTGACAGTCATCCCACCACTACCACCAACACCAGTACTATTGTAAATCCCGAGCATGCATTGCCTAACTTTGAAATAAAACCCGATGAAGTCCTTAAAGCCCTCCAATCACTTAAAACAAATAAAAGTCCTGAACCTGACAAAGTATATCCAACTCTGCTCAAAGAAACAAAGAGCGAAATACTCTCCTCCCTCACAACCGTATGCAATATGTCCTTGCGACAAGGCATCGTCCCTTCGGATTGGAAAAAGGCTAACGTGACACCGATTTTTTGAAAAAGGAGACAAAAAAATACCAGGTAATTACAGGCCCATTAGTCTAACTTCGGTTGTAGGTAAGCTACTTGAGGGCATAATTAGAGACAAAATTGTGAGTTACCTTGAAAGCCACTCATTAATTGGGGACTCACAACATGGCTTCCGAAACAAAAGATCCTGCCTATCAAACCTATTAACCTTTTATAACGACCTCTTCACTGTTTATGACGTAACCAAATCACTGGACGTAGTCTATCTTGATTTCCAGAAAGCGTTTGATAAAGTCCCACATCATAAATTACTTTACAAATTAAAGCAAATAGGTATTGACGGTCAAGTAAACCAATGGATCGCGAATTAGTTGAGCAACAGACAACAAAGAGTAGTGATTGACGGATTTAACTCAGAGTGGGCGCCGGTCACTAGTGGCGTCCCTCAGGGCTCGGTTCTTGGCCCAGTGCTCCTCATTATTTACATCAACGACGTGGATGTTGGACTCAATAATCGCATTAGTAAATTTGCAGACGACACAAAGATTGGTAACTCGGTTCTCACTGACGAAGACAGGCAAAGCCTCCAAGAGGATTTGCACAAAATTTCAGCTTGGTCGGATAGATGGGAGATGCCCTTTAACGTAGACAAGTGCCAGGTCCTTCAAGTTGGAACGAGGAATAAGAAGTTCGATTACGAAATGCGCTGCGTTAAACTCAAAAGCGTTCAATGCGTCAAGGACTTGGGGGTCAAAATCGCGTCAAACCTAAAATTCTCACAGCAGTGCATCGATGCAGCAAATAAAGCGAACAGAATGTTGGGCTTCATTAAAAGAAATTTTTTATTCAAGAATAAAGATGTAATACTTCCGCTCTACAATAGTTTAGTCAGACCCCACTTGGAATATGCGGTACAGTTTTGGTCTCCCCACCATACAAAGGATATTGCTAAATTAGAAGGTGTTCAGCGTCGGGCAACGAAAATGATCCCTTCCTTGCTCAACAAATCCTACGAAGAAAGGCTTTCCACCCTTAACATGTTCTCTCTTTAGAAACGTCGCCTCCGAGGAAAACTGATCGAATGTTTTAAAATACTTAATAGTTTCACAAATGTAGACAGATCAACATTGTTTATGATCGATGACACTTTGCGCACGAGGAACAATGGCATAAAACTCAGATGTAGACAAGTAAATTCAGACTGCACCAAATTTTTCTTCACCAACGTTGTAGTGCGAGAATGGAATAAGCTCCCACCATCAGTGGTCCAGTGTAACACGATTGACTCCAAAAAAAAGCTCGACCGTCACTTCCTTCAACTTAATATCAACTAGAGTAGTAATGCAACGTTTTGGAGCCATCTGATTAATGTAAAATCACTTAGGTTTAAGGATAGACCACCTAGTCTGGACCATGGGGTCTGTGTGGTCTGATTTTCTATGTAATTCTATGTAATTCTCTCTCTCTCTCTCTCTCTCTCTCTCTCTCTCTCTCTCTCTCTCTCTCTCTCTCTCTCTCTCTCTCTCTCTCTCTCTCTCTCATTCATTTCTTTCTCTCATTCTTTCTCATTCTATCATTCTATCTGTTTATCTCTTTCTCTTTCTTTTCCTCTTTTCTTTCTTTCTCTCTATTTCTTTCTTTTTCTAATTTCACTTTTTTTTCTCTCATTATTTCTTTCTTTGTCTTTCTTTCTATCTTTCTCTCTTTCTTTTTTTCTATTTGTCTGTCTCCTTCTTTCTTTCTTTATATTTTTTTTCATTCTAATTCATTCTTTCTCATTTTCTTTCTCTTTCTTTCTCTATCTTTTTTCTTCCTCTTCCTTTTTCTATATCTTTTGCTCTTTCTTTTTTCCTTTCTATCTTTCCCTCTCATTCTTCCTCTCTTTCTTTCATTTTCTTTTCCTGTCTCTGTCTCTTTCTGTCTGTGTATTTTTCATTTTAATTCTTTTTTTCTCATTTTCTTTCTTTCTTATTTCTTTCTTTTGTTTTTTTTCTCTCATTATTTCTTTCTTTCTCTTTCTATATATTCTATCTTTCTTTCTTTCTTTCTTTGTATGTCTCTCTCTTTCTTTATTACTCTTTCTTTCTCTTCTCTTTCTTTGTTCCTCTATCTTTCTCTTTCTTTCTGTTTCTTATGTTGTTACTGATTGTAGAAAGGAAATAAGTGAGAATCACAGGTGAAATTATGGTAAAATGATGTTTCAGTAAGAATTGAAACAAACAAATTGGGGATTACTATAATAGTGTTAAATGAGGTGAAGGCGGAGCAGTGAGGAAGATAAGAAGTGGGGGGAGGTCCGAACTCTCATTAGGCGGGAGGACGGGAAGGGTGGAGGAGGAGGGGGGAAAGATGGGAGGGAGGGAGGAGGAGGGAGGGAAAAGATGGGAGGAAACTGAAAGAAGGAAGGCAAGGAAAAAAATACAACTGAAGTAAAAAGTGTGTGTGTGTGTGTGTGTGTGTGTGTGTGTGTGTGTGTGTGTGTGTGTGTGTGTGACAAAGATGAAAAATGAGAGAGAGAGAGAGAGAGAGAGAGAGAGAGAGAGAGAGAGAGAGAGAGAGAGAGAGAGAGAGAGAGAGAGAGTGTGTGTGTGTGTGTGTCATCTGTCCTCAGAGGCCGTTAAAATATATATCAAGTTGTCCCTGCATCAGTGTCTGGGTGGTCCCTGGGGATGTGAAGGATGCAACTCGGTCCTGCATCAGTGTCTGGGTGGTCCCTGGGGATGTGAGGGATGCAACTCGGTCCTGCATCAGTGTCTGGGTGGTCCCTGGGGATGTGAGGGATGCAACTCGGTCCTGCATCAGTGTCTGGGTGGTCCCTGGGGATGTGAGGGATGCAAATCGGTCCTGCATCAGTGTCTGGGTGGTCCCATGTTGGGCCAAATGGAACACCAGAGTGGTTTTCATTGGCCAAAGTAGCTCCTCTTTTGGCCCATTCCTGTATTGGTGCCATTTTCCTAAAATAAAATAAAGAAGAATTAATGTTTCTTGGTTATTTCGTGGTCATTTCTCTAAAATAAAATAAAATGGTGCTGTCAAAAATACTTATATTGAACGTTTCACTCCCCTTCAACGTCTACTTAATTTGGCTCAAATGTCTTGTTCAGTAACGTGCGTACGGAGGTACTTTACCTCATAATTGGTCCACCACTTCCTCAATTGTTAGGATATGTTAGAATATTGGGCTCTTCACATATAACGACTTTTCTTACCATCTACGAGTACACTATCCTGATAGTTACTGGACCTCATTCTGTTCAGTAGAATGCATTCTTAACACTTTCAGTTTTGTGTTTTATAAATGCATTTTTAAAAATTAGTCGATGGCTTGAAAAGATACATGGAAACATGGAAATGCAGGCAACAGAAAGCCTATTGGCTCACTACGAGGTCGCACGCTTGGGTGATTTAGTCAGCTCGACAGCCACTTAGGGCTTGAGGAGCAGATGAAAGCACCTTGATATTGAGCAGATGAAAGCACCTCGTTATTCAGTTTACTCCCGACGCAGTGAAATGACGGTCGATTGAAGGAGTTGATGGTATTCGCATTTACTACTTCTGAGGGAAGATTGTTCCACTGGCGGATGACTCGGTTTGAAAAGAAACTCCTTCCAATGTCTGTGTTACATCGACTCGACTGAATGGGTAAACCGTTATTTCTAGTTCTTGAGTTGGTGTGCAGCTCAAAGAATTTGGAGTAATCAACGTTATTGAACTTTTTCAGGTACTGGAAGACTTGAATCATATCCCCTCGTAGGCGTTTTTTCTCCAATGTAAAGAGAGTAAGTCGCTTGAGTCTTTCCTCGTACGGTTGAGCCCCTAAGGTTGGAATCATCTTCGTGGCGCGTTGTTGAATCCTTTCCAGTAAAGCAATGTCCTTTATGTAATTAGCAGACCAGAACTGTACTGCATACTCGAGGTGCGGTCTTACCATGGAAGTATACAAGGATAGCATCACGTCTGGTGTTTTACACTCGAAGTTCCTCGCTATGAACCCGAGCATAGTGTTGGCTTTGTTATATGTTTTTTTACAGTGATTCGCGTGTTTCAGGTCACTGCTGATAGTGACTCCAAGAACCTTTTCCTCCTGCATCGCCTGCAGAGGTTTCGCATTCATGATGTATGTGTGGTTACTATTTTGGGACCCAATGTGCATGACTTTGCATTTGTCAACATTAAAGGACATTTCCCATTTTTCCGACCATTCGATAATGTTATTGAGTTTTTTCTGAATGATTTCACAGTCGGTCTTTGTGAGGCCCTTTCCTCCCACCTTGGTGTCATCAGCAAATTTTGATATTGTGGATTTCAGTCCTGATTCTAGGTCATTGATATATATGATGAAGAGGATGGGTCCCTGCACTGACGCTTGAGGCACTCCACTAGTGACTGGAAGCCAATCGGAAGGTTGTCCGTTGAGTAGTACTCGTTGTTTTCTGCCGGTGAGCCAATCTCTTATCCACGCGATCAGATTGGCTCCAATGCCCGCCGAGTGCAGTTTCTTAAGGAGTCGCTCGTGCGATACCTTGTCGAAGGCTTCCTGAAAGTCCAGGTATATAACATTACTGGGGATGTGGGCATCCCAGTTCTTATATATATACCTTGGAAGAAGTCTAATAAATTCGTTAGGCAAGAGCGCTTGTTTCTGAAGCCATGCTGGGTGTCGGAGATTATATTATTGTCTTCTAGAAACTTAACAAGTTTGTCTCTAATAATCTTTTCGAGTATTTTTCCTGCCACTGATGTCAAACTTATGGGCCTGTAGTTTAATGCAACGCTTTTGTCTCCTTTTTTTTATAAATCGGTGTTATGTTCGCCGTCTTCCACTCTTCCGAGACCTTGTTCAGTTGAACTGACCGGTTGAATATGTTAGTGAGTGGTTGAAGTATTTGTTGTTTAAGCTCTTTTAATAACAGCGGGGACAAACTGTCGGGTCCCGTTGACTTGTTCGTGGCGAGTTTGTCAAAGTACTTTTTCACTTCTTGGTCGCATATTGGGGCAATTACCCGGGGCGTGATCCCCCTTGACGTACGTAAATACGGATGCGAAGTTACTGTTGAGGATTTTGGCCATCTGTTTACTGTCCTGAGTTACAGATCCAGTCTCATCTGTCAGGGGACCAATATTGGATTTTACTTTCTTTTTCGATCTTGTGTACGTAAAGAATTTCTTGGAGTTAGTTTTGATTTCGCGCGCTATTTGCTTTTCATAGTTGCGTTTGCTACTCCGAATAAGGCTGCGACAAGCTCTGAGGCTGTTGTGGTACTGTGTACGGGCTTCGGCCGTGGCATTCTCTTTCATCAGATTAAAATTCTTTTTTTTTTAGGTTTACTGCCCTTTTTATTTCTCTGGTCATCCATGGTGGATCTACGGCCCCATTTACTCGCCTGGATTTCGTAGGCACTGTAGCCTTCTCTACCTGCAACAGCTTATCTTTGAAGACGTTCCACGCGTTGTCGATTGTATTGTCGGTGAGGTCAAGTTGGTCCCAGGTCTTAGGGGGAAGCAGCGCACGGGCTAAGTTGAAATTTCCTTTTTTTGTAATCTGGTATCACTGACGGATTATCTATGAGTTTGTGACATATGTTGACAGTAAAACGGATTAAGTGGTGATCGCAACCATTAAGTTTCTCACCAACTGTACAGTCGCGAATGAGGTCGGGTTCGCTTACTAATACCAGATCCAACAGATTGTTTTCTCTTGTTGGTTGAGTTACAACTTGAGTGAGGAACGAATCCTCCACCATTTCTATAAGTCTGTTACCCTCTTGATCTCCAGTCATCAGTCCCCAGTCAATGTTAGAGCAATTAAAGTCCCCACTTATAATTGCTTCCTTGCTTTGTGTCAAAGAGTGAATCTCTTCGTAGAGGGCAGTGTCATCGGCTGCCTGTTGTTTTGGAGGCCTGTATACGGTTGCAAGTGTTAGTTTCTTCGTATCTGTGGTTATTTCCACATAGACAGGATCGTATTTCTCTGCGTCCTGTTTGTCTATTTTTTTATGGCAGGGATTGTATTTTTTACGAAGCAAACTACTACTCCTCCTTTCTTGTGCTTTCGACTTTTGTGGAAGCTTTCGTATCCAGGGAATGACAGTTCGGATTCTAGATGTGCAGAGTTGGCCCAAGTCTCTGTGATGGCTACCACATCTGGCTTCTCTGTTGCAATATACGCCCTAATTTCGTCCTTTTGGGGTATTAAACTACGTGCATTTGTGTACAAGATAGAAATGTGACCCCTGGTTTTGCCGTGACGAGTTGTACCAGTTCGCTTATCGGAAGCGTCGTTACTTAAACAGTTTCTTGTGAGTCGCACCGACGCTACGGGTTGGTTTATCAAGGGCTGCCTTTGCCCCGCCCTCGCCCGTAGTTTTTTTAAAGGCTTTTCGAAAAGCTTTTCACTGCCTCGTCCAGAAGCCTCCCGAAACGCGCCGAACCAACCTCATTCAGGTGTAGTCCATCGTTCCAAAACAAGTCTGGGCGCTCAAGGAAGCGGTGCCAGGCGTTTGTGAACGCTACGCCTTCGTCGTCACAAATTTCCTTCAGACTAGTATTCATGTAGCTCGCTTTGGTATTGAAGCCGGCGTAAGCGCTGATTCTAGGTAGAATTCCAGAGACAGTGACGTGAGGGGACTTGGTCTTGTAACGCCGAATGACTTGACGGTATTTTGATAGTAGGGCCTGAGGTTGAGTAGATTGAACGTCATTTGTCCCCGCGTGAATCAGATGAACTGTGTCTTCCTTCGCGCTTTCCGTGACAGCATCGACAGCTGAAGTAATGTCGTCCAACTTGGCTCCCGGAACACAATAGAGCCTCCGCGTCTCTATATTCCTCCCACAGAATTCCGTTAATTGACCTCCAACCAGCAAGTACCCCTACAAGTCTAACAGATGTTTTCAGCTTGTCTGTGCCCCGAAATTGTGTCTGACCTACGCACCCCACAGCAGGAAGAATGGTCTTGTGGCGTCTAATGGATGGGTAGTGAGCAGTGGGAATGGGGTGGCGACTGGACGTAGCGGCGTTAGGAGGGCTGGTAGAGGGGAGGGACAAGGGAGAGACAAGGGAAGAGGCGGAAGGGGTACTAGTGGTTGACTGGGAAGGAGTAGAGAAGGATGTTGGGGATGTGGAGGAGGGGGGAGAAGAAAAATAAGAGGAGGGGTAAGAGGCGGAGGAGGAGGGGGCAGAGGCGGAGGAGGAGGAAGGGGCGGAAAATAAGAGTGAGGAAGAGGAAGGGTAGGAAACATGGAAACATGGAAATGCAGGCAACAGAAAGCCTATTGGCTCATTACGAGGTCGCCCGCTTGGGTGATTTAATCTGCTCGACCGCCACTTGGGGCTTGGTGAGCAGATGAAAGCACCTCGATATTGAGGAGCAGATGAAAGCCCCTCGTTATTCAGTTTACTCCCGACGCAGCGAAATAACGGTCGATTCTATATTTGAAGGTGTTGATGGTATTCGCATTTACTACTTCTGAGGGAAGATTGTTCCAGTGACGGATGACTCGGTTTGAAAAGAAACTCCTTCCAATGTCTGTGTTACATCGACTCGACTAAATGGGTAAACCGTTATTTCTAGTTCTTGAGTTGGTTTGCAGTTCAAAGAATTTGGAGTAATCGACGTTATTGAACTTTTTTAGATACTTGAAGACTTGAATCATATCCCCTCGTAGGCGTCTTTTCTCCAATGTAAAGAGATTGAGTCGCTTGAGTCGTTCCTCGTACGGTTGAGCCCTTAAGGTTGGAATCATCTTTGTGGCGCGTCGTTGAATCCTTTCCAGTAAAGCAATGTCCTTTCTGTAATTAGGAGACCAGGACTGTACTGTATACTCGAGGTGCGGTCTTACCATGGAATTATACAAGGATAGCATCACGTCTGGTGTTTTACACTCGAAGTTCCTCGCTATGAACCCGAGCATAGTGTTGGCTTTGTTGTATGCTTTTTTACAGTGATTCGCGTGTTTCAGGTCACTGCTGATAGTGACTCCAAGATCCTTTTCCTCCTGCATCGCCTGCAGAGGTCTCCCATTCATGATGTATGTGTGGATACTATTTTGGGACCCAATGTGCATGACTTTGCATTTGTCAACATTAAAAGACATTTGCCATTTTTCCGACCATTCGATAATGTGATTGAGGTCTTTCTGAATGATTTCGCAGTCGGTATTTGTGAGGGCCTCTCCACCCACCTTGGTGTCATCTTCAAATTTCGATATTGTGGATTTCAGTCCTGATTCTAGGTCATTGATATATATGATAAAGAGGATGGGTCCCAGCACTGACCCTTGAGGCACTCCACTAGTGACTGGAAGCCAATCGGAAGGCTGTCCGTTGAGTAGTACTCGTTGTTTTCTGTCGGTGAGCCAATCTCTTATCCACGCGATCAGATTGGCTCCGATGCCCGCCGAGTGCAGTTTCTTAAGGAGTCGCTCGTGCGGTACCTTGTCGAAGGCTTTCTGAAAGTCCAGGTATATAACATCACTGGGGATGTGGGCATCCCAGTTCTTATATATACCTTGGAAGAAGTCTAATAAATTCGTTAGGCAGGAGCGCTTGTTTCTGAAGCCATGCTGGTTGTCGGAGCTTATGTTATTGTTTTCTAGAAACTTAACAAGTTTATCTCTAATAATCTTTTCGAGTATTTTTCCTGCCACTGATGTCAAACTTATGGGCCTGTAGTTTAATGCAACGCTTTTGTCTCCTTTTTTGAAAATTGGTGTTACGTTCGCCATCTTCCAGTCTTCCGGGACCTTGTTTAGTTAAACTGACCGGTTGAATATGTTAGTGAGTGGTTGAAGTATTTGCTGTTTAAGCACTTTTAATAACCGCGGGGACAAACTGTCGGGTCCTGTTGACTTGTTCGTGTCGAGTTTGTCCAAGTACTTTTTTACTTCTTGGTCGCATATTGAGTCAATTTCCAGCGGCATGATCTCACTCGGCTGGTCAGGACCCTCGGGAATGGTTTCGATGTCCTCGACTGTAAATACGGATGCGAAGTTACTGTTGAGGATTCTGGCCATCTGTTTATTGCCCTGAGTTACAGGTCCAGTCTCGTCTGTCAGGGGACCAATATTGGATTTTACTTTCTTTTTCGATCTTATGTACGTGAAGAATTTATTGGAGTTAGTTTTGATTTCGCGCGCTATTTGCTTTTCATAGTTGCGTTTGCTACTCCGAATAAGGCTGCGACAAACTCTGAGGTTGTTGTGGTACTGAGTGCTGGCTTCGGCCATAGCATTCTCTTTCATCAAATTATAATTCCTTTTTTTTAGGTTTACTGCCCTTTTTATTTCTCTGGTCATCCACGGTGGATCTACGGCCCCATT
The DNA here is from genome assembly GCF_024679095.1 of Eriocheir sinensis. Taxonomy (NCBI): domain Eukaryota; kingdom Metazoa; phylum Arthropoda; class Malacostraca; order Decapoda; family Varunidae; genus Eriocheir; species Eriocheir sinensis. The sequence continues at coordinate 6,448,011 of NC_066517.1, read as the reverse complement.
TACTCGCCTGGATTTCGTAGGCACTGTAGCCTTCTCTACTTGCAACAGCTTATCTTTGAAGACGTTCCACGCATTGTCGATTGTATTGTCGGTGATGACAATTTGGCCCCAGGTCGTAGGGGGAAGCAGCGCACGGGCTAAGTTGAAATTTCCTTTTTTTGTAATCTGGTATCACTGACGGATTATCTACGAGTTTGTGACATATGTTGATATTAAAACGGATTAAGTGGTGATCGCACCCATTAAGTTTCTCACCAACTGTACAGTCGCGAATGAGGTCGGGGTCGCTTACTAATACCAGATCCAGCAGATTGTTTCTCTTGTTGGTTGAGTTACAACTTGAGGGAGGAACGAATCCTCCACCATTTCTATAAGTCTGTTACCCTCTTGATCTCCAGTCATCAGTCCCCAGTCAATGTTAGGGCAATTAAAGTCCCCACTTATAATTGCTTTCTTGCTTTGTGTTGGAGAGTGAATCTCTTCGTAGAGGGCAGTGTCATCGGCTGCCTGTATACGGTTGCAAGTGTTAGTTTCTTGTTATTTGCGGTTATTTCCACATAGACAGAATCATATTTCTCTGCGTCCTGTTTGTCTATTTTTTATGGCAGGGAGTGTACTTTTTACGTAGCAAACTACTCTTCCTCCTTTCTTGTGCTTTCGACTTTTGTGGAAACTTTCGTACGCAGGGAATGACAGTTCGGATTCTAGATGAGTAGTAGGAAGAGTAGGTCGTGGTGGTGATGGTGGCATGGGTGGGGGAGGGGGCGGAGGTGATGGCGGTGGTGGTGGTAGCAGTGCCGGTGGGGGAGGATCCCGTGAAGTTCTGTCGAGAGCAGAATAAGGTGGAGGGTGAAGAAGGGAGGGGTGTTAGCAGCCAGTGGTGATGAGGTGGAGGAGGGAAAGGAGGAGGCGGGGGAGGGATGTGAAATGGAGGGGGCTGAGGAGGAGTAGGTATGTGATTGGGTCAGAATTTCGGAGTACGAGGTTGAGGAAGAAGAAGAAGAAGCAGGAGTAGGAAGCGCGGGAAATGACGTCACAATTTCCCATAACAAGGCATTTGAACGTTTCAAGTCCTCGTTCGTTGAGTGAAGTACCTGAATACGTGAGTCTAAAACACAGTACCTACACATCGAGTCGCTGGTTTGGTAGTGAATCGCAGCATATTTATTTGAACAATTACAGCAATTGAAATAGTTGGACGGCATGGTTACTTTGTTATTTACTGTTGCAAGACGATATAACGGTGAACTTTACAGTTAAGATGAATTTAGTGTCCGCGTGGGCTATGCTGAACACCTGGAGGGAGGTGGGTTAAATCGGTCGAGTCACGCGGGAGAGTTTAAGGTGTACCCTCTGAAGGGCTCACACGTGTTTTTCCCGTGGGATTAAAATTCTCTGGCTGATTAAACTTTTCCTCCTTTTCAAAACAGGTGTGCTAGTACGGGTCAAGCCTTATACTTCTACGTTAGTGACAGATTCTCTACGTTAGTAAGACACAAGAAGCTCACTGTCTTTCATTGGGTGCTGTGTTAGGTCGTGTAGTTGTAATCCTACTGAGGACAGACAGGAAACACAAAAAGTAGATAAGTAACTTATCCGTTCGTGGTTGCAGCACGTGTAGGTCGCACAGTCAAAGGAGTCTGGTAAGATAATCCTCGCAACACTTCAAACACTAGTTAGACGCGTCACAGCACTGAGTTAGACGTTAATTAATTAAGTTGAGTGGTGCTAATTCAGACAAGTAAACAAGCACAGTTAATCATTCGATTTCTGAGAAGGCGTACGGGCTTATTTAAGTAACGGTTAATTAAAAACGTGTATGAACGGATTTCAAAAGTTGTGACGTTAAAATGTAACACACAGGGATTCGATTCACACACAAAATGACAAGGCGTCGGTTCACCAGACGAGGTGCTAGAGCAAGGTTAAGGTGTGATACTGGCCGGAGCAGCAAGGTCAACGACCGTCCCTTTGAGAAGGTCAGGCGAGAAAGCCACGCACTTACCCATGTGGTAAAAAATAAAATCGGAATTAAGAATAAGTTTATATCACTCCTCAATGCTGTAGTTCACACACACACACACACACACACACACAAATATATATATATATATATATATATATATATATATATATATATATATATATATATATATATATATATATATATATATATATATATATATACACAGATATATATATATATATATATATATATATATATATATATATATATATATATATATATATATATATATATATATATCGCTTTAACTCTGCATCAAAATCACTACGCTACTAAATTGGAAGAGTGTACGCGAGTTTTGGGTTATGTGATTGTCTTTGCTCCTCCTTTTTATGCTCACAAAAATCTATTTTTAACCCTTATAAGCTGATGCTACACGTAAATCTACCTGATTTCATCTTCATAATTGGAGATAAATTTAAAAATTCATGGGGGGGCTTCGTGGTGAAGTGGTTAGTACACTCGGCTCACAACCGAGAGAGCCCGGGTTCGATTCCCGGGCGGAGTGGAAATATTTGGGCGGCTTTTCCGATACCCTACGCCCCTGTCCACCCAGCAGTGAATGGATACCAGGTATTAATCGGGGGTTGTGTCCCGTCTCCTCGGATCTGTTCCCTTCTCCTATAATTCCTTCCCCTTCTGTCTCTCTCCGGCATATAACCATAGATGTTGCGCCGACTAAAACGAAACTTTCCAAAACTTTAAAAAATCATATCTGCTGCACTCCTTAAAGGTACATGAAAAATAATATTAAAGTCAAAGACAGAACTATATAGATTATCAAGTATAGCTCAACAAACTTAAACAATAATTTCGATGAGTTACCTATCGAATTAGTCGGATTTTATACGTCATTTGCTCTCTTTTTGCAATAACTAAAATCTTTTTGAATTTTTCATATCGAGTAGCTTTCTAATTCAGTGATAAAAATTAACGCAGCTATTATATGCCATGCATAACAATAATAGTAATGATGACAGTGATATTAATTATGATAAATATAGCTATAATATAATAATAATAATAATAATAATAATAATAATAATAATAATAATAATAATAATAATAATAATAACAATAATGATAACAATAATAGCAATGCAACTTTCAAAATATCACTTACCTTGTCGATTTCTCCTTTAATATGATCATGATATGAATGAGGCTACTTATTAAAGAAACCATCTACAGGTAATATTACAACATTCTAACAGTTAAGATATATCCAAACATTTGACCTCATAAATTTTCATTTGAAATTCTGTACCCCGCCATGGTGTATTATTATCAATATTATCAATACTCACTCTAAGTGTTCTTCATATGAAATGCAGTTCCTGGTGGTGTTATCCAGTCTTGGCAGGTTCAGCGTGGGCAGGACTGTGATGTTATGGAGAGCTTTATCTTTTCATTTGTTAGGTGGAAATTGAAACACTGAACACTAAAGTGCATTGAACAAATATAATGGCACTTCTTCACGTCGCCGTATTTTCGCATGTCTTTTCTTTTGCAGGCCTCTATCCATATTTTTCTAGGTTTTCTGTTCCTTGGAAAGCTATGAAAGGTTATAAATTTTCTTTTGTTCTCCCATTTCACTGGACACGAGGCCACAGTACACGAAATCATACCAAAAAATATGAAAAAATGTACAAGACACTAGCGATAAAACGTCGCGCTTCGAAGATAGGGCGGGGCTTAGGCCCCAGGAAGGGGCGGAGTTTATCGTGACGCCAGCCAATCATCGTCCAGGATGAGATGACGTGAACATATCTATTTACATTTTTTATTCACCGACAATTGCTTCATAGGATATATAACAAAAAAAAAATCCGCAATAAAAAATATCATTTCAAAACTTGGTTCTTCACGTTCTACGAGAGTAACGATACCTCTCTATACTTGCCTTGGCGGTGGGTGCCTCTCCTGAGAGCATAACCAAGGCAGGGGGTTTCTATCCAGGCGCGGAATCCAAGAAGCGTTAGCGATCTCGCTAACTGAGATACCGATGTAAACATTCGTTAATGGCATCCAAGAAGCTAAACTATGACGTCACAGCGTGGTTAACTTAACGAGAGCCCCAGACCCCTCGTAAACGTAGCGAAGTTCATCATGATTAACTTATTTATAATTTTTTTTGCATTAAATATAGGTTTTAGAGTACACAGAGCAAAATCAATTATAAAATGATGATCTGTACACACTGCACACGACTTAAATATCAACACAAGCGCTGCCTCGCTGCTGCTTACCTCCACCCCGGCCCGTGCCCCGGCCCCCTCCCCGGTAAAGAAAGTGTCACTGTCACAAGAAAATCTGGCATCTCTAAGCACCATTGCCAGATTGTCGTACTCAGAGCATCGTATTTACCGGTTTCTGACCCTTAACTATTGCCCAGAAGCACTAATAATTAATCATTATGACTATAACAATATATGAATCCAGTTATCGGGGCCCAGGAGAGAGTTTTCGTGTCGGAAATCGGCAACCATAAGAGGCTGAGGACGACTTGCTGCCAAGCTAGCCGCTTCTTCTCCCGTTATATCCCGTATATTCATGTTTCCCCATGATGACTGCCTCTCTCTTCTCCACCTCCTCAACCATTGTCAGCAGCTCAGACTCACTGAACCTCGGCCGCCGCATTTTCCTTAGTGGTTGAACCATTTTCTGGGTAAAAGTACTTTCCTGCCGTGTGTAAGGTGAGGGTTATCGTACTCAGAGCATAGTATTTACCGGTTTCTAACGCCTAAGTTGCCTAACTATTGCCAAGAAACATCAGGATCTAACTCTTTTAACAATAACTATAAATGAGTCTCGTTACTGCAACCCAGAAGACCGTTTTGGGGAAGGAACTCGGAAATATAAGCGGCTGAGTACGACAATCTGGCAACGTTGGCCGCCACAGCTGAGGAATGTAGCTGTGTGATTGGCTGAAAATTTTTCAAAAACTTGCTGTGATTGGCTGTCGAGTCTGATGACATCATCGTGGCGCTTACCCAATCAGTTGGCTTTCTGCTGTAGCGAGGCCCGAGCGATATCGTTAAGTCTCCTCTTTGGATCTAAATTTAGCGATGTCGTCCGGGCAAACGCTCGGTAACGATAGCGATGTCGGTAAGCAGCCTTCTCTTTGGATCCGGGCCCTGCTTAGTTTATGAAAACATCACCACTCTGCCCACGACTGTGTGGTGGCGGTACGTTGTCCTCTACTTCACAAATACCCCTGAACTATTTTATTCAGTAGTAGGCGATCAGTATTTAGTTTATTTAACCCGAAAGCCTACTGTTATATCTATATATATATATATATATATATATATATATATATATATATATATATATATATATATATATATATATATATATATATATATATTTATTTAGTATTTAACATCGTCCAACATCCAGTGTTAAAAATAGCCCAATATGTACAATATAACAAACTAATATAAAAGGGAATATAACGAGCTACAAGTCTGTGTAGTCTAAAAAAAAAAAAAGTCTCTCTCTCAAACACACTCTCTCTCTCTCTCTCTCTCTCTCTCTCTCTCTCTCTCTCTCTCTCTCTCTCTCTCTCTCTCTCTCTCTCTCCACACAAAAAAAAAAAAATTAGGGCTACCCTCAACCTCATTACGCCGCAGGGACACAGGGAGCAGAGCAAAACCCACAGCAGCATATACGACAGCAACAAGACACACACACACACACACACACACACACACACACACACACAGACACACACGCATAAACACTCACACAGCACCACACACACACACACAACACACACACACACACATACACATACAAACACCACACCTTCACTTATTTGGCGTTTTATGAAAATCTGTATGCCCCTAGAAATCTCAAATTAAGGGATAAGGTGAAATGTTTTAATTTAATAGTTTAGTGCTTCCTTACAACTGTCGTTATATGTTAATCATATTACATCTTTGATTCGTTCTCTATTTTCTTTTTCTCTCTAATAGAATTGTTTATTTTACATTGTTTCTCAAATATTCTGCTTCAATTAGATATATGTAATTTAACTTTATATCAAAAATATCTTGATTCTTTAACTTCAACTAATTTATTTTATCCTGTTTCTGTCAAGCGACTGGCGCGAGCCATCCCCTTCTAGGCAAAGTATAATCATACAAAGTATGTTCACGCGCAGGAGAGGCGTGGCAAAGAGATGACGTTATAATGCCTCTGTGGGTCCGAGGCATGGAGGTAGAATTGGTGGAGTCGACACGGCCCGCTAATCCCATTAATTGAGGTGAAGCCGCCCAACTGTCATTTTTTAGGGCCACAAGATTAGGGATACCCGGGTGAGAACTCACGTCCACTATCTTAGTTGTTAACTCAAGACCCCGTCTCATTCATTATGGTGGTGGTGTTTTTGAGTACTGTACATTTATTGTTGCGGTAGATTTATTTCATAAATACCTGACCTGACAACACCTGGCAACCTGGCCGAGCCCATTAAGGGCCTGCCTGACCTGACATCACCTGACACCTGGCAGGTGTCTACAACTTTGCGGCCCTAAAAATGACAGTTCGGCGGATTCACTTTTTAGGGGTGATGTCGACTCCACTAGTTCTACCTCCATGGTCCGAGGACAGAAAACGGAGTAATTGATGGGTGACTTGTATTTTTTGGTCCACTGTGCGAGTATACTACCTTTTCAGTCATTCTATTATTTCTTTGAACATTTATTAGGCATCCTGGTCCACGTCAACGCTGTGCACCCGACCCCATCTCGTTGCAGACTGACTCGGTTCCACGCAACGGCCCCCGCCTCTGTGGGCAGCGTGACGTCATGCGCGAGCCCGACGAAATTTTCGCGGAAAGTGACCAGACTTGTTATAATTAGATTTTGCTTCAAGGCAGGTCAATTTATGAATAACTACCACCCAACCCACAACAAATTGCAACAAAAGTGGTTTTCATTCCTACTAGATATACTGATCAACAGAAAAAAAGTCTACCAAAATCTGACATCTGGAAATGGGTTAAAACGAAGGTAATTTAAAAATGGCCGCCGCCGGGCTTCAAAATCATTAAAACGGCTATAATTTCGTCAATAATTGTGATAGAAAAGAAATTGGGGTTCTGGTCTATGGTTTTAAGGGATCAACAATACACTGGTGTCAATAAAATTAAGATTTGATATGTATTTAAACCTAAATCCAACATGGCGGCAATAATAAAGGAATAAAATCAATAAACTGACCTGCCCATAATCAAACCTCTGTTAGGCAATCACCCAACATTAACAAATGGCTTCCACGTGATCCGGCGAACAAACCAGTTTTGGGTAGGGCTCAGCTGTGATCTAGTCATCGAACAAAACACTCATGAGATCTCTTAAAAGCACCGGTGGCTTGACACATGGCATGCAGCAAGATAACAGAGGAACAGCGTGCAATGTGGACAATGTCAGCCCCCTTAACATCTGAGGCCAACATCGTTATGCAGGACTTCATTGATCTCGCATACACAACAAGCGAACAGCACAAAGAAGCATTTAGTGCTAGAATTGAAACAGAATTTGACGGAAAGAGAGATGAATTCCTATCTGTCGGCAGTAATAAGCAACAGCTCATCACTTTAATTAGTGATCAACTGATGAAAGTGGGGTGCACAGTTATTCAGGCAGGAGACGCTGATGTGGACATTGCCAAGACAGCCGTAAACAGCACAAGCTTGCATTCCACCACACTAATCGGAGAGGACACAGATTTGTTGATGTTTTTGCTCCATTACTGTATTCATGATGGAAAACCACTATTTTTCACATCAGACAACCAATCAAGAAGTAATCTGAAGGCATATGATCTCAATCAGATGAAGCATCTTCCTGGGAATAGGTTGTGCACTCAACTATTATTTCTGCACGCCTTCACAGGATGTGATTACACTTCTCGTGTGTATGACATTGGGAAAAAAGCAGCAGTTCAGAAACTCGTGGAAGATGACCAAGTCTTCCAGTTGTGTGGAGATACATTCACTTCAAGAGGCGTGAACCCTGCTGAAATAAAGAAACTTGGCTGCAAAGCGATGGCCGTTATATTTGGTGGGGAAAGCACAACTTCTCTGGCAGCCACACGTTACAAAATATTCATAAAGAAGGTGGCTGCTGCTAAGTCTTTCGTTACACCTGAACGTCTTCCCCCAACGGAATCTGCCACCAAATTTCATTGTCTCCGAGTGTACTACCAGGTCATGGTTTGGATGGGGATGAAGGGTGGCCTCCATCCTCTGGACTGGGGCTGGGTACTTGAAAATAATCGATTTGTACCTATCATGACTGCCATGAATGCTGCACCAGACACTCTTCTGAAGATGATACACTGCAACTGCACCAGAGCTTGTGACACACCCCGTTGTGGATGCAGAAAGAATGGACTTCCATGTATATCTGCATGTGGATCATGTCACGTGATGTTTTGTGACAATCCACAAAATTAAGCCACTGAGGAACTAGAAGAGAGTGATGAGTATTGAGGTTGTAACCTAAAGTGGCATTATAATGTTGACAAATACCTTTTGTGAGCTGCCTCTCTTTCTTTGATAGCACGAGAACAAGCGTGGCAGAACCAAAGCTTTTTATCATGATGTGTAGAGAAAGTACGTGGAATGTATACCTCCATTCCTAAGAAAATCACCTCAGTGATGCACTGGGCACACACAGAGGGTTCTCTCTCCTGGAACCAGTAATTATTACTCGGGAAATCGAAAAAGTACATCCTCAGGTCATCCCACCGAGCTGAAGCGATATGGCGGAAGCATCGCCTCTTCAGTGGGTCCACAGGCAGTACAGGAGCGATAGGACCGAATACAGAAATAAGTTGTGATCGGAGGAGCTATTCGGAGAGAACAGTTTAACAGAGTATGCTGAAGTATAAGAGGTTAGGAAAAAGTCAAGAATCTTGGGCATGTCTCCAGGGGTCTTGAATGCGTGTAGGTTGCCGAACTAACTATTCTAGATCATTGAGGAGAGAAAAATTGTAGGCTTGTTCACCAGGCTGGTCAGCGAAAGGGGATAGTGCCAAAGCTAGTGGTGAACACTGAAATCTCCTTGGATGGAGATTTCAGCGAAGGGAGAGTGAGTCATGATGTGTTCCGCCTTAGAGTTCAAATGGTCAAATCATTTTACATAGTTGGTAGAGTTAGGTGAGAGATAAACAGCACAGATATATTTAGTAATAGAATGATAATGATTCTTAGCCAGATGGTGGGAAAATTCTGAAGAATCAAGGTCGTGGACACGAGAGCAAGTGTGTCGTTCTGTACGTAGACTGTGAGGGCAACTACCAACTTAGCAGGCGAACGACCGGGGCACTCCTGCCGCCCGCCCGCATCTTGCCGTTCGACGCCGCGAACAACTACCGAGGCGCCGCAACGACCTGCTACACTCCCGCTGCCCGTTCGCATGAAGCCGCTCGACGCCTCATTCGTACGAACCACCGAGGCTTCTCAACCCGCTGTGGGAGGCGACTTGGTGGGCGCCAGCGCCTTCCTCGTCAGACAGCGGCCGGGCCTCGCTCTGAACACTTGATTCTACTCCGGCTCCAGCCCTGCTCTCATTCGGGTTTACTTAGAACCGTGGGCTGGTTCTGGGTGCCTTACCTCTCTCCTCTCCACGCATCGGACTCCCGTTACTGCCGTGAACCTGACGCCCCTTCTCCTGCGCCTCCCTCGTCTACCACGTCTACACCACTTCAAGGACGAAGCTGTGCTGCCTCGTCATTGCCACTCAGAGGACGGGACGCCCAGAAGAGGAAGAAGCCGTGCAAAGGATCATTGCTGAGTCCGGCGTGCTGAAGCCTTCGTGTTGGAGACTTCAGTTTTGTGAGGCTTGCTTTGGGGTTTCTAGTTTATTTAAAGTAAACTGGTGTCTAACCATTTATCTTGTTTGTTGTTATCCTCTTCCGATTACAGCACCCAACTCTGGAACCTTGACATAGACGCAACATCCAGCTTTGAATTGAAATTTAGGATAGAGATAGTAAAAAGGAACAGAGTAGAGATTACTGTAGCCTCCAAGACTTGTGTTTCGGTGAGAAAGAGAAGGTTAGGGGTTAGAGGAAAGGTGGTGTTCCACAGAATGAAAGTTCGAACGAAGACCGCGAATGTTGCTGAAGTTAATAAAGAAAAGTTTGAAGAGTTATCAAGACACCTCTTAGGTCGAGAGCCAAAGGGAGAGTCCTCTCTTAGGCCCCCCCCACCCCCACCCACCCACCCACCAAACGGGGACTCCGAGGCAGTGTAGTAATTAGCCTTTTTTTTTTTTTTTGAAAAAAATTGAAATGGTGTGTGTGTGGTGCGTCGGCGCCAAAAAGATGAAAAAAACATTGTGTGATCGTAGGGTTAGAGATCATGACGCCTTAATAATCATACCATGGCAAAACTTCCTTACTCACCTGTTAGTATTTTGTTGGCATCCCACGTCTCCTAAGACACTCTGGCAGACGTTTAGGTGCAGAATCGGCGAGGTTTTTAGTTGGGAGGGGTCAAAATCACGCCATATCCTGAGAAGGGCCGCTTCTAGCTTGGGAATGGTTGAGGTGTCGAACTGGCGTACTTTTCTTTTCATTATTGCCCTCAAATTTTCAATAGGGTTAAGGTCAGGGGAGTGTCCACTGTCCAGGCCAAGCATCGAAGAAGTCAACCTGACAGTCTCGCAGCCATCTCTTCACACTCTTCGCTGTGTGGCAAAGTGCACCGTCTTGCATGAAAAAATTAGCGTTAGCCTCTTAAAATGAGTCTGGTAAATGATCCATCAAGAATTCTATGTAATTTTGGCTGTTTAGTCTAAGGTTTCTTGGTAATATTACAAAGTGTCCAACACCATCATATGCAAATGAGGCCCACGCAAAAAGAGTATCAGGGTATTTTGTGGTGGTAGGGGTCACTCCCCGGGCGCCGGTATACCCAGCCTGTCCTGTTGTCACTCACAGAAAATGTAGCCTCATCGCTCCACAACACTTGCCTCCACCTAGTAATGTCCCAGCCACTATATTTCTTCTTCTTTGTACAGTCCTTAGAGACACATCGCCAAGAACACAGTTTTTTTTTTTTCTTTCAGTTCCTTTGGTGCTAGGCGAGGATCACGTTCTATTTCCCTTTCCATAACATTTAAAGTTCATTGAGTAACTTTTTTCTCCTCCCAGGCCGCGTTTTATGCACTGGGTCAGACATCTCGCCACCATCTTTGAACCGCTTTACCCACCTGTACACAGTCCTCTGTCTAACACCAGTTATATTAACTATTTCTTTCATTGTTTTTCCTGCTTTGTATAAAGCAACCACAGACGCTATTTTACCGTCAGTAATAGGCAGTTTAGTAGCCACTCTTGGTTGAGGTGAGGGGATATGCAACAATAACTTGTATGAAACGACAGCTCGGGATTGCACGCAAAAAAAAAGCTGCCTGTCACTGAACTGTCAAACTTATACTAAAACCGTTGATGCGTGACCATCCTGAAGGCCACCGTTAATCTTGAGTTCACAAGTCAGATTTAATAAGTTTTCCGCTCTCCCATATAACCCCTTGATATACATTGCATGCCGCACGGAAGATGACATCGAGAGGTGTTTTTGTCATCTTTTTTGGCGCCGACATTGAAGTGTGGTGTGGAAAGTAGGAGGATTTGTCTTTAGAGAGCATTCTAAACTACCCTCTGGAGTTAATGAGACATTAGGGAAACGGAAAGTGAGGACACGAGAGGTCCTGATAGTAAGAAACCCCTATAGGAGACGTAGTATTGGGATTGAATTGGATAAATTCCAGAGTTGGGCACTTCCGATCATCAGTCCGATCGTCCGATCTTCCGATCTAATCGGAACAGCAATTGGCGATCGGGATGCAAAGATTGAATCATTTCTGTAAAAGGTAATCGGACTTTGGAGATCGGAACTTCACAAACTAACTTCCGATCACCGATCACAGAAAAGAAAGTAGTCAACGTTGTCATGGCAACAAGTGACTGCGGACTTCTTACAATTATTTTTATATACGTTGCTAAATAGTTACTTCAATAAGCGTCTTTATTTAAAAAAATAAGCGATAAGTATTGATCGTTAATTTATTTAATCCTGGTAAGATATCGTGAACGAGACGCGCAAGCGCAAAGTCGCTTTATTTGCTTGGCGGGGCTTGTTACACGACGCCATGACAGCGTGGTGTGGGCTGCAGTAGTGGGCTTCCGCCCACTCCAGTAACCGAGTGGCCTTCCTCAGTTGTCAGTTATGCATTTTCTGCTGCAGTGTTACCACCCTCTAATGGCGGCAGCGTCAGTTCCTTTTCGGGAAACCAACAAGACCTAAGCTAAAAGGGGGGGCTTCGCCCCGCCTCGATACCCCCTCCTTCTTAACCGGGGGGAGGGCTTTGCCTTCCCTCGACCCCCAGCCCCCCCCCCACCCGTCGGGCTCCCCCCGCAACAAGAGGAGGAGGAGGAGGAAGGAGGTCTCGCGAGACAGCGCAACATGCCGCCCAGACCACGGCACCAAACTAACGCCCTATACCCCTCCCTTCCAAGAACTTATCTAACCTCTTCTTAAATGTATCTATCGTGTTGGCGCTCACCACATGACTTCTACGTCTGTTCCACTCATCCACCACTGTTGGTAAACCAATTCTTGCCTATGTTTTTGTTGAACCTGAACTTATCTAACTTAAACCCATTGCTACGTGTCCTACCCGGTGTGGTGTCATCTGCCATCCACGTATCCTAAGACATCCCATCCAATCTGCGCATGCGCGGGATTTGTTTACAAACAAAGGGTGGATGAAATGCGACACGGTACCGTGTTTTTGTCGACTGCCTATCGCGATATGTCCCACCTGATTTATTTTTTTTTCTTTTTAAAAGTAAATGTTGAATTTGTTTTGAATTTGAAAATTGCTTGAAATATGAAAGTTTCTTCCTGCACCCTTCGTATGTTAGTAAATTAAGTAAATGAGGTATGTCGGTAAATGTGATAAATGAGATAACCTGCACCCCTTCTATGTTGGTATAATGTGATAAATGAGATAACCTACACCCCTTGTATGTCGGTAAATGTGATAAATGAGATAACCTGCACCCCTTGTATGCCGGTAAATGTGAGAAATGAGATAACCTACACCCCTGGTACGTCGGTAAATGTGATAAATGAGATAACCTGAACCCCTTGTATGTCGGTAAATGTGGTTAATGAGATAACCTACACCTATTGAATGTCGGTAAATGTGATAAATGAGGTACCCTACACCCCTTGTATGTCAGTAAATGTGATAAATGAGGTAACTTTTTTTTTGTTTACATCTCAGAATATAGCGCCGGTAGGCTTTCTTCAGGGGCCTGGTGGTCGGCCCAAGCCCGTCATTTATAGTGGCACTAGTTATGCTTGGCTCATGCTGCCCCTTGGAACTCATTTTTGATTCGCTTGTACGGTTTCTTCTAGAATCCGGGATGATAGGTGGTCTTCTGGACAGTCTGTGGGTAGTCTTAAGCCACTCGGCGGTGACTAAAAAATCCCATGTGGTAGCGAGGGGATTTGAATCGACATTGTCCCTGGCGTGATGAATGCTGGCCCCGCACGCTAATCACTCAGCCACCGTCTACCCATGTATGTCGGTAAATGTGATAAATGAGATAACCTACACCCCTTGTATGTCGGTAAATGTGATAAATGAGATAACCTACACCCCTTGTATGTCAGTATGTGTGATAAATGAGATAACCTACACTCTCTTCTGATTGATGTTCATGTTTCTCGGATTCTCTCCATTTAATGGTAGGCTATCTGAATTATGGGGTCCATGTCATTCTTGAATTTGGCCATAAAAGCTGCCATGCTGTCTTGCCGCCATCTTGCCTGGACAAACTACGATTTCAAGACTGTGTTTGTAAACATCGGGTTCCGCGCATGCGCAGATCAGGGGCTGGATTCATCAATTTCAAGGATTATATACTATAAGGATAGCTCACTAAGCTTTTGTTTTACTCACAATGCACCACGGATGACGTCACACATGTAAACAAATGGTGCTTGGCGGCAAACTTGTTCACTTCACTGTGTTCTCACCGTAGCGTGCTCAGTGAAAAGGGTGATTTGTGGTGTATATGGGTGTTACAGTGGCTCAACTGCGGAAAGTCGTCAAGGTGTTAAGTTCATTAGGTTTCCTAGAGACAAACACACCTTGAAGAAGTAGATTTTGGCCTGCAAACGAAAAGATAAAGTGAAGGTGAAGTCTGCGCGGGTGAAGTCCAAACATTTTCCAAGAAAGTGATAACATTAAAGAAAAGCCAATAAAGCTCTATAGGAAAGTTTGGTAAAGGTAAATTCATTTAGTTAAAAATTTGCGTAAATATTATACAATATATATGTATGTATAAAAAAAAAATACTTTCATTATATATGACAGGATTAGTTATCCCTGCAAATTAAGTTGTAGAAAACTAATGTTGATAAAAGTTAAGAAAACGTAAGCATCGATGGTAAACAGAACAATATTTTTGGCAGCTTGTTTACCATGCTTCTCACATTATTCATATTATTGTATACTTTTAGCCAACACAACAGCTGCCTAATTTAATTACTTATTCTTAGCAATCAAACAAGCGCAAAATCTGACCATGAATAAGAATAAATAAGGGTTTTCTAGTACATTTTAAACCGTGAGAGCAGGGCGAGAGTGAACCAGATGACGTACCGCAGTCATGACGTCATCGATGACGTTTCAGTAAGCTATTCTTATAGTACATAATCCTTGATCAATCTTACCAGCCACGCCTCCGGTATCTCTCACATTTACCGCAGCGCTACCAGTGCTGCGGCATCTTTCAAACATGGGACTCATCAACAGTATGGTAACGTTCCGGTAATTCGCACCCTAGCAACGATTGGTTGGGCTGGGTAGCCAATCACGTGCGACCTTTGATGCTGTATTTCAGCTTTCACGTGTCGTTTGTTTACTAATACACAGACTTCAAAATCAAGACATGTGTATTGTACAGGCGTAAATACTGCCTTAAAACAAATAATTAGCGTTTTAATCCCTCAATTAGATGCGTTTTTTTACGAATGAATGCACGTTACTTGTATATTTATCCTTGAAATAAAAATATACTCGCTTATGTAGCCTATATTCTGAACATTTTTGTATGTTACCTTCATAGTTTTCTGTCGCTAACGCCAGTTGCGTGCCTTGCTATCACAAGATTGGTATTATTCTAATGTTTGTCCATACTCACCCCTCGCAACCAAAATTGGCTAGGGGGCCATTGTCATCATGCCTCACTGGTGCAGCCAAGCAATGGGTGTGGGCGTGGGAGCCTGCGGCTGCTGAGGTGAATGGCGTGAGTGGCTTCGTGAGTAGTGTGGAAGAGGTCAAAGCAAAATTCTACGACGTTAAACTCCACAGCAAGAATATTGGAGACTTGAGACGGGAGGTGACTGTCACAGATGAGAACATTATTCCCTCTGCAGTGTTTTAACAAGCAGGGAAAAGTCATATGGGTGAAGAGTTCCACAGACTTACATACTATAGATTGCGGCCTGCAAGTAAAGCCGGCCTGAGGCCGTGCACGGGTGTGCCCAGTTCATCCCAAACCGACGACTTCACACACCTCACTCCCACCCCGTTTCCTGACCCCAACATTCATTTTTGAGAAAAATGGAGACCACCATAATCTTCCTGAGAAAATTCTGCATCACACTAGCATAAAATTGTAACAATAATGTGTAAATACACATACGAAAATCAGAGTTAATGAATAGGGAGTACACATTTTCTTGCATGTATTTATCTTCAACTCCTTCGTACTCAGCTGGTTTTCGTCACATCGCTTTTATAAGCCCAGATCCTAAATCTGCATGCTTTTCTGCTTCTGATGGTGTAGGGCACGTCACGAGGTAAAAATATACATAGGCTCAAAATCGCCTCCGAACATGAGCTGCGGCAGTGTCTACCTACTTACCACGCCTGCGGTACGGGTGCTTGGAGCCGCGGTAACTTTTAGCCTTACCACGGGTCCGGTAAGTGGTTGATGAATGCAGACCCAGGATGGGATGTCTTAGGATACGTGAATGACAGATGACACAACACCGGCTAACATAAAATCAAAACCTTATAGCTTATGTTCTTCTTCTAACTAATTTATTTATGGACCAATATCTTTTATTCAGAAAGCTATTTAATCAGGAAGGTTAGGAGATTAATGATCACTATCGCTCGTTTTTTAATAGAATAGTAAAAAATATTTCCTAGATATCGATGATAAAATATTAAAAAGTTGAAAAATGTTTGTCAAAAATCTAAATCAACTTCAAGCAAAAGTTGAAATAGCGAACATAATTCCCTTTTCATACTTTCAGAAATTGAATAAAAAGAGTTGACTTAAATAAATGCCTAAAATAAGAAGTTAAGAAAACATTTTTTTTCTTTACCATGTCCTGTATACCAAAAGAAAGAGGAAAAATAAAGATATTTATAAGCAAATAATTAAGTTATTACTTATTTGAAATTATTACTTAAAGAACGCCTAAAATAGGTGTTTCTTGTAATTATTATTTTAAAAAATAATAGTAATTATTATAAGTTTTTCTGATCGGATGATCGGAATGGTGATCGGAACAGCAGAACCTAAAAAAATAATCGGATGATCGGGGATCGGAACAGCAAAAAAGTGACCGGTGCCCACCACTGAAAATTCAGATTCAACACAACACTGTGAAGAAATAATTTACCGACAGAGGGGTAGATGAATGGAAAAGGTTTGGCAGTCATATTATTGTCAATACGATAGACACATTCAGAAAAAGATTAGATAAATTCATGGGTAGTGGTGTTATGTGGGGTTAGGTTTATTGGAGCTGCCTTGTATAAACCAATCGGCCTCTTGCAGACTCATACGTTCTTATGTTCTTATGTTTTCTCTTTCTATAGATATTTCCATGCTAACTGCTTCTGAATTTGGTAATTGCATGTCTCCCCCTTCCTGTAAGCCCTCTCCACACGACTTTCTACTCTTGCTTATCCTTATTCTATTCAAATCCCTTATGCAAAAGTTAACCATATCATCATTCTTTCATCCTTTCCGCTGATAGACTCTGGGGCAGCCTTCTTCCGTTTGTATTTCCTATGACTTGAACTCTTTTATGAGAAAATATAAATAAACCTCTCCTTCCGAAAACTACCTCTCTCATTCACTTTTCATTGGTGAAGCAATGCCTACACTGCCTAGTGGGCTTTTTTGTTTTGTTTGTTTTTCGCCTTTGAGGTGGCTCCCTTGCTGTAAAAAATATATAGTTGCGCCTCCGTGGAGTAGTGGTTTGAGTACCTGACTACGACTCCACGGGCCCGGGTTCAGAACCCGGCCCGGGCAGTCGACGTGCAACTCATACAGCTATTTATTCTTCCTTTCAGGTTGGTCGATAAATGGGTAACTGGGGAAACATGGGGAAGGTAAACTGTGGCAATCCCAGATTTCACGCTGGCCTGTGTCCCGGGTTATTGGTTCTTACCTACCACAGACTCAAAAAGGGCCAATGGTTCAGAGATTTGCACCGATACCATGAGCAGCTATAGCGTATCTTTACCTTTACTCACTTAAGATGGGCACCATTGCTCATGTCGGACCAGTAGTAGGTGTAACGACTTTAAATGATTTTACCACTGTCAGGCTTCCTCATCTCAGAGGGTTCCATTTTATCCACCTTCAGCCTTCTGAGCTCATGTGATAGATAGGATAGTCGGTGATCTTCGGAGAGGCTTAGGACGTTCCAGTAGCCCACAGGCAGACCCTCCGAACGTTAATATCTTGCCTGACTGTGCGGGCCGGCGCTGGTTTTGCACCACCCTGGCCACACCCAAAACAAAAAAAGAAGGGGTAGGGAGCCGTTCCTCCTTCGAGATGCACGGGTCCCCTAGGCTTTGCCCTTCACCCGTCACTAACGGCAGGTTCGCAGGTGCGAATACATCGGGAAAGCCTGCCGCGGGGTCGGGCCATTCAGAAAAAAATGGATCTGGGTCTAGGTTCGCCCCGCGACTCCGTGCTTTATTTTTACGTGCTTCCTATGGCGCCTGTAGGCTTTCTTGAGGGAACTCTTGGGTGACCCCAGCCCGTTAGTGGCGCAGGCGAATTTTATTTATAGTGCTTGTCTGATGCTGGCCCCCTGTGCTCCTCTTGAATGAAGTCGCTGAAGTTAAGGTTGATTAAAGATCCGGGCAGCATATGGGTAATCGTTCGCCACTCGGCGATGGTTTAAAAAATCAGCGTGTATTGGCAGGATTCGAACCTAGGTTCACGGGCTCACCACGCAAGCACCCTGACCACTGGGTCACCGCCCCCCCATCTCTACTTCCTCCGATCTCTACTTCCTTTCATGGTTTTGGCTCGAGGTGGGGGTGAGGGTGCAAGACCACATGAAGGGGGAAATGCGGGTACGTTGAAGTTGATGAAGGGGGAAATAACAGAAGAATAGTTGGGAACCACTGCATTAGAGTATTGGGGCGGGAAACATATTAAATACTCACTGAGGTTAAAACCCGACATTCATATATTTCTTACTCCGATAAAGTTCACTGTTACAGCTGAATATACATGCAGATATACAATCCTCATCACGGCACTCGGCCAAAATCCAGCGGGAATTATAATAAGGTACACATACGACTAAATGTCCCTTTCGGTTACACACTCGGACGTGTTGAGCCCCAGCGCGAGTAATTCAAACCTCGCGTGGAGGTTCAGCTTCCGATGAACACAATTCCTTCAATAACCTACTTGGTCACTCGACTCCCGAAAAACTGACTAGGAGTTGTCTGAATAACTCTGGTACTTTCTTACATTGAGCATTACTAAGTTTCGAAATCTAAGGGCAATACAATGCGTGAAAACGTAGCTTGGTGGGGGAAAAAATATGAGTGTACATTGTTTGTGGAAGGCAGACAAGCGGGCAGACTACATTGGGGAGCGGCGTGCCCGAACCGAGCTTTCTGTCAGTGGAGGGAAACGATAATGAAGTGTCCCGCGAGTCATTTGTGAGCTGAATTTATATTTTGAAATTAACTAATTACTCCTTAACGTTAATGGGAAAAGGGGCTGCGTCAAGAATATTATTTACAATGAGAACTATTCGGGTAGGTGTCGTGGAGCCTACTTTAGTGGCAAATTGTATATCCAGCGTTCGGGGTTAACTCGAGGTTTGAGAAACGCTGTGTGGTAAACTTAAATCTCGCTGAGTAAGGGGCTATGAGGACCAACGGGGGAGGCAGGTGCATGGGGGAGAGGGGGAATGGTGGGACACTAGGTGGGTGGTAACGAGAGAAAGAAAATAAATATAAGCGGAGAGGGAGGGTATTTTGGACCCAACCACCCCCGCACATGCAAGGGGAAAGGGAGGTCAGGGCAGCTACCCAGAGTTCGCAGAGTGGGACACAAAAAAACATATAACGGAAGAAGGGAGGAATGGAAGTCTGACCAGAGGAAGACCAGAGGATTTAACACTTATGCGATACTTAACACTTACAATATTCCTACTTGTGATCAATGGTAATTCCGTTCTTAACTTAACATAGGCCCCTGGCACTACACTACTATTACCACTCCTCCTATTGCTACTAAGACTACTACAACTATTAATGACTAGTATTATCATCATTTTCATGATTACTATTATTAATATTGTTATTATTATTATTATTATTATTATTATTATTATTATTATTATTATTATTATTATTATTATTATTATTTTTATCATTATTATTATTATTATTACCTATTATTATTATTATTATTATTTTTATTGTTGTTATTATTATTATTATTATTATTATTATTATTATTATTATTATTATTATTATTATTATTATTATTTTTAGTAGTAGTAGTAGCAGTGGTAGCAGTAGTAGTAGTAGTAGTAGTAGTAGTAGTACTATCATTTTGTATTAATTTTGTGATCTGTGCATTTATTTCCTTTTATTACTTTTCAATGAGTTCATTTATATTTATTAATTTTATTTGGTAATGTGTATACTTAGCAGACGCATCCGCACACCTTCCACTTCCCCGCTGTTGTTGGCCACTGTGAAAAGAGAACACATTTAGGATTTTGATGCAACACACACACACACACACACACACACACACACTCTTATACACACTACAACTGAACTAAGCTAAAGTACATTCCTTTGTGAATTGCTAAACGAAGCAAGGAGAATAACAGGCGACAAAAGTATATACCAGTTTCAAGAACTAAACATTTGTCATTGTGCAAACCGTAGGGCTTTGTGGGTTTCGCCGTTAGGTAGCACGTATTGAGATTTTAAATGGTTCTATGAAAGCCATACAAAATGGAAATTTGAATTGAAATTCTGACATGCTAACACGGAGCGTAATAATATACATATATTATATTATATATTCATATCTATCTATCTATCCATCTATCTATCTATCTATCTTTATAATATTTATACAATAAAATATGATATATATATATATATATATATATATATATATATATATATATATATATATATATATATATATATATATATATATATATATATCTATATCTGTGTGTGTGTGTGTGTGTGTGTGTGTGTGTGTGTGTGTGTGTTTTTACAGCAAAGGAGACAGTTCAAAGGCATATAAAAAAAAAAGACAATAATGAAAAAAAAAAGCCCGATACTCACTGCTCCTAAAAAAGAGTACAGAGGAGTGGCCGAAAAAGAGGTCAATTTCGGGAGGAAAAGTGTCCTGATTCCCTCCTCTTGAAAGAGTTCAAGTCGTAGGCAGTAGGAAATACAGATGAAGGAAGATTGTTCCACAGTTTACCAGCGTGAGGGATGAAAGAGTGAAGATGCTGGTTAACTTTTGCATAAGGGGTTTGGACAGTATAGGGATGAACTTGAGTAGAAAATCGTGTGTGGCGAGACCGCGGGAGGGGGGGAGGCATGCAGTTTGCAAGTTCAGAAGAGCAGTAGCATGATAATATCGGTAGAAGATAGAAAGAGAGGCAACATGGCGGTGGAACTTAAGAGGTAGAAGACTATCAGTAAGAGGAGGAGAGCCGATGAGACGAAGAGCCTTAGACTCCATTCTGTCCAGAAGAGCTGTGTTAGTTGAGGCCCCCCCACACGTGAGATGCATACTCCATACGGGGGAGGACAAGGCCTCTGTATATGGATAGCAACTGTGCGGGGGAGAAGAACTGGCAGAGACGATACAGAACGCCCAACCTCGAGGAAGCTGATTTAGTGGGAGAGGAGATGTAACGTTTCCAGTTAAGATTTTGAGTTAAGGATAGACCGAGGATATTTAGTGTTGAAGAAGGTGACAGCTGAGTGTTGTCGAAGAATAGGGGATAGGTGTTTGGAAGATTGGGTTGAGTTGATAGGTGAAGAAATTTACTTTTTGAGGCATTGAAGGAGACAAGGTTCCTCTTACCCCAATCGGAAATGATAGCAAGGTCTGAGGTTCAGCGTTCTGCAGCCTCCAGTCTGGAGTCATGTAATTCCTGTTGAGAGAGTCTTCTATTGAAAGAAGTTGAATAATGCAGAGTGGAGTCGTTAGCGTATGAGTGGATAGGACAGTTTGTTATGGAAAGAAGATCATTCATAAATAACAGGAAGAAAGTCGGTGATAGGACTGAGCTCTGTCGAACACCACTGTTGATAGGTTTAGTGGGAGAGCAGTGACCGTCTACCAGCGCAGTAATAGAACGGCCGGAAAGGAAACTGGAAAGAAAGGAACAAAGAGTGGGATAGATTCCGACAGAGGGCAGTTCAGAAAGCAAAGTCTTGTGCCAGACTCTATAAAAAGCTTTCGATATGTTTAGCGCAACTGAGAAAGTTTCACCAAAACGGCTAAGAAACGATGACCAAGAATCAGTTCAGAGAGTAAGAAGATTGCCAGTAGAACACCCCTTGCGGAACCCATACTGGCGATCAGATAGAAGGTCAGAAGTGGAAAGGTGCTTTTGAATCTTCCGGTTAAGGATTGATTCAAAAGCTTTAGATAGACAGGAAAGTAAAGATATAGGGCGGTAGTTTGGGGGGTTGGAGCGGTCACCCTTCTTAGGCACAGGCTGTATAAAAGCATACTTCCAGCAGGAAGGAAAGGTAGATGTTGTCAGGCAAAGGCGAAAGAGTTTGACCAGGCAGGGTGTCAGCACGGAGGCACAGTTTTTAAGGACAATAGAAGGCACTCTATCAGGTCCATAAGCCTTCTGAGAGTTGAGGCCAGAGAGGGCATAAATGAGTCAGAGGGGGGACGAGTATGAGGAATATGCCCAGAATCGTTCTGAGTGGAGTTGTTACAGAAAGTTTGAGCGAAGAGTTCAGCCTTAGAGATAGATGAGACGGTGTTGTTGCCGTCAGGGGTAAGGAGAAAAGGGATTAATGAAGAAGTGAAATTGGAGGAGATATTTTTGGCTAGGTGCCAGAAGTCCCGAGAAGAATTAGAAAAAGCAAGGTTTTGACATTTGCTATGGATAAAAGAGGTTTTAGTAAGTCGAAGAATAGATTTTGCACGATTCCGGGCAGAAATATAAAGATCATGGTTAGCGGGAGTGCGAAGGCTCTGTTACTTTTTGTGAGCTGCTTCTCTATCTTTGACAGCACGAGAACATGGGTGATTAAACCAAAGCTTTTTCGTTTGAGGAGTATAGAAAGTACGTGGAATGTATGCCTCCATTCGGACCATTCCAGAGACAATCACCTCTGTAATGCGCTTGGCACACACAGATGGGTCTTTCACCTGGAAGCATTAATCATTCCACGGGAAATCGGAAAAGTACAACCTCAGGTCGTCCCACCGAACTGAAGCAATTGGCCAGAAGCATCGCCTCTTCGTTGGGTCCACAGGATGTACAGGAGCGATAGGACAAGATATAGAAATAAGGTTGTGATCGGAGGAGCCCAACGGAGAGAAGTTTGACAGAATAAGCAGAAGGGTTAGAGGTTAGGAAGAGGTCTAGTATGTTGGGCCGGTCTCCAAGACGATCGGGAATACGTGTAGGGTGCTGAACCAACTGCTCTAGGTCGTTAAGGAGAGCAAAGTTGTAGGCTTGTTCAACAGGCTGGTCAGTGAAAGAGGATGAAAGTAAAAGCTGGTGGTGAACATTGAAATCTCCCAAGATGGAGATTTCAGTGAATGGAGAGTGGGTCAAGATGTGCTCCATTGTAGAGTTCAAGTAGTCAAAGAATTTTACAATGTTAGTAGAGTTTCAGCACAGATGTATTTAGTAATAGAATGACAATTAAGTCTTAGCCAGATGGTGGAAAATTCTGAAGAGTCAAGATCGTGGGCACGAGAACAAGTAATGTCGTTGTGCACGTAGGCGCAACATCTAGCTTTGGATTAAAATTTAGGATAGAGATAGTAGGAGGGAAACCTGTGTTTCGGTGAGGAAGAGAAGGTGAGGTTTAGAGGAACAGATATGGTGTTCCATTGAATGAAAATTAGAACGAAGACTGCGAATGTTGCAGAAATTGATAAGAAAGAGGTTCGAGGAGTTATCACGACACCTCTCAAGTCGGCAGCCAGAAGGGAAGTCCTGCCTGGGGAAATTTGTGCTCCCCCCCAGAAAGAACTCTGAGGCACTGATATCGTACGCCATTTTGAATTTCGAATTTTGGGAAAAGGTGTGTATGTTGTGTGAATGTAGTGTGATGTGGAAAGAGAGAGGATCTGTATTTAGAGAGCGTGCTGAAATACTCTCTGGTGTTGATGAGACAAAAGGGAAACGGTTAGTGAGGACATGGGAAGTGTCTTTGGAGGGCCTCAGCACCCTCCTCACTTCCCATATATACCTCACCTGGAGTGGCTTGCGCCCGTTCCGGTAGATGTTTTCCTACCTACTCTCTCTCTCTCTCTCTCTCTCTCTCTCTCTCTCTCTCTCTCTCTCTCTCTCTCTCTCTCTCTCTCTCTCTCTCTCTCTCTCTCTCTCTCTCTCTCTCTCTCTCTCTCTCTCTCTCTCACAACCGTATTCAATATGTCCTTGCGACAAGGCATTGTCCCTTCAGATTGGAAAAAGGCTAACGTGACACCGATTTTTAAGAAAGGAGACAAAAAAGTACCAGGTAATTACAGGCCCATTAGTCTAACTTCGGTTGTAGGTAAGCTACTTGAGGGCATAATTAGAGACAAAATTGTGAGTTACCTTGAAAGCCACTCATTAATTGGGGACTCACAACATGACTTCCGAAACAAAAGATCCTGCCTATCAAATCTATTAACCTTTTATAACAACCTCTTCACTGTTTATGACGTAACCAAATCACTGGACGTAGTCTATCTTGATTTCCAGAAAGCGTTTGATAAAGTCCCGCATCATAAATTACTTTACAAATTAAAGCAAATAGGTATTGACGGTCAGGTAAACCAATGGATCGCAAATTGGTTGAGCAACAGACAACAAAGAGTAGTGATTGACGGATTTAACTCAGAGTGGGCGCCGGTCACTAGTGGCGTCCCTCAGGGCTCGGTTCTTGGCCCAGTGCTCTTCATTATTTACATCAACGACGTGGATGTTGGACTCAATAACCGCATTAGTAAATTTGCAGACGACACAAAGATTGGTAACTCGGTTCTCACTGACGAAGACAGGCAAAGCCTCCAAGAGGATTTGCACAAAATTTCAGCTTGGTCGGATAGATGGGAGATGCCCTTTAACGTAGACAAGTGCCAGGTCCTTCAAGTTGGAACGAGGAATAAGAAGTTTGATTACGAAATGCGCGGCGTTAAACTCAAAAGCGTTCAATGCGTCAAGGACTTAGGGGTCAAAATCGCGTCAAACCTCAAATTCTCACAGCAATGCATCGATGCAGCAAATAAAGCGAACAGAATGTTGGGCTTCATTAAAAGAAACTTTTTATTTAAGAATAAAGATGTAATACTCCCGCTCTACAACAGTTTAGTCAGACCCCACTTGGAATATGCGGTACAGTTTTGGTCTCCCCACCATGCAAAGGATATTGCTAAATTAGAAGGTGTTCAGCGTCGGGCAACGAAAATGATCCCTTCCTTGCGCAACAAATCCTACGAAGAGAGGCTTTCTACCCTTAACATGTTCTCTCTTGAGAAACGTCGCCTCCGAGGAAAACTGATCGAATGTTTTAAAATACTTAATGGTTTCACGAATGTAGACAGATCAACATTGTTTATGATCGATGACACTTTGCGCACGAGGAACAATGGCGTAAAACTCAGATGTGGACAAGTAAATTCAGACTGCACCAAATTTTTCTTCACCAACGTTGTAGTGCGAGAATGGAATAAGCTCCCATCATCAGTGGTCCAGTGTAACACGATTGACTCCTTCAAAAATAAGCTCGACCGTCACTTCCTTGAACTTAATATCAACTAGAGTAGAAATGCAACGTTTTGGAGTCTTCTGATTAATGTAAAATCACTTAAGTTTAAGGACAGACCACCAAGTCTGGACCATGGGGTCTGTGTGGTCTGATTTTCTATGTAAATCTATGTAAATCTCTCTCTCTCTCTCTCTCTCTCTCTCTCTCTCTCTCTCTCTCTCTCTCTCTCTCTCTCTCTCTCTCTCTCTCTCTCTCTCTCTCTCTCTCTCTATATATATATATATATATATATATATATATATATATATATATATATATATAAATATATATATATATATATATATATATATATATATATATATATATATATATATATATATATATATATATATATATATATATATATATATATATATATATATATATATATATATATATATATATATATATATATATATATATATATATATATATATATATATATATATATATATATATATATATATATATATATATATATATATATATATATATATATATATATATATATATATATATATATATATATATATATATATATATATATATATATATATATATATACAGCTAGGAATTTTTTTTTTTATATTGTACTGAGAGAGCATGAAATAGGCGTTAAGCTGTCAGTGTCTGTGTATGTGCGGAGGGGGGAGGGGTCAAAATGATGAAGGGAGCAGCGCTGCGTGTGATGGAATCAGTGTCTTTCCCTCCCCCCTTCTTCGCGTCATTACTTTGCTCTAATTTTAACACCATCGGCTTAAACGTGCCGGAAGCAGGTAACACAAGAATTCTCTTACCTTGACCAAAACGTTGCTTGAGTTTGTATGTTCTCGAGTACGCACATAGGCTGTGACAAATCGTGACAAATCTATTCTTCGACTTACCAAAACGTCTTTCATAAATAGAAAATGTCAAAACCTTGCTTTTTCTAATTTTTCCCGTGACTTCTGGCACCTAGCCAAAAATATCTCCTCCAATTTCACTTCTTCATCTTTCCCTCCTCTCTTTAATTAACCCTGACGGCAGCACCGCCGTCTCATCTATATCTAAAGCTGAACTCTTTTCTCAAACTTTCTGTACCAACTCCACTCTGGACGATTCTGGGCATATTTCTCCTACTCATCCCCCCTCTGAATCTTTTATGCCTGTTATTAAGATTCTTAAGATTGATGTTTTCTATGCCCTCTTTGGCCTCAACTCTCAGAAGGCTTATGGACCTGATGGAGTGCCTTCTATTGTACTTAAAAACTGTGCCTCCGTGCTGACACCCTGCCTGGTCAAACTCTTTCGCCTCTGCCTGTCAACGTCTATCTTTCCTTCCTGCTGGAAGTTTGCCTTAATACAGCCTGTGCCTAAGAAGGGTAACCGATCCAATCCCTCAAACTACCGCCCTATAGCTTTACTCTCCTGCCTATCTAAAGCTTTTGAATCAATCCTTAACGGGAAGATTCAAAACCACCTACCCACTTCACCAGTATGGGTTCCGCAAGGGGCGATCTACTGGCGATCTTCTTGTTCTCTTAACTGACTCTTGGTCATCCTCTCTTAGCCGTTTCGGTGAGACTTTCTCTGTTGCGCTAAACATATCGAAAGCTTTCGATAGAGTCTGGCACAAGTCTTTGCTTTCTAAACTGCCCTCTTTCGGATTCTATCCCTCTCTCTGTTCCTTTATCTCCAATTTCCTTTCCTGCCGTTCTATCTCTGCTGTGGTAGACGGTCATTGTTCTTACCGGCCTAAACCTATCAACAGTGGTGTTCCACAGGGCTCTGTCCTATCACCCACTCTCTTCCTGTTATTCATCAATGATCTTTCCATAACAATCTGTCCTATCCACTCATACGCTGATGACTCCACTCTGCATTATTCAACTTTTTTCAACAGAAGACCTTTTCAACAGGAATTACATGACTCCAGACTGGAGGCTACAGAACGCTTAACCTCAAACCTTGCTATCATTTCCGATTGGGGTAAAAGGAACCGTGTGTCCTTCAATGCCTCAAAACCTATCAACTCGACACAATCTTCCAAACACCTATCCCCTATTTTTCGACAACAACCAGCTGTCAACTTCTTTAACACTAAATATCCTTGGTCTATCCTTAGTTCAAAATCTCAACTGGAAACTTCACACCTCCTCTCTTACTAAATCAGGTTCCTCGAGGTTGGGCGTTCTGTATCGTCTCCGCCAGTTCTTCTCCCCAGCACAGATGCTTTCCATATATAGGGGCCTTGTCCGCCCTCGTATTGAGTATGCATCTCACGTGTGAGGGGGCTCCACTCACACAGCTTTTCTGGACAGAGTGGAGTCTGAGGCTCTTCGTCTCAGCAGCTCTCCTCCTCTTACTGACAGCCTTCTACCTCTTAAATTCCGCCGCCATGTTGCTTCTCTTTCTATCTTCTATCGATATTTTCATGCTGACTGCTCTTCTGAACTTGTTAACTGCATGCCTCCCCCCTCCCGGGGGGGCGCCCCGGGAGGGGGGAGGCATGCACACGACTTTCTACTCAAGCTCATCCCTATAATGTCCAAACCTCTTATGCAAGAGTTAACCAGCATCTGCATTCATTCATCCCCTTCAATGGTAAACTCTGGAACAGTCTTCCTTTTTCTGTATTTCCTCCTGCCTATGACTTGACCTCTTTCAAGAAGAGTGTATCAAGACACCTTTCCACCCGAAATTGACCTCTCTTTTAGCTACTCTTTACTTTTTACTTTTGTGGGAGCGGGGAGTAGCGGGTACTTTTTTTGTTGCCCTTCGGCCGCATCCTTTGATGTAGAAAAAAAAATAAAAAATAAAAAATAAAAAAATAAAAAAATAATATAGATATATATATATATATATATATATATATATATATATATATATATATATATATATATATATATATATATATATATATATATATATATATATATATATCAAGATAATCGGTTTGCGCTCTTCAGGAGGCAGTGCCTCTCTCCCAGCAGGCAATTTTCCAGCATAAAAAAAAAAAATGTATTTGTAAAAAAACACTTTCCAAACACTGCCAATAGTGTTTTAAAACGAGATGTACGTACCAGACTTTAGGGGAGACGG
>NC_066517.1:6324550-6417050 GCF_024679095.1 Eriocheir sinensis | reverse complement strand
AACAGGTTCTCTCTATGAGGGATTTACCAAAATAAGTTATAAGTAAAAGGTGTTCATGGGGGAAAAATTGAGAACCCCTGATTTAAGCTAGCAGAAACAACCGGTTCTCGGGATCAAAAAAATCTAGATACAATATGTCTTAGTTTTCATCTCGGTCAACCGCATCGATTATTTTAGTGTAGAAGGACAACAGGTTAGTAAGGCAAGAACTACCCAGATGGGTTCACAAAGGGTAGTTCTTGCCTTACTAACCTGTTGTCCTTCTACACTAAAATAATCGATGCGGTTGACCGAGATGAAAACTAAGATATATTGTATTTAGATTTCAGTAAAGCGTTCGACAAAGTTCCTCATCACCGGCTATTACTAAAATTACAGGCTCACAGCGTAGATGGGAAAGTTTTGAACTGGTTCAGGGCGTGGCTTAGTGGTAGGAAGCAGAGAGTGCAAATCAATGATAAAAAATCTGAATGGGGCAGTGTTACGAGTGGAGTCCCACAAGAGTCGGTGGTGTATCCTCTGCTTTTTATTTACATCAATGACTTGGACACAGGAATTAGTAGTGATGTCAGTAAGTTCGCAGATGATACCAAGTTCGGTAGAGTAATCCAATCAGACAGAGACGGTAGCGTTCTCCAGGATGAGCTTGACAGACTATATGATTGGGCGGGGAAATGGCAGATGGAATTCAATATCGGGAAGTGTAGCATTCTGAGTGTAGGTAGGAATAACCCCTCACACAATTACTCCTTAAATGACACTCCTCTAAGCAGGTCTGGGCTTTTCTAGATGGTCCTGAATGCTCCCGGCTATAATTGGCTCCAACATCTTTCCTACAACTGATGTTAAGCTAATTGGGCGATAATTTGAGGTGGCTGACTTGTCTCCCTTTTCGAAAATCGGCGTCACACTAGCTATTTTCCATTGATTGGGCACATACCCAGAATTTACCGACGTCTTAAAGATATCGGTAAGTGGGCCACTGAGGACCTCCTTGCACTCTTTCAGAACTCTTGGGAATACTTCGTCTGGGCCCGGCGATTTGTTTTTCTTGAACCTACTAATCTCAACCTGGACTACTTGCCTAGTGATGATTTTCCTCCGTGAAAACTAGAGGAAATAGTTATTCATCATTTGACTCATATCTTCTCCATTCTAACCGAGCTCACCCGTGTTTGTTTTCAACGGTCCAATTCTGTCCCTTGTTTTCGTTCTGTACAATTTGAGGAATCCCTTGGGATTTCTCTTGGCCTCGTTGGCTACCCTAATCTCATAATTTCTTTTTGCTAGGCGGGTGTTCTTCACCGACCTGGCTAGCTCAACATACCTACCCCTAAGGTGGGTTTCTCCGTTCTTTATTTTCCTTTAAATTCCTCTCTTCAATCCAATCTCATGCTTGAGTCTGCGCGTCATCCATTTGAGGTCGTTATTTTCCTTCCTACGTGCTTGGTAAGGGATATGCTGTCTCTGACCCTCTGCAATTACTCTCACTAAATTATTGTAGGTCATTTCTACGTGGTTCCCCTGTTTTTCCGGTTCCAGCCCTGAGATCTGGCCCTCATCCAGCCCCAGTTTACCTCCTCAAGGTGTCTTCTGAGCCCCTCATAATCAGCTCTTCTAAAGTCAGGCACCAACACAGGGTTGAGTTCGTGGGTCACCGTCCAGTCTAATTTAAACCTAATTTCCTTGTGATCACTGCCACCTACTTCTCCCCCAACATCTAGCTCGCTGATCATATTCTCGTTGTTAGTTAGGACTAAGTCTAAAATGTTGTTACCTCTGGTGGGCTCAATCACTGTCTGCTTGAGAAAATGATCTTGTATTACTTTCAGAAAATCCTCAGATTTTAGATCATCCACCACGCCTTCCCAATCTATATTCCTATTGTTAAAATCCCCCATTATGCAGACATTTTTGCTCCTGCTCGCCCTGCCTACCTCTTGCAGTAATATATCAGTGTCCTGCCTGCTAAGGTTGGGTGACCTGTAAAGAGCCCCTACAATTAGTTTGTCTTTCCCTTTGTGGACGTCCACCCAAACTGATTCTGAGTCCCATTTGTTTGTACAGAGTTGTTAGCGGAACATTTAATTAAGTGTGTCTTTAACATAAAGTGCCACCCCCCCTCCCCTTCTTCCCTTTCTATCTTTGTGAAACATCTGATAACCATCTATTTCATTCTCCGACATGAAGTTTTTGTTTGCAGTATCCACCCATGTTTCCATGATAGCTATAATGTCGAATTTCTCGACACATGCTTTTCCCCTCGAGGAGTAGATCTATCTTGTTCCTGAGACTCCTACTGTTGGTGTAATAAGCCGTTAGCCCTTTCCTTTCTTACATCCTTTCGATTTCTCCTGCGCCCTCTAGTCCCAGTCTGCGATGCATAGCCACTGATGACAGGCCCTCCCCCCTTGCCTACTCTAAAAAATCCTGCAGGGTGCTAAGTTATCGCTCGAGGGAGTCTGCGAGAACCTCCACTCCCTGGAGTGACAGGTGCACACCATCCTTGGCATACAAGGTGCCTTTATCGTAGAAGAGGTCCCAGTTATATAGGAAAAGCCAACCATTTCGCTTACAGTGGGCCGCCAGCCTGCTGTTTACTGCTAAGGCTCTCGAAAGCCATCCCTCACCTACCCCCTTCCTCGGCAAAACACTACAAACGGCCGGCACCCCTCCGAAGTCTCTCACTTTAGCGAACGATTCCCTGAAGCGTCGAAATATCTCTTCCCTACCCGCTTTTCCGATGTCATTACCACCGAAACTGCAGAAGACGATAGGCTGTGTCCCCTCCCCTGCTAAAATTTCCTCCATCCTGTCAGATAAGTGCTGTATGCCTGCCCCGGGAAAGCACACTCGAAGCCTATTTTCCTTATCCCTTGCACAAAAGTACCTGTCAATGAGCCTGACTTGACTGTCCCTGTCAAAGCCAGAAGGATCAGATGGTAATAGGACTGATTGAAGATAGGAGAACGTCGGCAACTACTTCAATCGAGTCCAAGTATGATTATATCTTCACCGGGTTTCTAAGGAAATATAACAAACAAGCAACCAATTTAAGTGCATGTATATTAAATATAAGTCCAGTACACTCCCGTGGTCTCGACCAGACAGACAGGACACAGGTGACGCGGCAGCCCGACCCGGCAGCTGAGAGTGGTTCCTCGGGTGCAGGAAAGACAGCAGAACAGCTGCCTTGAAGACGTCATTCGATGGAGAGTTACGGGCTCGGTAGAATGGCAGCTACCCGAGAACCCGATCTTGGTGACGTGAGAGCAACAGGTGAGTCGGTGAGACGGACAGGCAGTGTCAGCTGGCGTGGAGACTTCTGAACCGGGTAGGATGGACGGGAGGCACAAGCAGACCGTTGCCCACGTGACTGCTTGGCTCCAAAGGTGAGAGGGAGGTGCTTGGACGCGCAAGGTCCTGACAGTGCAGTGGTTAACTTCGCTCTTATGCTCCTTCCTCGTACCCAGCCGACATCGATTCGTCTCGACGCTACGTGGACTGAGTGACGCCCGGGAGTGAAGCCCGAACGAGACGGTAGGGTAAGGTGGGGTAAGATGCCCCCCTGGGGTGAAAGGCCCCCCCTTGGTTTTGTCTTTCTTTCTTTTCTCATCCAGTCACATAATCAAATAGGCAACGCCAACTCCGTGTTCATAGGAACTATTGAAGTAAACAATCGACAGTTGCTCTGGCCACAAGGGGACATTTCTTCTTTTTGACTAATTTCTTGTAAGTTTTCAGTGATTTTAATGATACCTAATTAACGACAAAGAACTGTAGAGTTAGCCTGATGGCTATGCATAGTTGCTCTAAGACGTCTAGACCATATTGCATGTGATTATACTCTGCCTACTTACTTGCAGGAAAGATGGTGACATTTTGTGTATATATGAGTTGCCAGGGTAAGAGGCCCCTTGTGCCTTTGGGGTAAGTTGCCCACAGGGAGGCCTTTTACCCCACATGTGGGCCTTTTACCTCATTATCAGCAAATTGGCAATTGGCCTTGTTTGGTGTGTGGGGAACCATTTGCTAATAGCAGCCTTTCAGAAAAATGGGTCCAATGTCGGTGTTGTAAAAATTGGTCACATGCAGAATGCACAACTGAAGTAGGCCTAGATCTGTACGTATGTCAAAATTGCGAGTCTGATTAGGCATTACAGTATTGCTATAAATAGAATTTGTTTAAGTTTTTGAAAGGCATCCATAAGTGAACACTTTTGTGTTTGAGACTATAAGGAAGTTGGTGTTTTTAACTGTTTCAGATATCAATATTCAACAGAAAGAACATACTTTATCAGATTTATTGAATATTTAGTTCCACATTTTTTTCCTGAAAGTAGATGTTCCTTTTGTTACAAAAATTCAGAAGAAAGGGAAGCTAGTCTAATATTCCCCCAGGGAGGACTCCCCTTCTGGCTGCCAACTTGAGAGGTGTCCTGATAACTCCTCGAAGCTCCTCCTTATCAATTTCTGCAACATTCGTTGTCTTCGTTCTAATTTTAATTCTGTGGAACACCATCTCTCTTCCTCTAAACCTCATCTTCTCTTCCTCACCGAAACACAGGTTTCTGAGGCTACTGACAGCGACCTCTACTCTGTTCCCTCCTACTATCTCTAGCCTAAATTTCAATCCAAAGCTGGATGTTGCGCCTACGTGCGCAACGACATCACCTGCTCTCGTGCCCACGACCTTGACTCTTCTGAATTTTCCACCATCTGGCTAAGACTTCATTGTCATTCTATTACTAAATACATCTCTGTTTATCTCTCACCTAGCTCTACTAACTATGTAAAATTCTTTGACTATTTGAATTATAAAGTGGAGCACATCTTGACTCACTCTCCCTTCGCTGAAATCTCTATCTTGGGAGATTTCAATGTTCACCACCAGCTTTGGCTTTCATCCTCTTTCACTGACCAGCCTGGTGAACAAGCCTGCAACTTTACTCTCCTCAACGACCTAGAGCAGTTGGTTCAGCACCCTACACGTATTCCCGACCGTCTTGGAGACAGGCCCAACACTCTAGACCTCTTCCTTACCTCTAATCCTTCTGCTTACTCTGTCAAACTATTCTCTCCGTTGGGCTCCTCCGATCATAACCTTATTTCTGTTTCCTGTCCTATCGCTCCTGTACATCCTCTGGACCCACCGAAGAGGCGATGCTTCTGGCATTTTGCTTCAGCTCGGTGGGACGACCTGAGGATGTACTTTTCCGATTTCCCGTGGAATGATTACTGCTTCCAGGAGAGAGACCCCTCTGTGTGTGTCCAGCGCATCTCAGAAGGGATTGTCTCTGGAATGGAGGCATACATTCCACGTTTTTTCTCTACTCCTCATGCTAAAAAACCTTTTTTAATCATGCTTGTTCTCGTGCTGTCCCTCACAAAAGGTTCCAGAGCCTTCGAACTCCCGCCCAGAATCGTACCAAATCTATTCTCTGACTTACCAAAACTTCTTTTATCAGTAGAAAATGTCACCACCTTGCTTCTTCTAATTCTTTCCGTGACTTCTGGCATCTAGCCAAAAATATCTACTCCAATTTCACTTCTTCCTCTTTCCCTCCTCTCCTTAACCCTGACGGCAGCATTGCCGTCTCATCTGTCTCTAAGGCTGTAACTCTTCGCTCAAACTTTCTGTAAGAACTCCACCTTGGACGATTTTGGGCATATTCCTCTCTTAACTGACTCCTGGTCATCCTCTCTTAGCCGTTTCGGTGAAACTTTCTCTGATGCGCTAGACATATCGAAAGCCTTCGATAGAGTCTGGCACAAGTCTTTGCTTTTAAACTGCCATCTTTCGGATTCTATCCCTCTCTCTGTTCCTTTATCTCTAGTTTCCTTTCCGGCCGTTCTATCTCTGCGGTGGTAGACGGTCACTGTTCTTCCCCTAAACCTATCAACAGTGGTGTTCCACGGGGCTCTGTCCTATCACCCACTCTCTTCCTGTTATTCATCAATGATCTTCTTTCCATAACAAACTGTCCTGTCCACTCATACGCCGACGACTCCACTCTGCATTATTCAACTTCTTTCAATAGAAGACCCTCTCAACAGGAAGTACACGAGTCCAGACTGGAGGCTGCAGAACGCTTAACCTCAGACCTTGCAATCATTTCCGATTGGAGCAGAAGGAACCTTGTGTCCTTCAATGCCTCAAAAACTCAATTTCTCCACCTATCAACTCGACACAATCTTCCAAACACCTGTCCCCTATTCTTCGACAACACTCAGCTATCACCATCTTCAACACTAAACATCCTCGGTCTATCCTTTACTCAAAATCTCAACTGGAAACTTCACATCTCCTCTCTCGCTAAATCAGCTTCCTCGAGATTGGGCGTTCTGTATCGTCTCCGCCAGTTCTTCTCCCCCGCGCAGTTGCTGTCCATACACAGGGGCCTTGTCCGCCCTCGTATGGAGTATGCATCTCACGTGTGGGGGGGCTCCACTCACACAGCTCTTCTGGACAGAGTGGAGTCTAAGGCTCTTCGTCTCATCAGCTCTCCTCCTCCTACTGATAGTCTTCTACCTCTTAAATTCCGTCGCGATGTTGCCTCTCTTTCTATCTTCTATCGATATTTCCACGCTGACTGCTCTTCTGAACTTGCTAACTGCATGCCTCACCCCCTCCCGCGGCCCCGCTGCACACGACTTTCTACTCATGCTCATCCCTATACTGTCCAAACCCCTTATGCAAGAGTTAACCAACATCTTCACTCTTTCAGCCCTCACGCTGGTAAACTCTGGAACAATCTTCCTTCATCTGTATTTCCTCCTGCCTACGACTTGAACTCTTTCAAGAGAAGGGTATCAGGACACCTCTCCTCCCGAAATTGACCTCTCTTTCGGCCACCTCTTTTGATTATTTTTTAGGAGCAGCGAGTAGCGGTTTTTTTTATTATTATTGTTTCCTTTTTTGTGTGCCCTCGAGTTGCCTCCTTTGTTTTAGAAAAAAAATAACTAGTCTAAAAGAAGGGGATATCTTTTAGAAAAATAATTAATTGTTTAGTTTTACATTATTCATTAGGATACACAAATTTGACTGTGTTCCTATATTTCACATCAAGAGAGATTTATATTTATAGGGTTAGTTTTAAAAAAGGGAATACATTTTATATTTTTATAATGTGAAAAAAAAAAATTTTCCTTATGTTTCTGTGACTTTTATTATTGTAAGCCAGAGTGGGGTAAAAGGCCTACCCAGTGGGAGTTTTACCCCACATACGGGGCAAGAAGCCCCCTTTATTTTTTTTTTAAACTGTCATTATAATAAGGTGTAAATCATAATGAGTGTATATAATATATACCATAGATAGGCCTTAGCCTAAGATTTCAACAGAACTTTTTTCAAAATTCTATTGCAAAAAATGTGGCTACAACAGGCAATCTCTCTTAATGGGGGAAACTTATCCCACCTTACCCTAACTGCATCAGAGGAAGCCTCGAGACGACGGGCGAAGCAAGGCAAGGCCTTCCTTCTTCCCTCCTCTTCCATGTCCATCCGTTAATCCCTCCCCTGCCTATGTCTGCTTTTGCGTCTGCACACACACACACACACACACACACACACACGTGCACACACACACACACACACACACACACACACACACACACACACACACACACACGTTAAAATATAAGTCATTCATATTGATACAAGAATCAAAACAGGCTCTCCATTACCAAATCTCCCCTATATTAATCCAGATATTTCCAAACGAACATCATAACGAGAATGTATGAGAGAGAGAGAGAGAATGAGAGTGAGTGTGAGAGCGAGTGAGAGTGAGAGTGAGAAAAAAAATCAACTGTATTTATTATATTGAAGTAATCATCAATACATGTATTTATTATTATTATTATTATTATTGTTATTGTTATTGTTATTGTTATTATTATTATTATTATTATTATTATTATTATTTTAGTAGTAGTAGTAGTAGTAGTAGTAGTAGTAGTAGTAGTAGTAAAAATAGTAGTGGTAGTAGTAGAAGTAGTAGTAGTAGTAGTAGTAGTCGTAGTAGTAGTAGTACTTTTTTTTTTTTTACGTCTTGGCTTATTGCGCCGGTAGGCTTCTTCCCGGTGGATCCTGATGGTCGGTCCAAGGCTTCTTCCCGGTGGGTCCTGATGGTCGGCCCAGCCCGTTCTGGCACAGGCGAGTGTTTTTATAGTGGCGCCATCTTGCTTTGGCTCATGCTGCCCTCCCGGAGCTCATCTTTAATCCTAGAATCTAGAGTCCGGGTTGATAGGTGGTCTTTTGGACAGCATGTGGGTAGTTTTAAGCCACTCGGCGGCGGCTGAAAAATCCCAGCTTGGTGGCACCGGGCGGGGATTGAACTCGCGTCCTCCCGAACGCGGGGCCGTCTTGCTACTACTACTATTACTACTACTACTACTGCCACTACTACTACTACTACTACTACTAATAATAATAATAATAATAATAATAATAATAATAATAATAATAATAATAATAAAAATAATAATAAATACATGTATTGATGATTACTTCAATATAATAAATAAAGTTGATTTTTTTCTCACTTTCACTCTCTCACTCTCACTCTCTCACTCTCACTCTCACACTCTCACACTCACCTCACCTCACCTCTCACCTCACTCTCCTCACCACACTCTCACTCTCACCTCACACCTCACCTCACCTCACCACCTCTCACCTCACTCTCTCACCTCTCACACTCTCCACCTCACACTCCCTCACCTCACTCCCACTCACCTCACACTCTCACCTCTCACTCTCACTCTCCACTCACACTCTCACCTCACCCCACTCTCACACCC
Source organism: Eriocheir sinensis (assembly GCF_024679095.1). Lineage (NCBI taxonomy): Eukaryota > Metazoa > Arthropoda > Malacostraca > Decapoda > Varunidae > Eriocheir > Eriocheir sinensis. The sequence goes on along the minus strand of NC_066517.1, from coordinate 6,408,245 downwards.
CACCTCACTCTCACACCTCACCTCACACTCTCACCTCACACCTCCACACCTCACCTCACTCTCCACACTCTCACTCTCACACTCTCCACTCTCCACACTCACACTCACACCTCACACTCCCCACACTCTCACCTCACACTCTCACCTCACCTCACACCTCACACTCTCACTCCCCACACCTCACCCTCTCACTCTCACTCTCACACCTCACCCTCACCTCTCACACTCCTCTCCCACACCTCACCCCACACCTCACCTCACACTCTTACTCTCACACTCTTACTCTCACACTCTCACTTTCAATCTCACACTCACCTCACACCTCTCACACCTCACCTCACACCTCACTCTCACTCTCACATTCTCACTCTCACACGCTCACTCTCACTCTCACACACTCACCCCCACACTTTCACTCTCACTCTCTCACTCTCACTCTCTCACTCTTACACTCTCACTCTCACACTCACTCTCACACTCACACTCTCTCACACTCACACTCTCACTCTCACACTCTCACTCTCACACTCTCACTCTCACTCTCACACCCTCACTCTCACACTCTCGCTCTCTCACTCTCAGTCTCACACTCTCACTCTCAGTCTCACACTCTCACTTTCACACTCAGTCCTACACTCACACTCTCTCACTCTCAGTCTCACACTTTAACTCTCTCACTCTCAGTCTCACACTCACTCTCTCACTCTCAGTCTCACACTCTCATTTTCACACTCACACTCTCATACTCACACTCTCGCACTCTCACTCTCACACTCTCACTCTCACACACTCACTCTCACACTCTCACTCACACTCTCACTATGATTCTCACACTCTCACTCTCACTCTCACACTCTCACTCTCACTCTCACACTCTCACTCTCACAATCTCACTCTCACACTCTCACTCACACTCTCACTATAATTCTCACTCTCTCACTCTCACTCTCACACTCTCACTCTCACTCTCACACTCACACTCTCACTCTCACACTCTCACTCTCACACTCTCACTCTCACACTCTCACTCTCACACTCTCACTCTCACTCTCACACTCTCACTCTCACACTCACACTCTCACTCTCACACTCTCACTCTCACACTCTCACTCTCACTCACACTCTCACAATCTCACTCTCACACTCCCACTCACACTCTCACTATGATTCTCACTCTCTCACTCTCACTCTCATACTCCCACTCTCACTCTCACTCTCACACTCACACTCACACTCACACTCTCACTCTCACACTCTCACTCTCACTCACTTTTAAGACATTAAAAGGTACATCATCTGGTTTTGATGAAATTTCTCCCTTGGTCGTAAGACAAACTGCCAGCATAATTTCCTTGCCATTAACACACATAGATAACCTCACATTAAAGAAAGGAGTTTTTCCGGACGAACTTAAGAAAGCTAAAATTATTCCATTATTTAAGTCAGATAATAGAGATGATGTCAATAACTACAGACCTATATCAGTTCTTCCTGTGTTCAGTAAAGTCTTTGAAAAAGTGATATGCACTCGTCTTGTAAATTTCATTGAGAAAAATAATTTATTTTCGAATTGTCAGCATGGTTTTAGACCAGGGCGCTCTACTGAGTCGGCCATATTTCAGTTTACCAATAATGTGTATAAATATCTGGAAAAGAAACATTATTTAGTTGGAATTTTTTTAGATCTTTCTAAGGCTTTTGATTCGCTATGTCATAAAATTCTTTTAAGTAAACTTAGTAATTTTGGGATTCGGGGAGTTCCTTTAGAATTATTCAAAAATTATTTAACAAATCGATTTCAAGCTGTTTACTGTAATTCTAAATATTCTTCTTTCAAGCCTATCAAAATGGGTGTACCGCAAGGATCTATCCTAGGACCTATACTTTTTCTCATCTATATTAATGATATTGTCAATGCTAGTAATAAATTTAAGTATACCATTTATGCTGACGACACTAATTTACTATTAGATGATAAAATATAAATAGTTTGCATATAAACATTAATAATGAGCTCAATTCAATTAATATGTGGCTTAAACATAATAAGTTAAGGTTAAATATCACTAAAACAAAATACATTATCTTTCAAAACCGATCAGTCACTACTAACATGCCACCTATAACACTTGAAGGAAAAGTACTTGAACGAGTTTCTTATACTAAGTTTTTGGGCGTTGTCATAGATCAAAATATCAATTGGAAATACCAAATTAATTCTGTTGCAAATAAACTATCTAGGATATGTGGCATACTGTATCGAATAAGAAATAGCCTTACACAAGAAGCACTTATCAGTATTTATTATACACTTTGTTACCCGCATCTCATTTATTGTGTATCTGTGTGGGCGTGTACGTGGCCTTCCTTTCTTAAAAATCTTCAGGTTTCTCAAAATAAGATATTTAGGTGTATGTTTTACATGAACAAGTTTGATTCCACACATAACGTATTTTCCACACATAGATTTCTTAATTTTAAAAACATTCATTGTTATTTTCTACTATTATTTATTTATAAAAACCTCGCACTGATGCATGGAACTCATCCTTTTCAAGTTATTAATACAGTGCATAATACGCGCAGGAACAATATAAATCTTATCTCTCCACAGTTCAGGACAGTTCTTTTCAGAAATAGTATTTTATGCTCAGGACCTCAAGTTTGGAATTCTTTGCCAGTAGAAATAAAAAATCTCCTTAATAGTAATAATTTATCTCTATTTAAAAAGTCAGTAAAAACACACTTATTTGCAATCCAAAACAATCACGGTTAAAATTATAATTTATTCCTGAAACATGAACACAAATTTACATTATTAAATCTAATCAGTGAATTGCATAGTACTATTGTCCATATTATTTTTATTATTGTTATTATTATTATTATTATTATTATTATTATTATTATTATTATTATTATTATTGTTATTATTATTATTATTATTATTATTATTGTTATTATTATTATTATTGTTGATGCTGTTGTAGTTGTTATTATAGTTAACATTTTAGATATAACTATTATAACTTCATCTGGTATTATAGTTAATGTTGTTATTTATTGTATTTTTGTATTTAGCTTTATGGTTGGGAGCTATCTGCAACCTTTAGAAAGATAATAATAGTACAATGAAATAAATATACAGTCTGTCGGGAAGCTTCGGCTTGACAGGCTAGATTCGTTGCCAGAATTATAATTATATATATATATATATATATATATATGTATATATATATATATATATATATATATATATATATGTATATATATATGTGTGTATATTATGGCAATAAACATTACTTACTTACTTACTTACTTACTCTCACTCTCACACTCACACTCTCACTCTCACACACTCACTCTCACACTCTCACTCACACTCTCACTATGATTCTCATACTCTCACTCTCACTCTCGTACTCTCACTCTCTCACTCTCTTACTTTCACTCTCACTCTCATTCTCACACTCTCACTCTCACTCTCGCACTCTCATACTTTCACTCCTGTGGATCCTGTGGAGTGTAGTTGCAGGCACCACTCTATGTGGTGCCCGTGGCCACGCTGATGCGCCGCCACTCAAAACAGCCCGCCCGCCCGTCTCTGCGCCAGCTGATCTATGATGATGTTGCTAGAGGCTCGGAGGTAGTAGTGCGGCAGCTTGGGCTCGTCGGGAATAGTCCCGAGAAATGAGTCGAGTTGGCGTTTAAATTTTTCTACATTTTGGACCTCTGAGTTCCGAAGATATTTAGGTAACTCGTTGAAGAGCCGAGGTCCTCTTGTCGCGAAGCTGTTCTCTTTTAGAGTCTTGATCCGTGTGCCTGCTCTGGGGTGCAATGGTGGTATATGGCAAAATCTTCCCAGTCGTTCGTGAATGTAAAAAAGTACACCTATGTTATTAACTGTGTTACCAATAAGAATCTTGTATATGTATATTATGATATATCTCTCCCTCCGTCTTTCTAGTGAGTCGAGATTGAGTGACTTCAATCTTTCCCAATAATTTAGCTTTCGACAATCAATAATTTTGCTGGTAAATGACCTCTGCACTGCTTCTAGCTGTTGCTTCTCTCCGACCTTCCACGGGCTCCACAGCTGACAAGAGTACTCCAACAAGGGAACAATGAGTGACTTGTAGAGTGTCATCATCGGGAATTTGTCACGTGTCTGGAAGGTGCGCAGGACCCATCCTGATTGACTGCGTGCTTTCTTCGTTACGTTGTTTATGTGAGTCGTGAAAGTGCCATCACAACTCATGGTAACTCCGAGGTCCCGCACATTTTGTTTGTTCTCGATATCAGAGCCGTCATGTGCTTTATATATGTATGAAGCGTTGGTGTTATGGGCATTCTTGTAGGTTAGGTGTTCAAATTTGTTATTGTTCAAGGACATGTTGTTCTGCTCTGTCCATCTGTAAAGTATTTCGAGGTCTTCCTGCAGCAATTCACGGTCTGCTTCTGTTGACACTTCTTTTATCACACGAGTGTCATCAGCAAATAAAGCGACGCTAGAGTGCTGCACATGTGTGTTTATATCAGAGAGATGTATCAAAAAGAGTAAAGGGCCAAGCACAGATCCCTGTGGCACCCCACTTGAGACAGCGGATGACCGGGAAACTGCACCATCGACCGCTACTCGCTGCTCTCTGCCGGTAAGAAACGTATGCAGCCACACGCCGAGCTTACCCGATATTCCTAGGCTTCGCATCTTATGTAATAGTATTCCGTGGTCAACTTTGTCAAAAGCTTTAGCGAAGTCTAGATACACAACATCCACTACTTTGTCTTTCGCTAGGGCATTAATAATTTTCTCATGATGGTTAAGAAGTTGTGTGAGGCATGAGCGGCCCATTCGGAAACCGTGTTGATCTTCGTTCATTTTGTCGTTGTCTTCCAGGTATTTTCCAACGTCCATGACTATTATTTTCTCGAGAATTTTCATTATGTGAGAAGTCAGAGCAACTGGTCTGTAGTTCTGAGCTTGTGACTTCGATCCTCCTTTGTAGATCGGTGTAATTTTGGCATACTTTAATATCTGTGGTATTATCCCCTTGTCAAGCGAGTTCCTATATAAAAAGAACAAGGGGACACTCAGTTCCTTAGCACAGCTTTTTAGTAACTTTGCCGGGAATTCATCCGGCCCTGATGCTGCATTTGCTGCAACTTTTTTTATTGCTTCTTGTATGGTTGTGGGTGTGAAATTCAGATCAGTTTTATAGTCTGTATCATTGTTAGTAAAGAAAAATTCGCTAGGTGAGGCAACAACTTTATCCTGGCGGGGGATACTGAACACCCCATCATACTGTGTCATCAGCTCGTCGGCAATCTCCTGAGGATTACTCACCGTTTGCCCTTTAGCGTCTATCAGGGGGCCTATGCTGGCACTCTCACACTCTCACTGTCACTCCCACACTCTCACTCACACTCTCAGTCTCACACTCGCACACTGTCTCTCTCAGTCTCACACTTTCACTCTCTCACTCCCAGTCTCACACTCACTCTCTCACTCTCAGTCTCACACTCTCATTTTCACACTAACACTCTCATACTCACACTCTCACACTCTCACTCTCACACTCTCACTCTCACACACTCACTCTCACACTCTCGCTCACACTCTCACTATCACACTCTCACTCTCATTCTCACACTCTCACTCTCACTCTCTCACTCTCACTCTCACACTCTCACTCTCACACTCTCACTCTCACTCTCACTCTCACACTCTCACTCTCACACTCTCACTCTCACTCTCACTCTCACACTCTCACACTCTCACTCTCACACTCTCACTCTCACACTCTCACTCTCACTCTCACTCTCACTCTCACACTCTCACTCTCACTCTCACACTCTCACTCACACTCATTCACACTCACACTCACACTCTCACTCTCATACCCTTAATCTCTCACTCTCACTCTGATTCTCACACTCTCACTCTCACTCTCACACTCACACTCTCACACTCTCTCTCTCTCTCTCTCTCTCTCTCTCTCTCTCTCTCTCTCTCTCTCTCTCTCTCTCTCTCTCTCTCTCTCTCTCTCTCTCTCTCTCTCTCTCTCTCTCTCTCTCTCTCTCCCATCGGGGCAGCCAGATTCGGAAGGCTCCTCAACGACGCCGTACGTAACGCACGAACAACAAAAAACGACTCTCAGCCACGTCCTTCCAACCCGCCCGTGTAAAAAGACACCATACACCGCAACAAACTCGTAACATTGAACCTTTCAGTACCACCACCTCTATTACCAAGCCTCAAGGTAACCTAAGAGTCCTTAGTTTCAATGCGCGTAGCCTAAGAAACAAGTTTGATGAACTGCGATGTCTTGCTCTGACAGAAACTTTGACGTAATTGCTATAACCGAAACAGTTATCGACACCACAAATATTGATTAAAGTTCCGAATACAACAAAGATGGCTACAGACTCTTCATCAAGGATCGTGTAAACCGTAGAGGTGGTGGTGTCGCCCTTTTTGTCAAAAGCTACTTGCAACCCACTGACAAAACACCAAGAAACAGTAACGTTGAACGTTTGTGCGTGCGAGTAAACACTGCAAAAGTCAATTTAAATATATCTGTCACTTACAGGCCTCCGGGGCAATCACTCGATGGCGATCTTGAAATGTATAGCGTCTTAAGGCAGTCACTTAATAACAGCGACTCACTGATATTAGGAGACTTTAACCTCCCCCATATCGACTGGGCGACACTGTCGGGTACAGAAGGTGAGTCCCATAGAATGATTGAATTTTTAGAGGAAAATTTTCTAAGCCAAATGGTTTCTGAACCAACTCGACATAATAACATACTTGACCTTGTTATAACGACCCAAGATAACCTAGTCAGTAATGTCACGGTAGAACACCTCGGTTCCTGCGATCATAAACTAGTGCGCGTTGACATTAGAGCTCAAACATCGGTGACTGAAAATAAAGTAAACTAAACTAATAGATATGCAACTATCAGATGACGACAATGTAGAGGACGCCTGGCTAAGCTTTAAAAATCACTCACTCACTCAGCAGGACACATTTGTCCCCTTGTGCGAGAAGCGAATTAACACTAATAAAAGCCCACCTTGGTTTAATAGCGAAATTAAACACTCAGTCAAGGAGAGAAAATTGTTTTGCAGGTTAAAGAAAGAACAAAGCACGCCCGAAAACATTAGACTCTACAATGATGCCAGGCGACGAGTAAACAGATTAGTGCGTCAGGCAAAGCGTTGATATGAATAAAATATTGCATCCAACTGTAAAAATTATCCGAAATCCTTCTTCAGTTACATAAACAACAGAAAGGCGATCAGAAGTGGAATTGGACCCTTAACAAACAGCGACGATGCACTAGTGACTGACAGCCAACACGTTGCAAACCTATTAAACAATTACTTTTCTTCGGTGTTTAATACTAACAGTCCTCCCACCACTACCACCAACACCAGTACTAATGTAAATCCCGAGCATGCATTGCCTAACTTTGAAATAAAACCCGATGAAGTCCTTAAAGCCATCCAATCACTTAAAACAAATAAAAGTCCTGGACCTGACAAAGTATATCCAACTCTGCTGAAAGAAACAAAAAGCGAAATACTCCTCCCTCACAACCGTATTCAATATGTCCTTGCGACAAGGCATCGTCCCTTCAGATCGGAAAAAGGCTAACGTGACACCGATTTTTAAGAAAGGAGACAAAAAAGTACCAGGTAATTACAGGCCCATTAGTCTAACTTCGGTTGTAGGTAAGCTACTTGAGGGCATAATTAGAAACAAAATTGTGAGTTACCTTGAAAGCCACTCATTAATTGGGGACTCACAACATGGCTTCCGAAACAAAAGATCCTGCCTATCAAACCTATTAACCTTTTATAACGACCTCTTCACTGTTTATGACGTAACCAAATCACTGGACGTAGTCTATCTTGATTTCCAGAAAGCCTTTGATAAAGTCCCACATCATAAATTACTTTACAAATTAAAGCAAATAGGTATTGACGGTCAAGTAAACCAATGGATCGCGAATTGGTTGAGCAACAGACAACAAAGAGTAGTGATTGACGGATTTAACTCAGAGTGGGCGCCGGTCACTAGTGGCGTCCCTCAGGGCTCGGTTCTTGGCCCAGTGCTCTTCATTATTTACATCAACGACGTGGATGTTGGACTCAATAACCGCATTAGTAAATTTGCAGACGACACAAAGATTGGTAACTCGGTTCTCACTGACGAAGACATGCAAAGCCTCCAAGAGGATTTGCACAAAATTTCAGCTTGGTCGGATACATGGGAGATGCTCTTTAACGTACACAAGTGCCAGGTCCTTCAAGTTGGAACGAGGAATAAGAAGTTCGATTACGAAATGCACGGCGTTAAACTCAAAAGCGTTCAATGCGTCAAGGACTTAGAGGTCAAAATCGCGTCAAACCTCAAATTCTCACAGCAATGCATCGATGCAGCAAATAAAGTGAACAGAATGTTGGGCTTCATTAAAAGAAACTTTTTATTCAAGAATAAAGATGTAATACTCCCGCTCTACAATAGTTTAGTCAGACACCACTTGGAATATGCGGTACAGTTTTGGTCTCCCCACCATGCAAAGGATATTGCTAAATTAGAAGGTGTTCAGCGTCGGGCAACGAAAATGATCCCTTCCTTGCGCAACAAATCCTACGAAGAAAGGCTTTCTACCCTTAACATGTTCTCTCTTGAGAAGCGTCGCCTCCGAGGAAAACTGATCGAATGTTTTAAAATACTTAATGGTTTCACGAATGTAGACAGATTAACATTGTTTATGATCGATGACACTTTGCGCACGAGGAACAATGGCGTAAAACTCAGATGTAGACAAGTAAATTCAGACTGCACCAAATTTTTCTTCACCAACGTTGTAGTGCGAGAATGGAATAAGCTTCCACCATCAGTGGTCCAGTGTAACACGATTGACTCCTTCAAAAATAAGCTCGACCGTCACTTCCTTCAACTTAATATCAACTAGAGTAGAAATGCAACGTTTTGGAGCCATCTGATTAATGTAAAATCACTTAGGTTTAAGGACAGACCACCTAGTCTGGACCATGGGGTCTGTGTGGTCTGATTTTCTATGTAATTCTATGTGATTCTCTCTCTCTCTCTCTCTCTCTCTCTCTTTCTCTTTCTCTTTCTCTTTCTCTCTCTCTCTCTCTCTCTCTCTCTCTCTCTCACACCCACACCCACACACACACACACACACTCACTTTTTTTTTTTTCTTTTTTTTTACATCTCACATAGTGCAATTTAATACAAAGATTGGTAACTCGGTTCACACTGACGAAGACAGGCAAAGCCTCCAAGAGGATTTGCACAAAATTTCAGCTTGGTCGGATAGATGGGAGATGCCCTTTAACGTAGACAAGTGCCAGGTCCTTCAAGTTGGAACAAGGAATAAGAAGTTCGATTACGAAATGGGCGGCGTTAAATTCAAAAGCGTCCAATGCGTTAAGGACTTGGGGATCAAAATCGCGTCAAACCTCAAATTCTCACAGCAATGCATCGATGCAGCAAATAAAGCGAACAGAATGTTGGACTTCATTAAAAGAAACTTTTTATTCAAGAATAAATATGTAACATTTCCACTCAACAATAGTTTAGTCAGACCCCACTTGGAATATGCGGTACAGTTTTGGTCTCCCCACTATGCAAAGGACATTCCTAAATTAGAAGGTGTTCAGCGTCGGGCAACAAAAATGATCCCTTCCTTGCGCAACAAATCCTACGAAGAAAGGCTTTCCACCCTTAACATGTTCTCTCTTGAGAAACGTCGCCTCCGAGGAAAACTGATCGAATGTTTTAAAATACTTAATGGTTTCACGAATGTAGACAGATCAACATTGTTTATGATCGATGACACTTTGCATACGAGGAACAATGGCGTAAAACTAAAATGTAGACAAGTAAATTCTGACTGCACCAAATTTTTCTTCACCAACGTTGTAGTGCGAGAATGGAATATGCACCTACCTTCAGTGGTCCAGTGTAACACGATTGACTCCTTTAAAAACAAGCTCGACCGTCACTTCCTTCAACTTAATATTAGCTAGAGTTGAAAAGCAACGTTTTGGAGCCATCTGATTAATGTAGAATCACTTAGGTTTAAGAACAGACCACCTAGTCTGGACCATGAGGTCTGTGTGGTCTGATTTTCTATGTAAATCTATGTAAATCTCTTGCCCTCGCTCGCTCTTAATTCTCTCTCTCTCTCTCTTACAGGAGTTACCTTCTATTATTTATTCCACTTTTGTAAGTCTTTTTTTCATCTCTGGTGATCATCTCCACCACTCCACAACCATTTATCTCCCTAAAAACATGTAACCAACCCCTCTCAGTAATTGGTGCCTGACCTGTATGTTGCATTTTCTCCATTTACTGTTTAATATACCTTTAACACTGACGTTTATAATTGTGTAATACAGTTGGTTGATGTCGAGTCAAATATAGACTATTATTTGCGCATGGCTGTGAGGGCAACTACCAACTTAGCGGCGAACGACCGGGGCACTCCTGCCGCCCGCCCGCATCTTGCCGTTCGAAGCTGTTCAGCTACCGAGGTGCAGCGAATCACCTGCTTCACTCCCGCTGCTCGTTCGCCTGACGCCGTTCGACGCCTCGGTCGGCTGAACCACCGAGGCTTCTCAACCCGCTATGGGAGGCGACTTCGTGACCGCCAGCGCCTTCCTCGTCAGACAGCGGCCAAGCCTCGCTATGAACGCTTGATTCTACTAAAGCTCCAGCCCTGCTCTCACTCGGGCTAACTCAGATACCGTGGGCTCGTTCTGGGTGCCTTACCTCTCTCCTCTCCACGCCCTGGACTCCCGTTACTGCTGTGAACCTGACGCCCCTTCTCCTGCGCCTCCCTCGTCTACCACGTCTACACCATTTCAAGGACGAAGCTGTGCTGCCTCGTCATTGCCACTCTGGACGAGACGCCCAGAAGAGAAAGAAGCCGTGCAACGGGTCATTGCTGAGTCCGGTGTGCTGAAGCCTTCGTGTTGGAGACTTTAGATTGTGAGGCTGTTTTGGGGTTTCTACTTTAAATAAAGTAAACTGGTGTCTAACCATTTATCTTGTTTGTTATCCCTTCCGATTACAGCACCCAACACTGGAACCTTGACAATGGGTAAGAATTTCTCCTTCCTGCCCCAATACTTCCTTCTGTTTTCTCGTAGTGAGTTTTGATCACATCTGAGACGCTCTACATAGAAGGCTGTACATCCTTCTACATTAAAAGTGAGGCCATGGTCAATATATAATGAATACTATACAGAGGAAGTGTGAGGGATCAAGGCGGGTGTGGAACATTTCATCTCAGCTTCTACGGAATAAAGACAAGGAAATGCTGGTGTTTTTCTATGAAAACCTGTACATACATCCTTAGTGCATATACTGCAGCAGTTAGATAACTAAAAACATATGTGGAAGAAATCAGGCAGACAAGCTCATCTACTCCCACGATCTGGGAGCGAGAAAGCCAATATGTTATGGGTGGACTTGCTCACCGGCTTGGCTCCGCCCACCCCTACCCCCCATGCTTCACCTCGCAGTGAAAAGCAGCGCCCGCTGAGGGCCACTCCATCTATTCTTCCTCCAAGGTCTGCATCACCTCCAGGAGTCGTGACAGTGTCGTCTGAGCCCGCCGGAGCACTCCTCCTCGTCCTGCGGGTCCTCGGTGGGCTCCTGTCTGAGCTGGGCGGTGACGGGGCAGTACAGCAGGTAGTGGACCAGGGGGCGAGGGACGACTGCTTCGCAGTGCTCATACTGCCGGCCCACGAAGTCGTTTCTCATCTCCTGGAGCGTGCGGTAGCCAAGCCGAAGGCGGTTACATCCATATCACACCTAGCCAGCACCCGGCCGGGATGAAGTGGCTGGTGGTCGGTGGTCCTAGCGTTCCAGGCTCCCTGCCGCGAGTACCGCTCGAGCTCACTGTGCAGTTCCTCTGCGGAGCTGGAGGCAGCGCGTCTGGCCTGCACTTTGGCCTACTGCAGGCTGGGCACGACCTTGCTGGTTACGGCTGGCTTGCTTGTAGCTGCACGGGCTGCTGCGTCAGCTGCCTCGTTCCCGCACAGGCCTACGTAGCTGGGCCCCCAGTTGAGTTTGACGTGCCGCCCCTGTGCGGCGATGCTCTGGGTGAGGCCTAGGATGGTGATGATGAGCCGCACGTTGTCAGCTGGTGGACGCCATTGCTGCAGGACCTGCAGAGAGGAGCGGGAGTCGGTTTGCAGCACGATAGGCCCCTCCCGGTGCTGCAGGGCGTGCTCCAAGGCATGCTTGATGGCCAGCAGCTCGGTTTGCAAGGTGGAGCAGTGGTCTGGCGTCCTCCACGACAGCGTCTCTCCTCCGGTAACAACCGCTGCGCCTGTCGCACCTCTCTCTGTGTCGACTGAGCCGTCGGTGTAGTAGACGGCACAGCTCCCCACGTTGGCATGAGCCACCACCATGAGCGCGTGCTGTAAGAGTTCCCCCTGTGTGCACAGCGCCTTGCTGGCAGGCAGGTCTCTTATGATGATCTCGGCGGTGGGGGGCTGCCACGGAGGTGGGGCGACGTAGTCGGTGGCTGGACGGTCAGGCCCCTCCCGCCGCAGGTGGTCGAAATGGGGTAGGGGGCTGGCAGCCTCGGCCACCTTCGACAGCCAGGTCTTGCCGGTGAACAGGTCCCGCCGTTGTGGCAAGACTCTGCAGAGCTCCACTCGTCCCACCGACTCCCTGTCTTGGTGGAGGACCTTGGCCACTCGGCAGGCAACGATCTGCTGGAACCTGCTGGCCAGGGGCACAAGGCAGGTCTCGCTCTGCATTACACAGCTGCTGGCCCAGCCCGGCGCCCCAAGCATTGGATGACTTCGATCCACTTCCGCTGTGTGGGGAATAGCGCAATGAGTACAGGCGCACTGTAATCAATGAGTGTTCGCACAGCCTGCATGTAGAACAGACGCAGGACTGGGAACGTGGCGCCTGCGTGAGGACTCGTCGTGGCCCTTATGACGCTGAGCCTCGCTTGAGTCCTCTCCCTCAGGTATGTGGCCTGCTTGATGTCGAGCCACACCCCTAAGTACTGGTAGGCGGGGGTCTTGGCCAGCCTGACGTCTTGTATGAGGAGTTGGGCGTCCGGGGGAGGCGGCCTTGAACATCATGGCCCTGGACTTCTCAGCTGAGATCTTGAGACCCAGCTCCCTGCACTTCTCGCTGACAAGATCAAGGGCCTGCTGGGCACTGGCGACCTTGTTGCCGCGGCCTGTGACGACCAATACAAGGTCGTCGGCGTAGCTGAGAAGTGCGGTGCCCTCCCGGAACGGCAGGCTGACCAGCTGGTCCATCAGCATGTTGAAGAGGGAGGGACTGAGGATTCCGCCCTGTGGCGTGCCGTTTTCTAGCTCTCGATAGCCAGAGTGCAGCCCTTGGAACCTGACTCTGGTGCGCCTGTGCTGGAGATAGTCCTCAATCCAGGAGATGAGCCGTTCTTGGATGCCCTTCCGCACGAGCGCGGCCAGGATAACGTGAGCGCTGGCAAGCTCGAACGCTTTCTCCAGGTCCAGGAAAACAGCAACGGCAGGGCGGTTGTCGATGAGGCTCAAGAGGGCCATGATGCTGTCAGAGGTGCCCACTCCTCTGGTGAAGCCAAAGACGTGCGGGTGCAGGGGTCACAAGCGCCACTGTAGTCGAGTGAGTATCATCCTCTCCGCAGTCTTGGCTGTGTAGCTCATCAGAGAGATGGGTCGTGGCTTGGTGGGTTCCCTTGGCTTGGGTATGGGCTGGATATCCGCAGTCTTCCACGCGACGGGCATTCGGCCTTCCTGCCAGGAGTGGTTGATGAGGGCCAGCACTGCCTCCTCTCCGGCAGGCCCGACGTGAGCCAGCATGGAGTACGTGATGCCGTCAGCGCCAGCCGCAGTGTCTCATCCCTTCCTGGCCTGCACCAGCTCATGGCGAGTAAAAGGTTGGTCGCTGACGTCCTGTCTGCCCCGCGCCGCCGCGATGGCGGTCACGCGCCCCGGCCTGAGGTCGGCCTGTAGCTGACGCACTTGTGCTGGGAGCTGCACGCTGGAGCTCCGCGAGGCGAACATATCCACCAGCTTCTCAGCTTCCTGCAGTGGCTGAGGGTGTGCGGGAGGTTTACTCAGTCTCTTCCCGGAGGCCGTGTTGATCTTGGCCCAGAGGTCGCCCAGGCTGGTGTGCTGGTTAAAGCTGGCGTACCACTCGAGCCATTTCGCTTCTTTGACGCGCCACGTAATGCGCCGGGCGTGCTGCACCACCTCCCGCAGCAGCTCAAGGCTGGTGGGGGTAGGCCGCCTCCGGTAGAGTTTTCGATGGATGTTGATCAGGTACTTCTGCTCCCGGAGCTCTTCGTTGAAGAACCACCAATCCCTCCGGTAGCAGTGACCAGGGGCCTTCCTAGGGATGGCTGCTTCCGCTGCCCTCTCGATGACCGCCGTGAGGTCTCGTTCCCGCTCCTCAGGCGCCTCATAGGTGCCCCACCAGTGGCCGAGGGCGCCCTGAAACTTGACCCAGTCCGCTTTTTTTACGTCCCATTGGGGCGGGGGAAGAGGCAGTAGCGGCAGGCCCACTCACAGGGTGGTGGAGAGAGCGTAGTGGTCGCTGGTCAGCGTGGGGTGAACCCGCCAGGAGGCGCCCGTTGCCAGGTCACGAGAGACCAGCGTCAGGTCTAACCTGCCCCCTCGGACGTGGGTGGGCTCCCCGTTGTTGAGGAGCACTACCTCAGGAAGGTCCTCCCGCACGGCCGCCGGGTGTCGACCCGCGGGGTTCGGGCGTTAGACGGACTGCAATGTCGGGTGGTGGGCGTTGAAGTCACCGGCCACAAGCACGTTGACGTGGGTGGCAAGGGACAGCACCTTGCCGGCCCCCAGTTGCCTTCCCGGGCCGCTATAAATGTTGTAGATGGCCACCTCGAGTCTTGGAAGCTGCAGTTGCACAGCAATAACTACCACGCCCTCACCGCATCTCACTGGGTCCGTGATCCTATGGTGCGGAATGCTGCTGCGCACTGTCACCATGCAGCCGCGGCTTCCTCCCGCTCCACACGGGAGGGAGTGGGCAGTGTAGCCCGCCAGCTTCCACTCAAAGTGTACTGGCACCAGTATCTCTTGCAGGAGCACTAAGTCCAGGTCCTCCTCCACCATGGCTGGAGAATCTCAGGCCTTTTGTTGCGCAGCCCCTGCACGTTCCACTGGAGCACCCGGAGGCTGTCGAGCTGCGTGATGTTTCTGCGGTTACTCTCTTCCATCGTCAACGGTGTCGTGGTTGCTGCTTCCGGAGCTGGCGGGTGAGATGGCGCAGTCTGCGTCGGCTGTGGCGGCGTCCTTCACCTCCTGCCTGATGACGTCTTTGAGCTCCCCCGCACCGGCGGGGAGACCATTCATCTCTCCCAAGAGGCGCCTCACCACCCGCGCAATAGCGCAGGTCACCCTCTCTAGGACTTCTCCGGAGACGCCAGCCACCACCAGCCGCGACGGATGGTCTGGAGACGGGGGTGGGGCAGGTGTCTGCTCTTCGGGCGAGGCCATGTCATTCGGGGCCGGGGCAAGGGCGATAACTCCATTCACCTCTGGCTGAGACGAGTGGGCGGAGGATGTGGGTGGGGCAGGCGCCGGCCCCGTGGGCGCGGCATGGTCGGCTGGGGCCTGTGTTTGATGCTGTTGTTGTTGTTGTATTCTCTGCTTCCTCCCTGCTTTCTTCCTTGGCCGGCGTGCTTCCTGCTGTTGGTGTGCGGGCTGTAGCTGCTGCTGCCCCTGCTGCTGCTGATGTTGATGTAGCTGCTGTTCCCGCACGCTACTTGCAGTGCCCTGTGAGGTCTGGGAGGCCCCGGTGCGGAAGATAGGTCCCTGGGCGGGCGAAGGTGGGGTCCCAGGCTGGGCGATCTGGCAGAGGGGCGGGGACAAAGCGACTTAGCCGTTTCTCACCATGCTGGTGCTGGACCTGCTGGCGCTGTTGCCGCTTTTCACCGTGCTGGTTACCCCTCTGCGGGTGTCGCCCCCCAGCAGGAAGCCGGCGTAGTCACTCAGGGTACCGCAGGTTCCAGGCGTGATGCCTTTTGTTGCAGTCGGGGCACTTGGCTGTGGTGACTTCGTTATCCCTGTGCCTTTTTATGCAGTCTTCCATGGCGTGCGGCTGGCTACACACGCCACATTTGACAGGGAGACTGCAGCGACCCTGAAGGTGGTTGTTCTGCTGGCAGCGGTAGCAGAGCAGGGGCTCCTTCACGTAGCTCCGGAGCGGGAACCTGCCCCAGACCCCCAGGTCCAGCCTCTCCGGGACCACGCCCACATAGTCCACCAGTACCTGGCGAGTCGGTGCCCTGTCTCGAACGGCACGGAGCCGCTCTGCAGAGGCCACGTGGGGTGGTCTCGCACAGCCTCTATAGGAAGGTCCAACGGGTAGCGTTCCATCACCACCCTGGTGCGCTTGTCCCTGGGGTCCATCAACACAAGGCGGGCTGCTGGGTTGACGGTCTCCGCCAGGGTACACATCCTGGCAGCACTGTCGTGGTTCTTGGGGGTGAGGACGTACTCCCCAGCAGGTTGGGCCTGATGTCCATCCTCACGTCAGGGAGGGCCTTTTGAAGGGCAAGGACTGCCTGGTACTTGTTGGCGCACCCTCCTAGGTCTCCAAGCTTGAACCTGGAGAGTCCATCCTTCGCTCCCTTTCTTCGGGCGCCAAACATCGTCCATGGTATAAGTTATTCCACCAAGATCGAATACGCTGGGTCGCACTCTTCGTCAGGGACAATCTTAAGTGTGTCATTAACAACTCAATCAAGGAAGATAGCAATACAGAATCCCTCTGGGTAGAAACAATAGGTAGGAAGGAGAAGCTTGTCATAGGAGTACTTTACAGACCGCACAACCTTACCAGGGACAGTTGCCAACCCCTTTTACAAGAAATTAGTAAGGCGTCAAGATATAGAAATGTGTGTGTAATTGGGGATTTCAATTATAGGAACATAGAGTGGGATACTTTATCCGGAGACCAAGAGGCACAGGATTTGTTAGATGTGATACAGGATAGTTTCCTTAAGCAGTTAATTAGAACACCAACGAGGGAAGAAAATATTTTGGATTTGTTGTTAACTAATAGAGAGGACATAATAAGTAACATTGAGGTTGGGGATTCATTAGGTAACAGTGATCATAAGGAAATTAGATTTAATATTAAATGGGAGGATAGAGTCAGCAGTAACAACACATTAATACCTGACTTCAGGAAGGCAGACTATGAGGGGTTAAGAAAACAGCTGCAGAAGCTTAGGGGAGTGAGATCAGAAGTAGGTCAGGACCCAGAGCAGGGAGGGGCGGTAATCTCTGGTGAGGTCACTAGTCAGGTCAGTAGCTTGGAGGGTGAGTATAATAGTCTGGTCAGGGAGATTAAACTAGGGCAGAAACAGCTTATACCTCACAGGGAAGTCAGGTCAACAGGTAATTACCCGCGATGGATGACAGACAGGCTAAAAACTGAAACAGGAAGGAAAAGAGGACTATATATTAGAATCAAAAGGGGGGAAACTCACCTAAGCGATAGTTACAACGATTTAGCTAGAACAGTAAAAAAAGAACACACTTATGGCAAAACGTAATTATGAGATTAGAATTGCCAGGGAAGCAAAGACCAATCCAAAGGGTTTCTTTCAGCTTTATAAGACCAAGGTTAGGGATAAGATAGGGCCGCTTAAGTCAGGAGAATCACTGATTGATAGAGATGAGGAAATGAGCGAGGCGTTAAATAGATATTTCTTATCTGTATTTACCAAAGAAATATTAGATGATATACCTCAGGGAGAACAGATCTACAGGGGATAAGAAACAGAAGGATTAACCGACATCAACATATGTAGGGAGCTCGTGATTAAACAGATAGATAGACTTAAAGCCACTTAGGCGCCAGGGCCAGATGAACTTTTCCCCAGGGTAATAAAGGAATGTGAAACTGAAATAAGTGGGCAGTTAACAGAAGTATTTAGGAAGTCACTAGACACAGGGGTGGTGCCTGTTTCATGGAGGCAGGCACACGTTATTCCAATATTTAAGAAGGGAGACAAATCTTCTATGGAGAACTATAGGCCGATTAGTTTGACGTCAGTTATAGGTAAAATGATTGAGTCAATAATAGCTGAAAGTATTAGGGACCATATAGACAGACATAGTTTAATTCACGACTCACAGCATGGGTTTACTAAAGGAAAGTCGTGCCTCACTAATCTTATATCCTTTTACAATAGAGTATACGAGGCAGCTGACAATGATGAGAGCTATGATGTGGTTTATCTTGATTTTAGTAAGGCCTTCGATAAGGTACCTCACCAGAGACTGTTAAATAAAGTCAGGGCTCATGGGATAAGAGGAAAGGTATTTGATTGGATTGAGGCGTGGATTAGCGACAGGAAACAGAGGGTTACCATTAACGGTAAAAAATCCGAATGGGGTAATGTTACCAGTGGGGTTCCTCAAGGTTCAGTTTTAGGCCCGCTTCTATTCATTATCTACATCAATGACATAGACAATGGGATAACTAGTGACATAGGTAAATTTGCAGATAACACCAAAATAGGACGCACTATTAGGGCAGGGGAGGATGCTAGAGCACTGCAGGAGGATCTCAACAAACTATCAGCTTGGTCAGAGAAATGGCAGATGAATTTTAACATCACCAAGTGTAGCGTACTTAGTGTAGGAACACGCAACCCATTACACGAGTATAGTTTAGACTCCACAGCGATAGGCAGGTCTGAGTGTGAAAGGGATTTGGGAGTGTAGTGAACTTTGACCTAAAACTATGTTGTTGCTGTGCTCTTTCTTGTTGTTCTTTGAGTTCTTGGTGTGTTCTTTCTTGTTTCTCCCTCTGTAGTCTCAAAGCTTGCAAGAGTTCAGTCAACACGTCGTCCCTCTGGGCAGCTTGGGAACGAGTCTCCATGGCGAAAAAAACAAATGGCTACACTCCTGACACCAATGTTATGCCGGACGTATTACTTGGGTTCCGTATCGCCGTCACAAGACTCCGTGGGAGGGAGATCGCCGTCACAAGACTCCGTGGGAGGGAGATATGTAAACACCTTGCACAGCTTCTGTAGTCTAATATTCTTCCTCAGTAGTACAGTTCACTCTGACTCTTCACTGGCCACTAGCTTACTATGACTGGGACTGATCCCTCTCGCCCTCTTCCCCTATATATATACCGAACAGTACAATCTAGAACGTTACAGAATATATTCGATTATACAAGAACATGTAGCAAAAATATGTGCGAGTTGGCAACGCTTCCCGCCTGGCCGCGGGCCCCGCGGGGCGCGAGCTGGGCCTTGCTCCCCGCCCCCCTGCTCGCTCCTCCCAGAGTCTTCCAGAGGCCCACAGACCCCGGGGGAAGCTTCCAGCACAACATTACTTTGTATAGAAATCATTACGTATAATCCTTCCTGCAAGCATGGTGTATGGGAGAATGTAATACAGACATACATCATCGAGAATCAGCCCTTTTGACCTTATACAAACATCTTATTCATCGTTTTCCTTTTATGTATAATTGCTTTTATAAATTTCAGTACGTATAGCCCTTCGTGCAAGCTTGGAGTGTATATATGGGAAAATGCAACACAGACATACATCGTCAAGAATCAGTCCTTTTGACCTCATACAAACATCTCATTCTTCATTTCCCTGTTATGTATATTAGTTTATGTATAGAAGTCATTACGTATAACCCTTCCTGCAAGCATGGAGTGTATGAAAGAATGCAACACAGACACACATCATCGAGATTCAGCCCTGTTGACCTTATACAACCATCTTATTCATCATTTTCCTGTTACGTATAATTGCTTTTGTATAAATTTCAGTACGTATAAGGTATAACCCTTCCAGCAAGCATGGAGTGTATGGGAGAATGCAATACAGACATACATCGTCAAGAACCAGCTCTTTTGACCTTATACAAACATTGCATTCTTCATTTCCTGCTGCGTATAAATACTTGTGTATAAATTTCAGTATGTATAGCCCTTCCTGCAAGCATAGGGTGTATAAAAAAATGCAATACAGACATGCATCGTAGAGAACCAGCCCTTTCGACCTTATATACTAACCTTATTCATTTTCCTGTAATATATATTAGTTTGTGTATAGAAATCATTACGTATAACCCTTCCTGCAGACATACAATCATATGTCATCAAGAATTATCGCTAAGGAAACAGAAGGCATTTTAATCAACCATTTTTTGTTACGTATATTTACTTGCGTATAGAAATCATCACGTATAACCCTTCCTGCGGACATTCAACCATATATCATCGAGGATCAGCCCTCTCAACCATATATGTGTGTGTTGTATGGCGGAGACACTGTATAACGGGGTGTATAGTACTGTGTGTGTGTTCGTGTGTTGACTTTATTTCCACACCACCTTGATTTGAGGTAAAAGTCTTGGTGCATTTTTTTTTCAAGAGGTGTCCCATGGAGGACTAATCCTCTTTTATTTGGTCAGGAAATGAATTGTTCGTGTCATTGCCACAGTACGATTAGCAACAGCGCAAAGCAGATTTTATCTATAGCGCGTGCCAGTTCCTACGACTTTTGCTTGGCCCATGCTGCCACCCCGTGCTTCTCTTAAATGGAGACGCTGAAGTTGGGGTATATTAAAGGTCTGGGCAGTACATGGGTAGCAGAAGTAAGGGTTGCGATAGCCGGAGTAGCAGTGTGGGGTGTTGCGGTAGGAAGCGGAAAGGGTTGAGCGAAAGCAGAACGAGGTGTTGGGACCGAAAACAAAATGGGTCGCTATTCGAAAGCAGTGCAGATTTACGAGAGGAGGGAGTATGGGTTCTTACGACAGCGGAAGGAGTGCGAGTGGTCACGAAAGCCTTAGAAGAAACACGGCTTCTTACGTTAGCGGAAGGAAGGAGTACAGGTACTACAGCATACGGGGTTATCACGAAAGCGTACAGGTTGTTACAAAAGCACATGGGGTTGTAACAGAAGGGTACAGAATTGTTACGAAAGCATACGGGGTTGTTTTGCAAACATACGTGGTTGTTTCGAAAGCATACGGGGTTGTAAGCAAGGGCAAGGCAAGGGCAAGGCAAGGTAAGGGCAAGGCAAGGCAAGGGCAAGGAAAGGGAAGGTAAGGGAAAGGCAAGGGAAGAGCAAGGCAAGGGAAGGGCAAGGCAAGGAAAGGGCAAGGCAAGGCAAGGCAAGGGCAAGGCAAGGCAAGGCAAGGCAAGGCAAGGCAAGGTAAGGGCAAGGGCAAGGGAAGGGAAGGGCAGGGCAAGGGAAGGGCAAGGCAAGGGAAGGGCAAGGCAAGGGAAGGACAAGGGAAGGGAAGGGCAAGGCAAGGCAAGGCAAGGCAAGGGCAAGACAAGGGAAGGGCAAGGCAAGGCAAGGCAAGGGCAAGGCAAGGCAAGGGAAGGGAAGGCAAGGCAAGGGCAAGGCAAGGCAAGGGAAGGGAAGGCAAGGGAAGGGCAGGACAAGGAAAGGGCAAGGGAAGGGCAAGGCAAGGGAAGGGCAAGGCAAGGGCTGGGCAAGGGAAGGGCAAGGCAAGGGAAGGGCAGGGAAAGGGAAGGGCAAGGCAAGGGAAGGGCAGGGCAAGGGAAGGGTAAGGCAAGGGAAGGGCAGGGCAAGCCAAGGGAAGGGAAGGGCAAGGAAAGGGCAAGGCAAGGGAAGGGCAAGGCAAGGGAAGGGCTGGGCAAGGGAAGGGCAAGGCAAGGGAAGGGCTGGGCAAGGGAAGGGCAAGGCAAGGGAAGGGCTGGGCAAGGGAAGGGAAGGGCAAGGGAAGGATAAGGCAAGGTAAACCAACGCACAAGGCTGGCCAGCCAAGAAGGCAAGCAAAATGCTACGCACAGGGCTGGCCAGCCAAGAAGGCAGGGTCAAGGAACGCACAGGGCTGGCCAGCCAAGAAGGCGGGACAAGGCAAGGGAAGGATAAGGCAAGGGAAGGATAAGGCAAGGTAAACTAACGCACAGGGCTGGCCAGCCAAGAAGGCAAGCAAAATGCTACGCACAGGGCTGGCCAGCCAAGAAGGCGGGACACACAGGGCTGGCCAGCCAAGAAGGCAAGCAAAATGCTACGCACAGGGCTGGCCAGCCAAGAAGGCGGGACACACAGGGCTGGCCAGCCAAGAAGGCAAGCAAAATGCTACGCACAGGGCTGGCCAGCCAAGAAGGCATGGTCAAGGAACGCACAGGGCTGGCCAGCCAAGAAGGCATGGTCAAGGAACGCACAGGGCTGGCCAGCCAAGAAGGCATGGTCAAGGAACGCACAGGGCTGGCCAGCCAAGAAGGCGGGACAAGCAAGGGAAGGCAAGGGCAGGGCAAGGGAAGGGCTGGGCAAGGGAAGGATAAGGCAAGGTAAACCAACGCACAGGGCTGGCCAGCCAAGAAGGCAAGAAAAATGCTACGCACAGGGCTGGCCAGGCAAGAAGGCGGGACACACAGGGCTGGCCAGCCAAGAAAGCAAGCAAAATGCTACGCACAGGGCTGGCCAGGCAAGAAGGCAGGGTCAAGGAACGCACAGGGCTGGCCAGCCAAGAAAGCAAGCAAAATGCTACGCACAGGGCTGGCCAGGCAAGAAGGCAGGGTCAAGGAACGCACAGGGCTGGCCAGCCAAGAAGGCGGGACACACAGGGCTGGCCAGCCAAGAAGGCAAGCAAAATGCTACGCACAGGGCTGGCCAGCCAAGAAGGCAAGCAAAATGCTACGCACAGGGCTGGCCAGCCAAGAAGGCAGGGTCAAGGAACGCACAGGGCTGGCCAGCCAAGAAGGCGGGACACACAGGGCTGGCCAGCCAAGAAGGCAAGCAAAATGCTACGCACAGGGCTGGCCAGCCAAGAAGGCAGGGTCAAGGAACGCACAGGGCTGGCCAGCCAAGAAGGCAAGCAAAATGCTACGCACAGGGCTGGCCAGGCAAGAAGGCATGGTCAAGGAACGCACAGGGCTGGCCAGCCAAGAAGGCAGGACGCACAGGGCTGGCCAGCCAAGAAGGCAAGCAAAATGCTACGCACAGGGCTGGCCAGCCAAGAAGGCGGGACAAGGCAAGGGAAGGGCAGGGCAAAGGAAGGGCAGGGCAAGGGAAAGATAAGGCAAGGGAAACCAAACCACAGGGCTGGCCAGCCAAGAAGGCGGGACAAGGCAAGGGAAGGGCAGGTCAAAGGAAGGGCACGGCAAAGGAAGGGCAAGGCAAGGGAAGGGCAGGGCAAGGGAAGTGCAAGGCAAGGGAAGGACAAGGCAAGGGAAGGGCAGGGCAAGGGAAGGGAAAGGCAAGGGAAAGGCAGGGCAAGGGAAGGACAAGGCAAGGAAAGGGCAAGGCAAGGCAAGGGCAAGGCAAGGCAAGGGAAGAGCAAGGGAAGGACAAGGGAAGGGAAGGGCAAGGCAAGGGCAGAGCAAGGCAAGGGAAGGGAAGGGCAAGGCAAGGCAAGGCAAGGGAAGGGAAAGGCAAGGCAAGGGAAGGGCAAGGGAAGGGAAGGGCAAGGGCAGAACAAGGCAAGGGAAGGGAAGGGCAAGGGAAGGACAAGGGATGGGAAGGGCAAGGCAAGGGCAGAGCAAGGCAAGGGAAGGGAAGGGCAAGGCAAGGGAAAGGCAAGGCAAGGGAAGGGCAAGACAAGGGAAGGGAAGGGCAAGGGAAGGGCAAGGCAAGGGAAGGGCAAGGCAAGTGAAGGGCAAGGCAATGGAAGGACAAGGCAAGGGAAGGGCAAGCCAAGGGAAGGGCAAGCCAAGGGAAGGGCAAGGCAAGGCAAGGCAATTAAGTCAAGGCAAGGGCAAATCAAGGCAAGGGCAAGGCAAGGCTTAAACACTTAGGTTTTCTGTCCCTCTCTTTCCCTGATTTGCCTGCCTATGCGCTTTTGCTATTTTCCACTATTACACTTTTCACTCAACTTTCACTGCATGCTCAGATCTTTTATTCCCAGCAACATGCCAAGAAAATTTTTGTGTGCAAGGGAAGGGCAAGGCAAGGCAAGGTAAGGCAAAGGCAAGGGCACCACCACCACCACCACCACTATCACGTACCACCACCACCACCCCCACTATCACATACCACCACCACCACTATCACGTACCATCACCACCACCACTATCACGTACCATCACCACCACCACTATCACGTACCACCACCACCACCACCACCACTATCACGTACCACCACCACCACCACCACCACCACCACCACTATCACGTACCACCACCACCACCACTATCACGTACCACCACCACCACCACCACTATCACATACCACCACCACCACGTACCACCACCACCACCACTATCACGTACCATCACCACCACCGCCACTATCACGTACCACCACCACCACCACCACTATCACGTACCACCACCACCACCACTATCACGTACCACCACCACCACCACCACCACTATCACGTACCATCACCACCACCGCCACTATCACGTACCACCACCACCATCACTATCACGTACCACCACCACCACCACCACCACCACTATCACGTACCACCACCACCATCACGTACTACCACCACCACCACGTCACAGATTATATAACTCTGTGGTATAAGTGTCATGCCCCGAGAGCTTATTTAACTCTTTTTCCTCTATTTTCCTACACGACCTCTGCGTGTATCGAAACAACTCACGAGAAATTAATCAAGACCAGGAGAGGGTATTCGCCGGCTGCCTGGGCTGGGATTGAACCCGCGACCAACGTGACGGGAGAGCCACTCCTTATCGAGTCGGCCAAAGAGGTACCCCACTGGCTAAGTGAGTTATGGGAGTCTCGTTCAGCAGGCATAGTCGCCGCACTATACGACTTTCCCCTCTATGTAGATTAATTTCTGTGTGTTGAGACCTTTAGACTGTGACCCATTTTGGTGCACTATTTCACAATGTCCCCGTAGAGACACACCTCCAACACTTCTCACCTCAGGTTCTCAAGGTGATAGGACGTGCTCGGGCTAGCTCTTGGGTTGACCATGTCTGGGGTACAGAGTTACAGTGGTGCAGTGAGGGGAGGAGGCGGGGCCGGTGGGGGTACAGCTGAGTTAGTAAATTCTCTCTTGGAGAGAATTGAAGAGTTAGAGAGGACTGTGGAGGCCATGAGGAAGGAAAATCGAGTCCTTCGTTCATCAGGTCCTCAGACAGGCGATGTACATGGTACAGCGTCACAAGATGGGGGCTGGCAGGTAGTCAAGAGCCATGGCAACTGCTTAAAGCTGAAGAGGACCAATCCTGCGGGTGTGGAGTGCCGCAACTCCTTCCAGGCTCTCTCTGAGCTGAGGGAGAGAGTGAAGGAGCAGGAGGTGAAGGAGAGGAGGGCAGATGACAAATCCCTGCCCAGAGGTAACATTTTGGTTGTTGGGGATAGCCAGGTCAGGTTGTTAGATAGGGACACGTAGGACCAGGGTGTGTTTTCCTGGGGCGGGGATTAAGGATGTCAACGATAGGGTAGAGTCGTGCATGTCAGGCGAGGGATTCAAACCCACCGTCTGCCTGAGCGTGGGAGGGAACGACATAAGCAGGTTAGGTAGTGAGCAGCTCCTGCGTCGCTACATTGAGGCTATTCGAAGAATTACGACCAAAGGCAGGCTTCCTGTGGTGTGTTGGGTTCTGCCAAGGCGGCGGGTTGGTGCCATTTGGATGTCTAGGGCTATTGCATTAAACTGCAGGTTGGCAGATTATTGCAAAGCCAATGGATGGAAATTTGTCGACGCCTGGGACAGTTTCTTTGGCAAGAACCACCTATACCAGAGGGACGGGGTTCACCTTTCATGGGAGGGGGTACAGATCTTGTCTGATGCCCTTGAACGTGGATTGGGGGCCCTGCAGGGTTTTTAGGGTAAGTAAGAAGGGGCCTAAGATGGCAATACCAAGTGGGAGCACTAAATGTAGTAATAATAATAGCGGCTGCAGGGTAAGGCAAGGGGTAGATCTAAATGTGTACTATACAAACAGTAGAAGTATTAGGAATAAGATAGATTTATTGAGGGGAAAGGCGTGCGTAGAGAAATTTGATATGATAGCGATCACAGAGTCATGGATAAACACTGCAGACAGACACTTTCTGCCAGAATTAGAGATTGAAGGGTATAAGTTACTCCACCAAGATCGAATAGGCAGGAAGGGGGGTGGGGTCGCACTCTTCGTCAGGGACTGACGTCCGAAACTGACTTATCTTTCGGCCACCTCTTTGGATTCTTTTTAGGAGCAGCGAGTAGCGGGCTTTTTTTTTTTTATTAATGTTTACTTTTTTGTGCCCTTGAGCTGTCTCCTTTGCTGTAAAAAAAAAAAAAAAAAAAAAAAAAAAGTGTGCCATTAACAACTCAATCAAGGTAGATAGCAATACAGAATCCCTCTGGGTAGAAACAATAGGTAGAGAGGAGAAGCTTGTCATAGGAGTACTTTACAGACCGCACAACCTTACCAGGGTCAGTAGCCAACCCCTTTTACAAGAAATTAGTAGGGCGTCAAGATATAGGAATGTGTGTGTAATTGGGGATTTCAATTATAGGAACATAGAGTGGGATACTTTATCCGGAGACCAAGAGGCACAGGATTTGTTAGATGTGATACAGGATAGTTTCCTTAAGCAGTTAATTAGAACACCAACGAGGGAAGAAAATATTTTGGATTTGTTGTTAACTAATAGAGAGGACATATAAGCAACATTGAGGTTGGGGATTCATTAGGTAACAGTGATCATAAGGAAATTTGATTTAATATTAAATGGGAGGATAGAGTCAGCAGCAACAACACATTAATACCTGACTTCAGGAAGGCAGACTATGAGGGGTTAAGAAAACAGCTGCAGAAGCTTAGGGGAGTGAGATCAGAAGTAGGTCAGGACCCAGAGCAGGGAGGGGCGGTAATCTCTGGTGAGGTCACTAGTCAGGTCAGTAGCTTGGAGGTTGAGTACAATAGTCTGGTCAGGGAGATTAAACTAGGGCAGAAACAGTTTATACCTCACAGGGAAGTCAGGTCAACAGGTAATTACCCGCGATGGATGACAGACAGGCTAAAAACTGAAACAGGAAGGAAAAGAGGACTATATGTTAGAATTAAAAGGGGGAAGACTCACCTAAGGGATAGTTACAACGATTTAGCTAGAGCAGTAAAGAAAAACATACGTATGGCAAAACGTAATTATGAGATTAGAATTGCCAGGGAAGCAAAGACCAATCCAAAGGGCTTCTTTCAGCTTTATAAGACCAAGGTTAGGGATAAGATAGGGCCGCTTAAGTCAGGAGAATCACTGATTGATAGAGATGAGGAAATGAGCGAGGCGTTAAATAGATATTTCTTAACTGTATTTACCAAGGAAAGATTAGATGATATACCTCAGGGAGAACTGATCTACAGGGGAGAAGAGGTAGAAGAATTAACCGACATCAACATAAGTAGGGAGCTCGTGATTAGACAGATAGATAGACTTTTAAAGTCACTAAGGCGCCAGGGCCAGATGAACTTTTCCCCAGGGTAATAAAGGAATGCGAAAATGAAATTAGTAGGCAGTTAACATAAGTATTTAGGAAGTCACTAGACACAGGGGTGGTGCCTGTTTCATGGAGGCAGGCACACGTTATTCCAATATTTAAGAAGGGAGACAAATCTTCTATGGAGAACTATAGGCCGATTAGTTTGACGTCAGTTATAGGTAAAATGATTGAGTCAATAATAGCTGAAAGTATTAGGGACCATATAGACAGACATAGTTTAATTCACCACTCACAGCATGGGTTTACTAAAGGAAAGTCGTGCCTCACTAATCTTATATCCTTTTACAATAGAGTATACGAGGCAGCTGACAATGATGAGAGCTATGATGTGGTTTATCTTGATTTTAGTAAGGCCTTCGATAACGTACCTCACCAGAGACTGTTAAATAAAGTCAGGGCTCATGGGATAAGAGGAAAGGTATTTGATTGGATTGAGGCGTGGATTAGCGACAGGAAACAGAGGGTTACCATTAACGGTAAAAAATCCGAATGGGGTAATGTTACCAGTGGGGTTCCTCAAGGTTCAGTTTTAGGCCCGCTTCTATTCATTATCTACATCAATGACATAGACAATGGGATAACTAGTGACATAGGTAAATTTGCAGATAACACCAAAATAGGACGCACTATTAGGGCAGGGGAGGATGCTAGAGCACTGCAGGAGGATCTCAACAAACTATCAGCTTGGTCAGAGAAATGGCAGATGAATTTTAACATCACCAAGTGTAGCGTACTTAGTGTAGGAACACGCAACCCATTACACGGGTATAGTTTAGACTCCACAGCGATAGGCAGGTCTGAGTGTGAAAGGGATTTGGGAGTGTTATTGAACTCTGACCTAAAACTAAGGAAGCAATGTATTAGTGCGAGGAATAGGGCTAACAGGGTATTAGGCTTTATTAACAGGACGGTAACCAACAGGAGTGCAGAGGTCATCCTCAGACTCTATTTAGCGTTAGTTAGGCCACACTTAGATTATGCTGTCCAGTTTTGGTGCCCACACTACAGAATGGACATCAACTTGCTAGAATCAGTTCAGAGGAGGATGACCAAGATGATTCAGGGGCTGAGGAACCTCCCATATCAAAATAGGCTGAAACATCTAAACTTACATTCACTAGACTAGAGAGACGAGGAGTGCGGGGAGATCTGATAGAAGTATTCAAATGGGTCAAGGGTTACAACAAAGGCGATATAAGTAAAGTACTGAGAATTAGCCAACAGGATAGAACTCGCAGTAATGGATTTAAATTAGAAAAGTATAGATTTAGGAGAGATATAGGCAAGCATTGGTTTAGTAATAGGGTGGTGGGGGAATGGAACAGACTCAGCAATCACATAGTTAGTGCAGGGACGATAGCTTGTTTTAAGAGTAGACTAGATAGCTACATGGACGAGGACGACAGGTGGCAGTGAGGTGTGGGTGCAGTAAGGTGACGGGGTGCTGGATGCGTGCCTGGGTACCGCCGGTATAACGAGGATCAAGCCTCTACCTGTAACCCCTGTAACTACACCTTACCCACCGTGAGTAGTGGGGGGGATTCTGGAGCTGCCCTGTGTAGGCCTCTTGCAGTTTCCCTATGTTCTTATGTTCATTTTCTATTACCCTCGGAGCATGGGCCATCCTACCTGTTATCCCTTCGGGGAAACTCAACAGAACTGCAAGAGAGGATGCCCACCGCTATGCCACCACTGTCATGCCCCGCAAGCTTTTTTTACTCTTTTTCCTCTTATTTTCCTACACGACCTCCCCGTGTATCAAAACAACATACGAGAAATTAATCAAGACCAGGAGAGGGTATTCGCCGGTTACCTGGGCTGGGATTGAACCCACGACCAACGTGACAGGAGAGCCACTCCTTACCGAGTCGGCCAAAGAGGTACCCCACTGGTTAAGTGGGTTATGTTAGGTTCGTTCATCAGGCATAGTCACCGCACTACATACGCCATTAATTCTAAGGTGTTCAATTAATTAAGACAGGTAAAGACAGGTAAACATGTGATTCAAAAAGTCACAGCCATTCAATAAACAGATAAGTGGGTCAGGTAAGGTTAGGGCAGGTCAGGGTAGGTGAGAGGAAGGCTAAGCGAGGTCACTCCCTAAATGAAGGTCGAGGTGAGGAGCGTGAAGAGGAAAACATAAAAAAAGGGAAACACTGGAAAATATCAGACCTGGCGAGGAATAAAAGTAACCTCCACGAACTTGCGCTAAACAGTAAAGGAAACGACTTAAAAATACCGTGTCTTCGCGATTTGTTCCCCAAGCAAGAGGGAGGCGGTGGCTGAGTGGTGGCGTGCTGGAGCGGCTTTCAGAAGCACACAGGTTCGCATCCCGTCCGCCGCTATAAAATACACGGCCAAACATGCCTGTTACCCCTGAGGATGGTTGGAAGAGGTTGGAAAGTTTCGTTTAGTCGGCGCAACATCTGTGGTCATATGCCGAAGAGACAGGAGGGGGAAGGAATTATAGGAGAAGGGAACTGATCCCAGGAGACTTGACACAACCCCCGATTAATACCTGGTAGCCATTCACTGCTGGGTGGACAAGGGCGTAGGGTATCAGGGATGGTTGGAGAAGGAGCAAAACCCGAGTTCCAATTTCTAGATGTATGCCGTCGAGGGGCCTGAAAGAAAATGGCTAAATAAATATAAAAACCACTAAATCTAAACAGTAAAGGAAACGACTTAAAAATACCATGTCTTGTGATTTGTTCCCCAAGCAAGAAGAAGGCGGTGGCTGAGTGCACCATGATGGCGTGCTGGAGCGGCTTTCAGGAGCACACAGGTTCGCATCCCGTCCGCCGCTATAAAATACACGGCCAAACATACCTGTTACCCCTGAGGATGGTTGGAGAAGGAGCAAAACCCGAGTTCCAATTTCTAGATGTATACCGTCGAAGTAACAATAGAGGGGCCCAGACATACGCAAGAAAGAGGTTCGAGGTGGTGTCTGCAGGAAAGGCAGGCGGCGAATCTTGCAACAATAAACTATCAATCAATCAATCATTTATTCACCACACAACCATAACACACAAATATCTCCCCCCCCCCCCACACACACACATGAAACTACTAAAAACTGGGAATGAATACAAAATGATAATAAAAAATAAGATAAATCAGAGGAAAATGAAGGACTCCAGATTCTCTTTAAATAAGGATAAGATAAATGAGCTGCGGGGAGGGAGAATGTGCCGACTAAGATGGCGCCATTATAAACATTAACCAAACCAGGCCCCGCCAAAAAAACACCAGGTCCCACAAAAAACACCAGGTCCCACAAAAAAACACCAGGTCCCACAAAAAAAACACCAGGCCCAATAAAAAAAACACCAGGTCCCACAAAAAAACACCAGGCCCAATAAAAAAACACCAGGTCCCACAAAAAAACACCAGGTCCCACAAAAAAAAACACCAGGTTCCACGAAAAACACACCAGGCCCCACAAAAAAACACCAGGTCCCACAAAAAAAAAAAACAGGCCCCACCCAAAAAAACACCAGGTCCCACAAAAAAAACGGTCAATTTACGGTTTCACCAACCAACGATTTTCTGACGCGATTCATGTTTTTCTGATGATAGATGTAGTGAATTGCATGATTTTGTACCTCATTTCCGTCGCAAATGTCTACTTTTCGAGTTATGCCTCTTTTCAAGTTATGCCTATCCCCTGCCCTAAACGATCTTGGGGACCTGTGGGAACACGGGGTTTTTGGGTGGGGGAGCATGAAATCGACTAATATGCATTTCAAATGAGGTCGAGAAATCAACAGAATCACATTAGAACACGAGTGAAAAGGCATGGCCTACATTTGTTTTGAAGGGAGCGGCGGAGGCGGCCACTGTGAGGTAAGCAGTGTTGCCAACGATCTGCTATGGGTGAGCAGTGTTGCCAACGATTTGCTACATTTAGCAAAGATAGCTGCGGCCACTGGAAGGTGAGCAGTATTGCCAACGAAGTGCTACATAGCACAAGGGGGAGTTTTTCTGGGAAAATCGTTATTGAAATACCCCGGCCGAA
The DNA here is from genome assembly GCF_024679095.1 of Eriocheir sinensis. Taxonomy (NCBI): domain Eukaryota; kingdom Metazoa; phylum Arthropoda; class Malacostraca; order Decapoda; family Varunidae; genus Eriocheir; species Eriocheir sinensis. Next base: position 6,376,741 of record NC_066517.1, on the reverse strand, counting down.
GATTTCTAACTTTCCTAGATGGGACTTGAAAAGAGGCATAACACGAAAAGTAGACATTTGCGACGGAAATGAGGTACAAAATCATTCAATTCACTACGTGTATCACCAGAAAAAGATAAAGAACATGAGAAAATCGTTGCTTTCGCCAAGTTCAGAAAATGAAAACCACAACAACGGCATTACCTTACTGGCCATATGTTGATGTTTTTTGTGGCGCTACTGCTGCTGCTGCCTCTCCTCCCTATAAATACAGGGAAGTTTACAGTCTGGGCACCGTACTTCTAAAGGAAGGACACCATGACTTCTTCGTCGTCCAGATAAAATTGATTAATAAACTCCCAGTAGTTGTCCGTACAACCAGCACACACCGTGGCCATCTTTAAACTGACTGGCAAACACTAACTTACTGCTCGAATGGACCGCAGTTTCGAAACACCAAACACGGTATTTCTTTACAACTACTGCTTCACCCCACCGCCGCCCCCCCACTCCGTCCCGCGCTGGGTATTCCAATGGCCTACACCGAATGTCGAATATATTTAAACTACCCCAACCCAACTTTACATAACCTAACCTCTAACTGAGGGGGAGGGGGGGGGCGAAGCTCCCCTCGACCCCTCTCTTAACCAAGGGGGGCTCTTGGGGGACCCGTGAAAATTCGGGGGGTTCTGGTGGGGGAGCATATTTAAATTATTCCAACTGAACTTTACGACCTAGCTAACTGAGGGGGGCTTCGCCCCCCTCGCCCCCCTCCTAACCAAGGGGGGCTTCGCCCCCCCTGGACCCCCCCCCTTCCCAAACATAATGATCTTGGGGGACTCGTGAGAATTCAGGGGGGTTCTGGTGTGGAAGCATATTTAAATTATTCCAACCGAACTTTACGACCTGGTTAACTGAGGGGGGCTTCGCCCCCTCGACCCCCCTCCTAGCCAAGGGGGGCTCCGCCCCCCCTGGACCCCCACTCCCTCATCATTAAAATGATCTTGGGGGACCCGTGAGAATTCGGGGGGTTCTATTGGAGGAGCATATTTAAATTATTCCAACCGAACTTGACGACCTAACTAACTGAGGTCGCCCCCCTCGACCCCTCTCCTTACCAAGGCCCTGGAACCCCCCCCCCCTTTAAACGATATATAATCCCTTACCTTTACTAGACGGAATATATATTGCAGCCGCCTTTTTATAGGACCAGTGATTAGCGGTATTTTTTTTAATGATTGTTTCCCTTTTTTTTTTTTTTTTTTTGCCTTTGAGCTGTTTCCTTTGCTGTAAAAAAAAGAAATGGCAATGCTGCTCACCTCCCCGTGGCTGCAGGTATTTTTGCTAAATGTGGCGGATCGTTGGCAACACTGCTCACTTTCTTATGCTCGCTCCCGCAGCGGATCGTTGGCAACACTGCTCACCCATAGCGGATCGTTGGCAACACTGCTTACTTCACAATGGCCGCCTCCGCCGCTCCCTTCAAAACAAATGTAGGCCATGTCTTTTCACTGGTGTTCTAATGTGATTCTGTTGATTTCTCGACCTCATTTGAAATGCATATTAGTCGATTTCATGCTCCCCCACCCAAAAAAAACCGTGTTCCCACAGGTCCCCAAGATCGTTTAGGGCAGGGGATAGGCATAACTTGAAAAGAGGCATAACTTGAAAAGTAGACATTTGCGACGGAAATGAGGTACAAAATCGTGCAATTCACTACATCTATCATCAGAAAAACATGAACCACGTCAGAAAATCGTTGGTTGGGGGAAACGGTAAATTGTCCAAAAAAACACCAGGCCCCACAAAAGAAACACCAGGCCCCACAAAAAAAACTCACCAGGTCCCACAAACACACCAGGCCCCACCCAAAAAACACATCAGGACCCACCAAAAAAAACACCAGGCCCCACCAAAATCAAATAAAACACCAGGCCTCACCAAAAAAAAAACACCAGGCCCCACCAAAGAACACACCAGGGGCCACCAAAAAAAACCCCACCAGGGCCCACCAAAAAACACACCAGGTCCCACCAAAAAAACACACCAGGCCCCACCAAAAAAAAAAAAAAAAACACTAGGCCCCACCAAAAAAACACCAGGGCCCACCAAAAAACACACACCAGGGCCCACCAAAAAAAAAAATCACCAGGCCCCACCAAAAACACACCAGGACCCACAAAAAAACACACCAGGCCCCGCAAAAAAAAGGTCCCACAAAAAAAAACACAAGGCCCCACAAAAAAACACCAGGCCCCACAAATAAAAAAAAAACAGGTCCCACAAAAAAACACACAAGTCCCCACAAAAAAAAAACAGGCCCCCCCAAAAAAAACACCAGGTCACACAAAAACACACACAAGGCCCCACAAAAAAACACCAGGCTACACCAAAAACAAACACCAGGTCCCACCAAAAAAAAAAAACCAGGCTCCGCAAAAAATACACCAGACCCCACAAAAAAACACACCAGGCCCCACAAAAAAAAAACACCAGGGCCCACCAAAAAACACACCAGGCCCCACAAAAAAAAACCAGGCCCCACAAAAAATACACCAGGCCCCACAAAAAACACACCAGGCCCCACAAAAAAACACACCAGGGCCCACCAAAAAAAAAAAAAACAGGGTCCACCAAAAAACACACCAGGGCCCGCCAAAAAAAAAAACACCAGGGCCCACCCAAAAAACACACCAGGCCCCACAAAAAAAAACACCAGGCCCCCCCCAAAAAAAACAGGCCCCACAAAAAAACACCAGGGCTCACCAAAAAACACACCAGGTTCCACCAGAAAAATCCACTAGGTCCCACAAAAAAAAAACACCAGGTCCCACCAAAAAACACACCAGGTCCCACCAAAAAAAAACACCATGCCCCACCAGAAAAAAACCAACCAGGGCCCAACAAAAAAACACACCAGGGCCTACCAAAAAACACACCAGGGCCTATCAAAAAACACACCAGGGCCCACCAGAAAAACACACCAGGGCCCACCAAAAAAAAACACCAGGCCCCACAAAAAAAACACCAGGGCCCACCACATGGCCAAATGAATATAAAAACACTAAATATAAACACTAAACATAAAACACTAAATATAAAAACACCTAGTCAACTCACTTGACGAATATGACATCATTAGAAATAGTAAAACAATAAAAAATATCTGAAGACAATTAGTATACGCGAGTACCTATATAGCAATTCTTACCCAGACACGCAGGGAAAGAGATTCGAGGTGGTGTGTGCAGGAAAGGCAGGCTGCGAAAGCTTGAACCTCTGTATCAGCTACCTGTACGTCACTTTCTAAATGAAGTAAACTGAGACGTGCGAAGCGAATCCGAAACGAAACAAATGAGCGGGAGCGAACCACCAAACATACACAAACTACCTCCTCCCTTCTCCTTTGTTGTTTACTTGCAACAATAAACTATTAATCAATCAATTATTCACTACACAACCATAACAAACAAATATCACTCCCCCCCCCCCATGAAACTACTAAAAACTGGGAATGGATGCAAAACGATAATAAAAAATGGGATAAATCAAAGGAAAATTAAGGAATTGAACTCTTAAAATGTATACAAACAAGCTGTACTGCCTGGGGGTTGGGATGGCATGCTCCTCCCTTCTCCTTTGTTGTTTACTTGCAACAATATACTATCAATCAATCAATCAAGCTGTTATTTTATTAGTCATCGGCGCGTGGCCTTAGACCACCCACATGCTGTCCTAAAGACCACCTATCAACCTGAACTCCAGATTCTCTAAATGAGGATAAAAAATGAGCTGCGGGGAGGTAAAATCTGCCGACTAAGAAACATAAGAACATAAGAACGAACATAAGAACGAATTAAAAGTAACAAATCACAATCAGGAATGTTGGGGCAAGTAAGGTAAACCACAAAGGATCACTGGAAGGACACGACACATCACAAATATGGTCACAATGTATCAACTATTGCCAGGGGATGCCATTACAGTGTTATCTCTTCCATCTCATTGCAGAGGTGTTTCGGTGCAGGCCGGACTGGAGTGGGTGGGAGTACCTGGTGATGGGGTGGGACTGGGGCGGCATGGTGGTGCTGGGGGAGTGGGGCGTCTCCCTCCTGCATTGGTACCAAAAAACCTTCGCCTTCTCCTTCGATAAGGTAGGCTGCGGAGACCACTATGACCACTATGAGACATGAACGACAGGCACTGCAGGCTATACTCATGTATTGTTGATCTTTTGCTTCCCCACCCTCCTTTATTTATGTTTTTTTCTTTTTTGGGGGGATTGTAGGATTAAATGTATAAAGACGCTAATGTAAAGTAATGAACAGTAGGTAATAATCATGTTGCAGTAATAGCAGCAGCAGTAGTAGTAGTAGTAGTAGTAGTAGTAGTAGTAGTAGTAGTAGTAGTAGTAGTAGTAGTAGTAGTAGTAACGTGGTAGAGGTAGCAATACTAAATGCATTAATTAATCCATCATTTCTTGTAATATTTATTATTAATTGCTTTGCATATTTCAATACAATATTACTCTTGATTTAATGATCGATTAGCATTTAGCAACACTACAAGCTTAGATTTTAACCTCCTCCTCCTCCTCTCTGCAGGGTGCGCCGCTCCCTTCCACAGTACTGGATTTCCGTGACCGGCGGAGCTACAAGGTGTGGCTAAGGTGGCCCGTCCTCGCCGCAGCCCTTACCGCTTCAGTCACTGTGGACCACGACCGACACGTGCTCCTTGGTGAGAGAATATATAATTATGTATGTAAGTAGCCTGTGTGTGTGTGTGTGTGTGTGTGTGTGTGTGGATAGATGGTCCGTCCCCCTAGTGTTTATTGATAAGCTATTTAGTTAACTAGATAGTTGTTAAATAATAGTTCACTAGGGAGTCAGTCAGCTAAGTGGTTAGTAAGTTGGTCATTCAGTCAGTTAATTTGAACATAAGAACATAGGGAAACTGCAAGAGGCCGGGTGGCCTACACAGGGCAGCTCCAGAATCCCCCCCACTACTCACGGTGGGTGAGGTGTAGTTACAGGGGTTACAAGTAGAGGCTTGATCCTCGTTATACCGGCGGTACTAGGCACGCATCCAGTACCCCGTCACCTTACTGCACCCACACCTCACTGCCACCTGTCGTCCTCGTCCATGTAGCTATCCAGTCTACTCTTAAAACAAGCTATCGTCCCTGCACTAACTATGTGATTGCTGAGTCTGTTCCATTCACCCACCACCCTATTACTCAACCAATGCTTGCCTATATCTCTCCTAAATCTATACTTTTCTAATTTAAATCCATTACTGCGAGTTCTATCCTGCTGGCTAATTCTCAGTACTTTACTTATATCGCCTTTGTTGTAACCCTTGACCCATTTGAATAATTCTATCAGATCTCCCCGCACTCTTCGTCTCTCTAGTGAATGTAAGTTTAGATGTTTCAGCCTATTTTGATATGGGAGGTTCCTCAGCCCCTGAATCATCTTGGTCATCCTCCTCTGAACTGATTCTAGCAAGTTGATGTCCATTCTGTAGTGTGGGCACCAAAACTGGACAGCATAATCTAAGTGTGACCTAACTAACGCTAAATAGAGTCTGAGGATGACCTCTGCACTCCTGTTGGTTATCGTCCTGTTAATAAAGCCTAATACCCTGTTAGCCCTATTCCTCGCACTAATACATTGCTTCCTTAGTTTTAGGTCAGAGTTCACTAACACTCCCAGATCCCTTTCACACTCAGACCTGCCTATCGCTGTGGAGTCTAAACTATACCCGTATAATGGGGTTGCGTGTTCCTACACTAAGTACGCTACACTTGGTGATGTTAAAATTCATCTGCCATTTCTCTGACCAAGCTGACAGTTTGTTTGTTTGTTGTTTGTTTGTTAGCTTATTCAGTATTAATCACTCAGCTGTATTTTCTCTAATCATCTAATATAATCTTTCTACCTCTCTCCTACATCCCGCCAACAGTGGAAGAAGTGGACGCGTTTCTGGGTGAGGGCGCCGCTGTGGAGCTGGCACTCACAGCACTCACCGGCGGGCCTGACGCTCACCGCCTCCTTCAGTGCCGGCAGGATACGTGAGCTGCACGCCGACGCCATCCTCGCCCTGGTAGGTGGGTAGGAGGGGGGATGGGGGAGAGGGAAGTCTGAATGGAAGATGGTGAGAGGAAGGATGGGCTGCTTTGAGGCTGCTTTGGGTAGAGGGAGGGAAGATGGATTGGAGGAAGGGTGTTTGGACTGATTTCTGTGCTCCAGATTTTGTCTGTTGGTTCATGTATCCATTAAAACTGGGTCCGTTAAATCGAGGGTCGAGTGTATATAATGTCTACTGGTAATCCAAATTGCAATAATCAGAGTATTTCTTCATGAGGACATTATTTGAAGTTGTTGCAGTTTTGCAGTATGGGCTGTTTTATATAGCACTTGCACACCCACCTACCCCTGTTATGTTTTTATATTAACCACATTTGAGTGGCATGACCCTGAAACAGCTGGGCTTTCATGCTCTTAGGAGAAGCAATTTATGTATCTGCACGAAAGTAGTCGACAGGTACAAATCATATTCTGCTGTTATTCATATGTATTGATTTTATTGCATTGAGTATTTTCATTTATTATTTTGCAGCAAACCCATGTTTAGACTTAGTTGGTTCTGGCTATCCGTGGCTTATATGGAACCAGTGCATTATTTTCAGTAGGAAGAAAAATAACATATATGTTTTTTTGTGTAGTTTTCAAAAGGCAATAAACCAGGAATTAGTTTTAAGTACGTGTACATATTTTTTGACTCGGGTTGTTGTTGGTGATTCCTAGGCTGCCTGGCCGAACAGTCCAGAGCCCCTGAGAAAAGTCTTTGCCAAAACCGGGCTTTCTTACTGTGCTCTCATGGAGTGTATTTTGCAGAGCTGGGCACTTCCGTACCTCTGTCCGCTCTCTCTCCTCCGGGGAGGACCTTTGACTTTAGTGCGAGGGTCGAAGAAGGGAAAAGTTTTCAAAGTTTTCAGTAGTGCGTGCGGAACAGGCCAGAATTTTAAGTCCGTAAGTCGCACCTGGTTCACAAAGGGAAAAAAAAAAAAAAAAAACAACCGGTCGTTTACGCGGTCTGTGCTGCAGGGCATGTTTTCCCGCTGACGTCATTTGCATGTGTACTGAGGTATGATAATTATGATGAGAAAAAAAAAGTTTTTACTTCAGGTGTGGGGATTCTATGCGTTAAAAATGATATATAATGATAAAAAAATGGTAATATAATAATAATAATAATGATAATAATAATGCTGCTGCAGTATTGCCTTGTATTTTTTTTTGGAGGTGCGGAGGTGCCCAGAACGAGTGAAAAAAAAATTTAGGCGCGTGCCGGGTACAATTACGGACTATATGTTTTGTGTGGAGCGGTAGTATTTTGTGTTCTTGGCACATCTGCCTGATAAATTTGCCTCGGGTTGATAAGCATGGATACTGTACTTAAGCCAACAGGGTGAAAAGATGATAGTTCCTGCTGCCCACAGATCCCTTGTTGGAACTCAAATGACATTCATGTGTACATCAGTTTATTGCCTTTTGTTGGAAGTAATTTCTTGGTTTCAAGTCCTTGAAAGTCACCTTTCAAGGATTTGAAACCAAGAAATTACTTTCAACAAAAGGCAATAAACTGATGTACACAGGGATGTCATTTGAGCTTCAACAATGGATCTGTGGGCAGCAGGAACTATCATCCTGTGCATCTATAGGAATGTTGCCAGTGCATGCCCATATGGTTACCACATGGGGCCCACTCTGCCCACTTGGGCCCCACACAAATACCCTGGTGCATCCCCCATGTGGGGTACGTGTGGGCAAACATGGGGCCCATATTTGCCTATCCGGGGCCCAGTTAGATTACCCAATTGGGGACCCATATTATTGCCCTCATTTCCCATATGTTGCCCACCTGGGGCCCACATTTTTTGCTGGCTGGGTAAGGAAGCAATGTATTAGTGCAAGGAATAGGACTAACAGGGTATTAGGCTTTATCAACAGGACGGTAACCAACAGGAGTGCAGAGTCTCCAGACTCTATCTAGCGTTAGTTAGGCCACACTTAAATTATGCTGTCCAGTTTTGGTGCCCACACTACAGAATGGACATCAACTTGCTAGAATCAGTTCAGAGGAGGATGACCAAGATGATTCAGGGGCTGAGGAATCTCCCATATCAAAATAGGCTGAAACATCTAAACTTACATTCACTAGAAAGACGAAGAGTGCGGGGAGATCTGATAGAAGTGTTCAAATGGGTCAAGGGTTACAACTAAGGCGATATAAGTAAAGTATTAAGAATTAGCCAGCAGGATAGAACTCGCAGTAATGGATTTAAATTAGAATAATATAGATTTAGGAAAGATATAGGCAAGCATTGGTTTAGTAATAGGGTGGTGGGGAATGGAATAACCTCAGCAATCACATAGTTAGTGCAGGGACGATAGCTTGTTTTAAGAGTAGACTGGATAGCTACATGGACGAGGATGACAGGTGGCAGTGAGGTGTGGGTGCAGTAAGGAGACAGGGAACTGGAGTATACACCCGTACCGAAGGTAAACGAGGATCAAGCCTCTACCTGTAATCCCTGAAACTACACCTCACCCATCGTGAGTAGTGGGGGGGATTCTGGAGCTCCCCTGTGTAGGCCACCCGGTCTCTTGCGGTTTCCCTAAGTTCTTATGTTCTTATGGCCGCTCGTCGGCTTCGCCGCTGGGCTCAGGCTCAATTCCCTCCTTTCCGACAGGGTAGGAGAGCTCGTCCTCCTCAGGGGTTATAATCCTGTGGGATTTTTTCGGTGTGGCGGTGTCAGATGACGGGGACATGACCAACGTCCCTTTCCCTGTCATTCCGAGCGCCACGCTGCGCACAATGGCGTGCAGCGGCACACACACACACACACACACACACACACACACACACACACACACACACATACACACGAAGGGAGAATTACATAGAAAATCAGACCACACAGACTCCATGGTCCAGACTAGATGGTCTGTCCTTAAACCTAAGTGATTCTACATTAATCAGATGGCTGCAAAACGTTGTTTTTCTACTCTAGTTAATATTAAATTCAAGGAAGTGACGGTCGAGCTTATTTTTAAAGGAGTCAATCGTGATACACTGGACCACTGAAGGTGGGAGCTTATTCCATTCTCGCACTACAACGCTGGTGAAGAAAAATTTGGTGCAGTCTGTCTACATTTGAGTTTTATGCCATTGTTCCTCGTTTGCAAAGTGTCATCGATCATAAACAATTTTGTTCTGTCTACATTCGTGAAACCATTAAGTATTTTAAAACATTCAATCAGTTTTCCTCGGTGGCGACGTTTCTCAAGAGAGAACATGTTAAGGGTGGAAAGCCTTTCTTCGTAGGAGTTGTTGCGCAAGGAAGGGATCATTTTTGTTGCCCGACGCTGAACACCTTCTAATTTAGCAATGTCCTTTGCATGGTGGGGAGACCAAAACTGAACCGCATATTCCAAGTGGGGTCTGACTAAACTATTGTAGAGCGGAAGTATTACATCTTTATTCTTGAATAAAAAATTTATTTTAATGAAGCCCAACATTCTGTTCGCTTTATTTGCTGCATCGATGCATTGATGTGAGAATTTGAGGTTTGACGCGATTTTGGCCCCCAGGTCCTTAACGCATTGAACGCTTGTGAGTTTAACGCCGCGCATTTCGTAATCGAACTTCTTATTTCTTGTTCCAACTTGAAGGACCTGGCACTTGTCTACGTTAAAGAGCATTTCCAATCTATCCGACCAAGCTGGAATTTTGTGCAAATCTTCATGGAGGCTTTGCCTGTCTTCGTCAGTGAGAACCGAGTTACCAATCTTTGTGTCGTCTGCAAATTTACTAATACGATTATTGAGTCCAACATCCACATCGTTGATGCAAATAATGAAGAGCACTGGGCCAAGAACCGAGCCCTGAGGGACGCCACTAGTGACCGGCGCCCACTCTGAGTTAAATCCGTCAATCACCACTCTTTGTTGTCTGTTGCTCAACCAATTCGCGATCCATTGGTTTACTTGACAGTCAATACCTATTTGTTTTAATTTATAAAGTAATTTATGATGTGGGACTTTATCAAACGCTTTCTGGAAATCAAGATATACTACGTCCAGTGATTTGGTTACGTCATAAAATGAGAAGAGGTCGTTATAAAAGGTCAATAAGTTTGATAGGCAGGATCTTTTGTTACGGAAGCCATGTTGTGAATCCCCAATTAATGAGTGGCTTTCGAGGTAACTCACAATTTTGTCTCTAATAATGCTCTCAAGTAGCTTACCTACAATTGAAGTTGGACTAATGGGTCGGTAGTTACCTGGTATTTTTTTTGTCTCCTTTCTTAAAAATCGGTGTAACGTTAGCCTTTTTCCAATCCGAAGGGACGATGCCTTGTCGCAAGAACATATTGAATGCGGTTGTGAGGGAGGAGAGTATTTCGCTCTTTGTTTCTTTAAGCAGTATAGGATATACTTTGTCGGGTCCGGGACTTTTATTTAAGTGAATGGAGAGCTTTAAGGACTTCATCGGTTGTTATTTCAAAATTAGGCAATGCATGCTCGAGATTTACATCAGTACTGGTGTTGGTGGTAGTGGGAGGAAGACTGTTAGTATTAAACACCGAGGAAAAGTAATTGTTTTAGAGGTTTGCAATGTGTTGGCTGTCAGTCACTAGTGCACCGTCGCTGTTTGTTAATGGTCCAATTCCACTTCAGATCCCCTTTCTGTTATTTATGTAACTGAAGAAAGATTTCGGATTATTTTTACAGTTGGCTGCAATATTTTCTTCATATCTACGCTTTGCCTGACATACTAATCTTTTTACTCGTCGCCTGGCATCATTATAAAGTCTAATGTTTTCGGGCGTGCTTTGTTCTTTCTTTAACCTGTAAAACAATTTTCTCTCCTTGACTGAGTTTAAATTCGCTATTAAACCAAGGTGGGCTCTTATTAGTGTTAATTCGCTTCTCGCACAAGATGACGAATGTATCCTGCTGAGTGAGTTAGTGATTTTTAAAGCTTAGTCAGGCTTCCTCTACATTGCCGTCATCTGATAGTTGTATTTCTGTTAGTGTTTGTCTGATTTCTATGAAGTTAGCTCTTTTGAAGTTGGGCACCTTTACTTTATTTTCAGTCACTGATGTTTGAGCTCTAATGTCGACGCGCACTAATTTATGATCGCAAGAACCGAGGTGTTCTCCTACCGTGACATTACTGACTAGGTTATCTTTATCAAGGTCGAGTATGTTATTTTGTCGAGTTGGTTCAGAAACCATTTGGCTTAGATAATTTTCTTCAAGAAATTCGATCATTCTATGTGACTCGCCTTCTGTACCTGACAGTGTCGCCCAGTCGATATGGGGGAGGTTAAAGTCTCCTAATATCAGTGAGTCGTTGTTTTTAAGTGACTGCCTTAAAACGCTGTACATTTCAAGGTCGTCATCGAATGATTGCCTGTAGTGACAGATATATTTAAATTAACTTTTGCAATGTTTACTCGCACGCACAAATGTTCAACGTTACTGTTTCTTGGTGTTTTGTCAGTGGGTTGCAATAGCTTTTGACAAAAAGGGCGACACCACCGCCTCTACGGTTTACACGATCTTTGTTGAAGAGTCTGTAGCCATCTATGTTGTATTCAGAACTTAAATCAATATTTGTGGTGTCGATAAATGTTTCTGTTATAGCAATTACGTCAAAGTTTTCTGTCAGAGCAAGACATCGCAGTTCATCAAATTTGTTTCTTAGGCTACGCGCATTGAAACTAAGGATTTTTAAGTTATCTAGAGGCTTGGTAATAAAGATGGTGGTACTTGCGAGATCACGGTTACGGGTTTGTTGTGATGCATGGCGTCTATTTACACGGGCGGGGTGGAAAGACGTGGCTGAGAGTCGTTTTTTGATCGGGTGTCACGTACTGCGTCGTTGAGGAGCCTTCCGAATCTGGCTGCCCCGATGGGAGACAGGTGTATTCCGTCCCTGTGGAAGAGCTCACTTTGTCCGTAGAAATTGTCCCAGGCGTTGAAAAACTCCACGTACGTCAAGCTCTCTGCAAAGAGTCTGTACGCGGTTGTTTAAGTTGAAGGCCTTACTGAAGAAGTCGCTCTCCGCCCTTGTCCGTGGTAGAACTCCTGAAATCAAAATGTTAGGGGATTTAGACTTATACTGCTGGATGAGCCTACGGTACTTGTCCAGGAGTTCCTCAGACCGGGTCGTGGTGACGTCGTTCGTACCTGTGTGAATAACAAACAGTGAATCATTAGTAGCCTGGGGGAGATCTCCTCAAGAGCAGCAGTTATATCGCCGATCCCAGCACCTGGATAGCAATAGTTCCGTCTTCGACTCTGCCGCAGAACTCAACGACCTGCTGGCGAATCATGGAGTCGTCCTCCTCCTCCAAAATGGCAAACCTGTTGAAGCAATGAACAGGATAAATTGCTTGTCTGGCTGGTTTGGCTCCTCCATTCACGACGGTGAAGCCATCATGGGCGGTGCCATTGCCACCCTCCCGCTGCGTGGTGTTGTCCGCTGGTGTCAACGGTACCGCTGAGGGCAAGGGGGCGGTTGGAGAAGGGTTTGGCACCACAGCAACGTTAGCCTGGATGAATTCCTGCAAGGAGGCAACAGTGCGAGAAAGCTCTATTATTTTATTCTGACCTGCTTCCATCTTCTCTAATTGCTCCAGCAGTCTTGTCTCGAGATGCTGCCTAGAGAGACAGTCGACAGACAACAGAACGCCCTGTAAAAAAAAGTGAGCTGAGAAGCTACCGTTACAATTACTGCACTTCTTAGGCGCCATCTTAGCTGAAAGTGATTAATGATTGCCTGAAATGAAAGAGATAGAAACACAGAGTGAAGGAGATTAGGAAAGGAGGTGAGGTGAGTGAGAGGGGGTTTAGGAAAGGAGGTAAAGTGAGAGAGAGGAGGAGTAGGAAGAGATGTGAGGTGAGTGAAGAGGGGGAGAGAGAGGAGGTGAGTGAGATCAAGGAGGGTTAGGAAAGAGGTGAGGTGAGGTGGGTGAAGGGGTAGGTAAATAGGATGTGAGGTGAGGTGAGCGAGGGGGGGGGGCTTAGAAATATGTGGAGGTGAGGGAGGGGTAGGAAGGGCTAATCCTCTAGGGGATTTGTAGAGAGGACGAGCAGAAAGGAGGTGAGGTGAGCGAGGGTGGGGGGGCTTAGGTGAGGTGAGGGAGAGGGGGGTAGGAAGGGTTAATCCTCTAGGGGAATTAAAGAGGGTGTAGTGAGGAGGAGCAGATTGAATCCTCAGGGGAATTCAAAGGGTGAGGTGTCGGTAAGCACCATGCAAAAAACACTCGAGAAACACACGAGAAACTCACACAAGAACACCCGACATCCAAATCACACGTGAAAACACTCGGGATCACAACAACACTCGAAACACACGAGAAACAATCAGAAACTCAAGTATAAGCACGATTAAACACCCCCAAGTCACTCGCAAAAACACCGGAAACACAACAACACACTCGAAAGACTCTGAAACCCACGTAGAACACTCGGAAACAGCCAAATCACACGCAAAAACACCGGAAACACAACAACACACAACACTGAAACCCACGTAGAATACTCGGAAACAGCCAAATCACACGCAAAAACACCGGAAACACAACAATTCACTCGAAACACTCCGAAACCCACGTAAAACACTAGGAAACAGCCAAATCGCACGCAAAAACACCGGAAACACAAATCACTGAGGCAACCACAGGCAGACACACTCACAGAAACCACAAACGAACACACACGAAACACGCGTCGGGAAATCACAGGCAACACACAAGGTTCACAAGCAAGAACACACAAACACACGTGAGAGAGAGAGAGAGAGAGAGAGAGAGAGAGAGAGCGTGCATCTCTCTCTCTCTCTCTCTCTCTCTCTCTCTCTCAGACACACACACACACACACCCTGGAGAGAGGAGGTATAAGGAAGGAAGGAAGGAAAGAGGAATGAAAGAGAACAGAGACAGCGGGTTGGATGTAAGGGAGGAGCAGAGAAGGGAGGCCGCGTCCTTGAGCCGAGGGGGTGGTGAGATAAGCACTCACTACCCAGCCACTTGGCAACTTAAAGGAAGAGGAACTCAACAGTTCCACACGTACACATATATCATTTCTTTCTCATTATTTTTGTTATTTTCTGTTAGAATTGATTGTTACTGTCAAGTACAAATGCGCGTAAGAAACACTTACGTAATTACACTATAATAACATTGAAAGTCAAATGAGACACCGTATCATATACGGAGTCTCTAGGTAGAGTCAGAACAGAATACGGGATCACTCAGCACTAAATAAAACTAAATGTAATAAAGATGCCAACATAGGCGTTACCGTCAAGACGCCGACGTCGGCGTCGCCGTATATTGCACTGGGCGCTTCAGGACGCCGACGTCGGCGTCGCCGTATAGAAAGGGTTAAGGTGGTGTCTGAAGTGCCGGTAAGCTGTCTTGAGGGGCCTCTTTGACGGCCCCTACCTGTTAGTGGCGCAGGGTAATTTTATTTATAGTGGCTACCGTGATGTATGACTTGGCCCATGCTGCCCCCCCCCGATGCTCCTCTTGATTGAAGTCGCTGAAGTTAGGATTGATCGATGGTCTGGGCAGTATGTGGGTAATCTTCTGCCACTCGACGATGTTTTGAAAAATTCAGCGTGTTTTGAAAAATTCAGCGTGTTTTGGTGTGACTATAACCTTATCCACACTAGATCCTCGGGCTCAATGAGCCCGCACGCTGACCACTCGGCCACTGCCTCCCCAGAGGCGTGTGCGAGTAGCTAGATGAATCTTTTTGTACAATTTTCATTGACTTTCTAGTTCAAGTGAAATATGAATAGAGGTAAACATACAATAAAACAAATGGTACTCCTCATTAATATTATCTGTATTAAAATACATTTTTCTCATTTTATCCTTTTCATAATGATTATACATGTAATTACGGTTGGGTATGCTATGATGAATGGATGACTTAAGCTATAAAGACCCATTTTTGTTGATAAAATAGAGATGGTACAAGAAACAAAAATACAGTAATCCCTCGCCATATGCCGGTTCACTTATCGCGGTCTCGCTGTATCGCAGATTTTTAAATTGTATCGTATCGCGGATTTTTCGCTATATCGCGGGGTTTTGCGGTAAAATAAGCATTTTCTAGCCTAAAAAATGAAAACGATATAAATCAACGTAAGTAGGAACACACCTAAATGAGCACCTACGTCACCCACCTATTTTTTTTTTCCGTCGCGGCCTATTGCGCCGTTAGTCTTTTCCCTGGTTCACTCCTCCCCCACTTCCTTTCTTTCTTTTCCCTCTCCGTCCCTGTATTTTTCTCCTTCCTTCTCATTTCTTTCTTCTTTTCCTTTCCCCTCCCTCCCAGTTTTTCTCTTTTAATCTCTTTCCCTCCCACACACACCCTTTCTCTCCTCCTCTTTCCTCACTTTTACCTGACCCTCTCTACCTCTATTTTAATCTCTTTCCCTCCCACTCACACCCTTTCTCTCCCCCTCTTTTTCACCTTTACCTGATCTTCCCTACCTCTCTCTTTTAATCTCTTTCCCATCCACTCACACCTTTTCTCTCCCCCTCTTTCCTCACCTTTACCTGACTCTCCCTCTCTCTTTTAATCTCTTTCCTTCCCACTCGCACCTTTTCTCTCCCCCTCCTTCCTCACCTCTACCTGACCCTCCCTGCTTCTCTCTTTTAATCTCTCCCTCCCACTCACACCCTTTCTCTCCCTTACTTTCCTCACCTTTAACTGACCCTCCCTACCTCTCTCTTTCAATCTCTTTCCCTCCCACTCGCACCCTTTCTCTCCCCCTCTTTCCTCACCTTTACCTGACTCTTACTACCTCTCTCTTTTAAGCTTTTTCCCTCCCACTCACACCCTTTCTCTCCAACTCTTTCCTCACCTTTACCTGACCCTCCCTACCTCTCTCTTTTTTTCCCGTCCCATTTCCTCCACTCATTTCCCTTGTTTCCTCCTCCCCCACACCCTCTTATCTTTAGTCTTATCTCTCACTCTATCACACTCTTCCTCCTTTTCCATTAGATTATATGAACACACACACACACACACACACACACACACACACACACACACACACTCGCTCGCAGACACACACACACACACACACACACACACACACACACACAGAAGGGGAAATGGGAAGGGTGTGTGGAGGGAGGGGCAGAAGTGAGTTAGGTTATGTCCTGACCAAAGCCCTGACCTGACTCTCCCTTCTGCCACTCCCTCCCCACACCCTTCTCATTTCCCCTTCTGTTTTGTGTGCGTGTGTGTGTATGTGTGTGTGTGTGTGTTTACAACTAGGTAAACACACACACACACACACACACACACACACACACACACACACAGAAGGTAAAATGGGAAGGGTGTGAGGAGGGAGGGGCGGAAGTGAGAGTCAGGTCATGTCCTGACTGAAGCCCTGACCTGACTCTCCCTCAGGACCTCACCTGACTCTCCCTCAGGACCTGACATGACTTTCCCCGCTGTCCCTCCCTCCCCACACCCTTCTCCTCGTTTACATCCTCTTTATCTCTCCCTGTTTCCTCCACTCCTTTTCCTTGTTCTCCCTTCTTACATCCTCTATCGGTATTTTTGTCATGACTCATTCTGTCCCTCTCCTCCCTTTCCCCTTCCGTATTTACCTAATTGTGAAATAAAAGGAGTTACGCTCATATTGTCCTTTTTCTGAGTATTCCTGAGTAATTCCTGCGCGAGTTCGTATTTACGAAGCAAATGTCGAAACAAGAATTAGAGAATCATTTATTGGGACCGAGTCTTAACGACAAAACGTCGTAGGAAGTGTATATAAGAGTGTGGGAAAGGTCAATAGGAGTCTTAAAATATATATAAATAAAAAAAAAATATAAGGTCGCTATTTCGCGGATTTTCGCCTATCGCGGGGGAGTTCTGGAACCAAACCCTCGCGATAGACGAGGGATTACTGTACTACAAAGAATTATAGGAATATTGGTAGCGGGACAACTCGAACCTACGATGTATCAGTGTCATGTTCTCAGATGTTCCTGCAGCTCAGTGATGCAGTTACTTACTTTCATCTTTTGCTATATGCAGTAATTAGTTTGTTTTTTCTTCAATTATTTTGTAACATAGCTTCAACTCTACAAGCAAGCATTAGAGTGGAGACCATTATCTTTAAAGATTAAGAAAAAAATATTCAAGTAAAAAAGTAGAAAAAGTGAGGCAGATCTTAAGTTTTAAGTGTGGTATGACTATATCTACAATCTACACAACTTTTCTGCTGTCATTATGTTTTCCATGAGTGTTCAACCATCTTGAAAAACTGCAGGAAGCAACCAAGGGATCAAACGTGAGAAAATGGCAATTAAATGTAAGTAGAGACCTGCATTCCCTAAGGTGGTAAAATGGCCCAAAGCAATGAAATATGAAAACACAAGGGGGTTGAATATATATTCACTTGTCTATAAGTGTAGTCGCCATTGCGACTGGAGCAGGATTAATCACACAAGACCTTGTCGCACACTCGCTTTAATGCGGTTTACCTGCGGGATAAGCGATACATTCACTTAATCATACAGCACAAGACACAGCATAACATATAATTGATACAGACACATCGAATATACCAAATGTGTCACCTTATCCTAACAGATCATTAACAATGCACTCTCAAACTCACGACATTGAGGGTCTAATGACAGCCTTTGCAGCTCTTCTCTTTCTCGTCAGCCGTGGGAGACGGGAACTCGGCCGCCCTCCCCTGACGCCGTCTCACTTCCGTCTCTCCTCCCGCCCGAGGCGAACCTCTCTAAGGTTCCTCATTTGACCCTAGGGTCAACCATGAGGCCCTCCTTATCTAGGCCTTTTAGGCACTGTAAACAACATACCGGGGCGCCTCGACAACTCGCTCGGGGCGCCCCGCTCTATCTCTAATATTTTACATTCATACACTCCATACATTTGGCCTTCATAGGCGCGACTACATACATTTGCCCTTCATCGCGACATACCATAAGCGCGACTACATACATTTGCCCTTCATAGGCGCGACTACACTTCCCCCGTTGGACACGCCGGACGTGTACAAGACATGAGCTAGACAAGGGCACGTGGTGAGAGAGGGACTGTGCCAGTGAGCGGAAAAAACCACGACATGTACGTTAAATAGCAGACTGCGGGGAAAAAAAAACTCCTAGGCGCAGCCGCTCCGCCACGACCGGGGCACCATCATGTGCAAGTTTGACCCTAATTGCAACGAGGGTTGTGCGTCGGCGAGGTAAACCGGGCACCCGACATCGCCCCGGTAGAACGTCACCCCCGACACCGGGATAACGCGAAGGCATGTGGTGGTCCTCTCGACGACTAATTAATTCAATTAAGTTAGCCTAGCGGCGCGACCACCCAAGACCGAAAGGGTTGACAGCCCATTAAGCAACAACGAGAAAACCGCCCACTAAGACACCGTGGCAAGACTGCCCAACGGAAGCAGAATAGGAAGACCGCCCAAACAAGCAGAGTTGCAAAACCACCCAAGCACCCAAAGTGGCAAGACAGAACAAGGAATCAGAGGGCAAGACTGCACAAGGAATCAGAGTGGCAAGACTACACAATGGAAGCAGAGTGGCAAGACTGCACAGATGAATCAGAGTGGCAAGACTGCACAAATGAATCAGAGTGGCAAGACTGCACAAGGAATCAGAGTGGCAAGACTACACAATGGAAGCAGAGTGGCAAGACTGCACAAATGAATCAGAGTGGCAAGACTGCACAAAGAATCAGAGTGGCAAGACTGCACAAGGAATCAGAGTGGTAAGACTACACAATGGAAGCAGAGTGGCAAAACTACACAAGGAATCAGAGTGGCAAGACTACACAATGGAATCTGAGTGGCAAGACTGCACAAGGAATCAGAATGGCAAAACTACACAAGGAATCAGAGTGGTAAGACTACACAATGGAATCAGAGTGGCAAGACTGCACAAGGAATCAGTGGCAAAACTACACAAGGAATCAGAGTGGCAAGACTGCACTAATTAATCAGAGTGGCAAGACTGCACAAAGAATCAGAGTGGGAAGACCCCCCAAGCAATCAGAGAGGCAAGATCGTACAAAGTCACAGCGTGGCGGGACCGCCCACGTTAGTGTGGCGAAACCGCCCAAGTCAGTGTGGCGGGACCGCCGAAGTTAGTGTGGCCAGACCGCCCAAGTCAGTATGGCGAGACCGCCCAAGTCTGTGTGGCAAGACCGCCCAAGTCAGTGTGGCGAGACCACCCAAGTCAGTGTGGCAAGACCGCCCAAGACAGTGTGGCGAGACCGTCCAAGTCAGAGCGGAGTGGCAAGAGAACCCACAACTCCGGCATGGCGAGACTGCCCGCGGAATCAGGTCCCCATCCCTCTTGTCCTCTCCTTCGGTTGCTAATGTAGAAGTATACCACCGCCTCCGGAACTCCTGTTGAGGGCTCTTGTCTCTTGTCCTCCTCCTCGGTTGCCAATATAGAGGCATGCCACCCCCTCCGGAACTCCCATTGAGGGCTCTTAGCTCTTGTCCTCTTCTGTTGCCTATGTAAAGGTAAACCACTGCTTCCGGAACTCACGTTGAGGGCTCTGGTCTCTTGTCTTCCTCTTCGGTTGCCAATGTAGAGGTACACCACCGTTTCCGGAACCCCCGTTGAGGACTCTGGTCTAGAAACCTTAAACATCAGGCTCAGGGCGTTGCGGTTGAGAGGTAGGCTCTACCCTCGCCGAACAGATGTATACCATCGCCCAGATGGAGACCGGCCTGCCCATTAGACTCTGCTCGTACTACCAAAGAAACCCTAGAGCGTCCGCGTGCTCTCCTTGCTACTCTTCATAAACAGGCCTCGATATCCGACACTGTAGCAGGCTCCTTCCTGCCTTGGGTTGACCAGTACTCCCAGTAACTAAATGTCCATGTCGTGTCCTTGACGACCCTCTGGAGAATCCATTAGGTTCTTTCACCTCCCAGAGAGTTCATTCGTTCCTGTAGTAGTGTAACATGTGCGATGTTCCCCTCCCCATATTTCTCTCTTGTGAGCAAGCAACTGAGTGCAGAAGCCGACCCCATCGTTATGAGTGGCTCGTTGACCATTCACCCCGATCTGCCCTCCTCCCTCGTAAGAGACGGATCGTCCACGCCGACAATGGGATTCGCTCTACCCCGCTAACCGGTACGGCAGGCGAGTCCAGAGCAAGTATAGCTCTTCATCATTCCTGATGGCGGCGAAGGGTCGCATCTGTCTCGAACGTTGAACCTTTCACTCCTCCCCCTTCTGACAGGTTGTGTCTAAATTCCAAAATTTATGTTGTCCATGCCCTCTCTGGTTTCCATTCCCAGAAGCTGATGGACTCGACGAAACGCCTCCTATTGACCTTGGGCTCTCTGCCACCATACTGGCATCCTGACTGGTGAAACTGTTCCTTCTCTGCCCTTTGACAGCTATCGTTCTATCCTTCCTGCTAGAAGCGTAGCTTCGTACAAACTATGCCCAAGATCCTGCCATGTCCTAGTGGCCTTCTAAACGCCTTGGGATTATCCTCAAGAGGAAAGGTTTGAACATCGACTCCTACGGATTCTCTCCCTCTCCGTACCTTGATCATCAGTTACCATACGAACCGATCAAACTCTGTTGTGGTAGACGATTACGGTTTTATCCCACTCCTAAACTTACCAACAGCAGCGTTCCGGTAGGCCCTGGCCTATCTCACTCTCAGATTTACATAGAAAATCAGACCACACAGACCCCATGGTCCAGACTTGGTGGTCTGTCCTTAAACCTAAGTGATTTTACATTAATCAGAAGACTCCAAAACGTTGCATTTCTACTCTAGTTAATATTAAGTTGAAGGAAGTGACGGTCGAGCTTATTTTTGAAGGAGTCAATCGTGTTACACTGGACCACTGATGATGGGAGCTTATTCCATTCTCGCACTACAACGTTGGTGAAGAAAAATTTAGTGCAGTCTGAATTTACTTGTCTACATCTGAGTTTTACGCCATTGTTCCTCGTGCGCAAAGTGTCATCGATCATAAACAATGTTGATCTGTCTACATTCGTGAAACCATTAAGTATTTTAAAACATTCGATCAGTTTTCCTCGGAGGCGACGTTTCTCAAGAGAGAACATGTTAAGGGTAGAAAGCCTTTCTTCGTAGGATTTGTTGCGCAAGGAAGGATAATTTTCGTTGCCCGACGCTGAACACCTTCTAATTTAGCAATATCCTTTGCATGGGGGAGACCAAAACTGTACCGCATATTCCAAGTGGGGTCTGACTAAACTGTTGTAGAGCGGAGTATTACATCTTTATTCTTAAATAAAAGTTTCTTTTAATGAAGCCCAACATTCTGTTCGCTTTATTTGCTGCATCGATGCATTGCTGTGAGAATTTGAGGTTTGACGCGATTTTGACCCCCAAGTCCTTGACGCATTGAACGCTTTTGAGTTTAACGCCGCGCATTTCGTAATCAAACTTTTTATTCCTCGTTCCAACTTGAAGGACCTGGCACTTGTCTACGTTAAAGGGCATCTCCCATCTATCCGACCAAGCTGAAATTTTGTGCAAATCCTCTTGGAGGCTTTGCCTGTCTTCGTCAGTGAGAACCGAGTTACCAATCTTTGTGTCGTCTGCAAATTTACTAATGCGGTTATTGAGTCCAACATCCACGTCGTTGATGTAAATAATGAAGAGCACTGGGCCAAGAACTGAACCCTGAAGGACGCCACTAGTGACAGGCGCCCACTCTGAGTTAAATCCGTCAATCACTACTCTTTGTTGTCTGTTGCTCAACCAATTCGCGATCCATTGGTTTACCTGACCGTCAATACCTATTTGTTTTAATTTGTAAAGTAATTTATGATGCGGGACTTTATCAAACGCTTTCTGGAAATCAAGATAGACTTCGTCCTGTGATTTTGTTACGTCATAAACAGTGAAGAGGTCGTTATAAAAGGTTAATAGATTTGATAGGCAGGATCTTTTGTTTCGAAGCCATGTTGTGAGTCCCCAATTAATGAGTGGCTTTCAAGGTAACTCAATTTTGTCTCTAATTATGCCCTCAAGTAGCTTACCTACAACCGAAGTTAGACTAATGGGCCTGTAATTACCTGGTACTTTTTTGTCTCCTTTCTTAAAATCGGTGTCACGTTAGCCTTTTTCCAATCTGAAGGACAATGCCTTGTCGCAAGGACATATTGAATACGGTTGTGAGGGAGGAGAGTATTTCGCTCTTTGTTTCTTTCAGCAGAGTTGATATACTTTATCAGGTCCAGGACTTTATTTGTTTTAAGTGATTTGAGGGCTTTAAGGACTTCATCGGGTTTTATTTCAAAATTAGACAATGCATGCTCGGGATTTACATTAGTACTGGTGTTGGTGGTGGTGGTGGAGGACTGTTATTATTAAACACCGAGGAAAAGTAATTATTTAATAGGTTTGCAACGTGTTGGCTGTCAGTCACTAGTGCACCGTCGCTGTTTATTAAAGGTCCAATTCCACTTCTGATCGCCTTTCTGTTGTTTATGTAACTGAAGAAGGATTTCGGATTATTTTTACAGTTGGCTGCAATATTTTCTTCATATCTACGCTTTGCCTGATGCACTAATCTTTTTACTCGTCGCCTTGCATCATTGTAAAGTCTAATGTTTTCGGGCGTGCTTTGGTCTTTCTTTAACCTGTAAGACAATTTTCTCTCCTTGACTGAGTGTTTAATTTCGCTATTAAACCAAGGTGGACTTTTATTAGTGTTAATTCGCTTCGCACAAGGGGACAAATGTGTCCTGCTGAGTGAGTGATTTTTAAAGTTTAGCCAGGCGTCCTCTGCATTGCCGTCATCTGATAGTTGCATATCTATTAGTTTTCGTCGGATTTCTACGAAGTTGGCTCTTTTGAAATTGGGCACCTTAACTTTATTTTCAGTCACCGATGTTTGAGCTCTAATGTCAACGCGCACTAGTTTATGATCGCAGGAACCGAGGTGTTCTCCTACCGTGACATTACTGACTAGGTTATCTTGGGTCGCTATAACAAGGTCAAGTATGTTATTTTGTCGAGTTGGTTCAGAAACCATTTGGCTTAGATAATTTTCCTCTAGAAATTCGATCATTCTATGGGACTCACCTTCTGTACCCGACAGTGTCGCCCAGTCGATATGGGGAGGTTAAAGTCTCCTAGTATCAGTGAGTCGCTGTTATTAAGTGACTGCCTTAAGACGCTGTACATTTCAAGATCGCCATCAAGTGATTGCCCCGGAGGCCTGTAAGTGACAGATATATTTAAATTGACTTTTGCAATGTTTACTCGCACGCACAAATGTTCAACGTTACTGTTTCTTGGTGTTTTGTCAGTAGGTTGCAAGTAGCTTTTGACAAAGGGCGACACCACCCCTCTACGGTTTACACGATCATTGTTGAAGAATCTGTAGCCATCTATGTTATATTCGGAACTTAAATCAATATTAGTGGTGTCGATAAATGTTTCGGTTATAGCAATTACGTCAAAGTTTTCTGTCAGAGCAAGACATCGCAGTTCATCAAATTTGTTTCTTAGGCTACGCGCATTGAAACTAAGGACTCTTAGGTTATCTTGAAGCTTGGTAATAGAGGTACTGGAGGGTTCAATGTTACGAGTCTGTTGCGGTATGAGGTGTCTATTTACACGGGCGGGATGGAAGGACGTGGCTGAGAGTCGTTTTTTGTTGTTCGGGCGTTACGTACGGCGTTGTTGAGGAGCCTTCCAAATCTGGCTGCCCCGTTGGGGTACAGGTGTATGCCGTCCCTTTGGAAAAGTCTACTCTGGCCGTAGAAATCGTTCCAGGCGTTAAAGAATTCGACGTCAAGCTCTCCGCAGAGAGTCTGTAGGCGGTTGTTGAGGCTGAAGGCCTTACTGTAGAAGTCGCCCTCATCCCATGTCCGTGGTAGAATTCCTGAAATCAAAATATTAGTGTATTAAGTCTTATACTGCTGGATGAGCCTACGGTACTTGTCCAGCAGTTCCTCAGACCGGTCGTGGTGACGTCGTTTGTACCTGTGTGGAGAACAAAGAGTGAGTCATTAGAGGCCACAGCGGAGACCTCGTCCAGTGCAGCTGTGATGTCGTCAACACCAGCTCCAGGATAACAGTAGTTACGCCTACGACGGGGGACTCTGCCACAGAATTCAACCACCTGATGGCGAATCATAGAGTCACCGACCAAGAAGGTGCTCTGTTCCTCGTCCTCCTCCTCCAGTATGGCAAATCTGTTGTAGCAATGAGTAGGATAAATGGCTCTAGGGGCGGGTCTGGCTCCTCCTCTCACGGGGGTGAAGCATTCAGCGTCAGCTCTACCGGTTCCCTGTGACGTGCCTTCTTCGGAAGGTGGCTGGGCATCGAGTGCAGGTGAGGAGGGTGATGAGGCGTCAATTGCAGGAGGGGCGACGATGTTGGCCTGGATAAACTCCTGCAAGGTATCAACAGTACTTGTTAGTTCGGTGTTAGAGGCTGGTCTAAAGTCCATAAAGAGAGTCCTCGTCAGAACAGCCAGAGCTTGTAGCACGCAAATGCTAGTCTCAACGCAAACAGCATTCCCTCCATAGGTGTTGACCTCTCAGACAACCTGTCTAGCCATAAGCCTTTATACATACTCGTAATACCCTGCGGAACCTTAATCAGTAGTCAGTGCTCTATTACTCTACTGAATACTTAGTAACAGACGGCGGAAGGCTCCCAGCTGACCCCTACTTGCCATGCATGAGTCGCGCTGGATCTCTAACTTGACAACACAACAAATAACAAACGAACCACAGGATCCACAAACATCGGACGCACCTAATTGCATGTATCGTCAGTTGACCATTATCCTATTAAAACACCGCGCGCAACACCACTGTCGTGCACACTACTCTCACTACCACCACCGTGCACACGGCGCTCAAAATCACTGTTGTGCACACCGCACTTATTACCACTGCCGTGCACACTGTGCTTATTACTGTCGTGCACGCCGCGCTTATTACCACTGTCGTGCACACTGCACTCAATACTACTGTCGTGCACACCGCACTTATTACCACTGTCGTGCACACTGCACTCAATACTACTGTCGTGCACACTCCACTTATTACCACTGTCATGCACACTGCACTCAATACTACTGTCGTGCACACCGAGCTTATTACCACTGTTGTGCACACTGCACTCAATGCTACTGTCGTGCACACCGAGCTTATTACCACTGTTGTGCACACTGCGCTTATTACCACTGTCATGCACACTGCACTCAGTACTACTGTTGTGCACACTGCACTTATTACCACTGTTGTGCACACCGCGCTTATTACCACTGTCGTGCACACTGCACCCAATACTACTGTCGTGCACACCGCGCTTATTACCACTGTCATGCACACTGCACTCAATACTACTGTCGTGCACACCGAGCTTATTACCACTGTTGTGCACACCACGCTTATTACCACTGTCGTGCACACTGCACTCAATACTACTGTTGTGCACACTGCACTTATTACCACTGTCATGCACACTGCACTCAATACTACTGTCGTGCACACCACACTTATTACCACTGTTGTGCACACCGCGCTTATTACCACTGTCGTGCACACCTCGCTCAATACTACTGTCGTGCACACCGCGCTTATTACCACTGTCGTGCACACCGCGCTTATTACCACTGTCGTGCACACCGCGCTTATTACCACTGTCGTGCACACCTCGCTCAATACTACTGTCGTGCACACCTCGCTCAATACTACTGTCGTGCACACCGCGCTTATTACCACTGTCATGCACACCGCGCTTATTACCACTGTCGTGCACACCTCGCTCCATACTACTGTCGTGCACACCGCGCTTATTACCACTGTCGTGCACACCGCGCTTATTACCACTGTCGTGCACACCGCGCTCAATACTACTGTCGTGCACACCGCGCTCAATACTACTGTCGTGCACACCGCGCTCAATACTACTGTCGTGCACACCGCGCTCAATACTACTGTCGTGCACACCGCGCTCAATACTACTGTCGTGCACACCGCGCTTATTACCACTGTCGTGCACACTGCACTCAATACTACTGTCATGCACACCACGCTTATTACCACTGTCGTGCACACTGCAATCAATACTACTGTCGTGCACACCGCGCTTATTACCACTGTCGTGCACACTGCACTCAATACTACTGTCGTGCACACCGCGCTTATTACCACTGTCGTGCACACCGCGCTTATTACCACTGTCGTGCACACTGCACTCAATACTACTGTCGTGCACACCGCGCTTATTACCACTGTCGTGCACACTGCACTCAATACTACTGTCGTGCACACCGCGCTTATTACCACTGTCGTGCACACTGCAATCAATACTACTGTCGTGCACACCGCGCTTATTACCACTGTCGTGCACACTGCACTCAATACTACTGTCGTGCACACCGCGCTTATTACCACTGTCGTGCACACTGCACTCAATACTACTGTCGTGCACACCGCGCTTATTACCACTGTCGTGCACACTGCACTCAATACTACTGTCGTGCACACCGCGCTTATTACCACTGTCGTGCACACTGCACTCAATACTACTGTCGTGCACACCGCGCTTATTACCACTGTCGTGCACACTGCACTCAATACTACTGTCGTGCACACCGCGCTTATTACCACTGTCGTGCACACTGCACTCAATACTACTGTCGTGCACACCGCGCTTATTACCACTGTCGTGCACACTGCACTCAATACTACTGTCATGCACACCACGCTTATTACCACTGTCGTGCACACTGCACTCAATACTACTGTCGTGCACACCGCGCTTATTACCACTGTCGTGCACACTGCACTCAATACTACTGTCGTGCACACCGCGCTTATTACCACTGTCGTGCACTGCACTCAATACTACTGTCGTGCACACCGCGCTTATTACCACTGTTGTGCACACTGCACTCAATACTACTGTCGTGCACGTCACGCTTATTACCACTGTTGTGCACACTGCACTCAATACTACTGTCGTGCACACCGCGCTTATTACCACTGTCGTGCACACTGCACTCAATACTACTGTCGTGCACACCGCGCTTATTACCACTGTCATGCACACTGCACTCAATACTACTGTCGTGCACACCGAGCTTATTACCACTGTTGTGCACACCACGCTTATTACCACTGTCGTGCACACTGCACTCAATACTACTGTTGTGCACACTGCACTTATTACCACTGTCATGCACACTGCACTCAATACTACTGTCGTGCACACCACACTTATTACCACTGTTGTGCACACCGCACTTATTACCACTGTCGTGCACACTGCACTCAATACTACTGTCGTGCACACCGCGCTTATTACCACTTTCGTGCACACCGCGCTTATTACCACTGTCGTGCACACTGCGCTTATTACCACTGTCGTGCACACTGCACTCAATACTACTGTTGTGCACACCTCGCTCAATACTACTGTCGTGCACACCGCGCTTATTACCACTGTCGTGCACACTGCACTCATTACTACTGTTGTGCACACTGCACTTATTACCACTGTCGTGCACACTGCACTCAATACTACTGTCGTGCACACCGCGCTTATTACCACTGTCGTGCACACTGCACTCAATACTACTGTCGTGCACACCGCTCTTATTACCACTGTCGTGCACACTGCACTCAATACTACTGTCGTGCACACCGCGCTTATTACCACTGTCGTGCACACTGCACTCAATACTACTGTCGTGCACACCGCGCTTATTACCACTGTCGTGCACACTGCACTCAATACTACTGTCGTGCACACCGCGCTTATTACCACTGTCGTGCACACTGCACTCAATACTACTGTCGTGCACACCGCGCTTATTACCACTGTCGTGCACACTGCACTCAATACTACTGTCGTGCACACCGCGCTTATTACCACTGTCGTGCACACTGCACTCAATACTACTGTCGTGCACACCGCGCTTATTACCACTGTCGTGCACACTGCACTCAATACTACTGTCGTGCACACCGCGCTTATTACCACTGTCGTGCACACCGCACTCACTACTACGGTCGTGCAAACCGCGCTTATTACCACTGTCGTGCACACTGCACTCAATACTACTGTCGTGCACACCGCGCTTATTACCACTGTCGTGCACACTGCACTCAATACTACTGTCGTGCACACCGCGCTTATTACCACTGTCGTGCACACTGCACTCAATACTACTGTCGTGCACACCGCGCTTATTACCACTGTCGTGCACACTGCACTCAATACTACTGTCGTGCACACCGCGCTTATTACCACTGTCGTGCACACTGCACTCAATACTACTGTCGTGCACACCGCGCTTATTACCACTGTCGTGCACACTGCACTCAATACTACTGTCGTGCACACCGCGCTTATTACCACTGTCGTGCACACTGCACTCAATACTACTGTCGTGCACACCGCGCTTATTACCACTGTCGTGCACACTGCACTCAATACTACTGTCGTGCACACCGCGCTTATTACCACTGTCGTGCACACTGCACTCAATACTACTGTCGTGCACACCGCGCTTATTACCACTGTCGTGCACACTGCACTCAATACTACTGTCGTGCACACCGCGCTTATTACCACTGTCGTGCACACTGCACTCAATACTACTGTCGTGCACACCGAGCTTATTACCACTGTCGTGCACACCACGCTTATTACCACTGTCGTGCACACTGCACTCAATACTACTGTCGTGCACACCGCGCTTATTACCACTGTCGTGCACACTGCACTCAATACTACTGTCGTGCACACCGCGCTTATTACCACTGTCGTGCACACTGCACTCAATACCGTCACGCTTATTACCACTGTCGTGCACACTGCACTCAATACTACTGTCGTGCACACCGCGCTTATTACCACTGTCGTGCACACTGCACTCAATACTACTGTCGTGCACACCGCGCTTATTACCACTGTCGTGCACACTGCACTCAATACTACTGTCGTGCACACCGAGCTTATTACCACTGTCGTGCACACTGCACTCAATACTACTGTCATGCACACCGCGCTTATTACCACTGTCGTGCACACTGCACTCAATACTACTGTCGTGCACACTGCGCTTATTACCACTGTCGTGCACACTGCACTCAATACTACTGTCGTGCACACCGAGCTTATTACCACTGTCGTGCACACTGCACTCAATATTACTGTCGTGCACACCGCGCTTATTACCACTGTCGTGCACTGCACTCAATACTACTGTCATGCACACCGCGCTTATTACCACTGTTGTGCACACTGCACTCAATACTACTGTCGTGCACGTCACGCTTATTACCACTGTTGTGCACACTGCACTCAATACTACTGTCGTGCACGTCACGCTTATTACCACTGTTGTGCACACTGCACTCAATACTACTGTCGTGCACACCGCGCTTATTACCACTGTTGTGCACACTGCACTCAATACTACTGTCGTGCACACCGTGCTTATTACCACTGTCATGCACACTGCACTCAATACTACTGTCGTGCACACCGAGCTTATTACCACTGTTGTGCACACCACGCTTATTACCACTGTCGTGCACACTGCACTCAGTACTACTGTTGTGCACACTGCACTTATTACCACTGTTGTGCACACCGCGCTTATTACCACTGTCGTGCACACTGCACTCAATACTACTGTCGTGCACACCGCGCTTATTACCACTGTCATGCACACTGCACTCAATACTACTGTCGTGCACACCGAGCTTATTACCACTGTTGTGCACACCACGCTTATTACCACTGTCGTGCACACTGCACTCAATACTACTGTTGTGCACACTGCACTTATTACCACTGTCATGCACACTGCACTCAATACTACTGTCGTGCACACCACACTTATTACCACTGTTGTGCACACCGCACTTATTACCACTGTCGTGCACACCTCGCTCAATACTACTGTCGTGCACACCGCGCTTATTACCACTTTCGTGCACACCGCGCTTATTACCACTGTCGTGCACACTGCGCTTATTACCACTGTCGTGCACACCTCGCTCAATACTACTGTCGTGCACACCTCGCTCAATACTACTGTCGTGCACACCGCGCTTATTACCACTGTCATGCACACCGCGCTTATTACCACTGTCGTGCACACTGCACTCAATACTACTGTCGTGCACACCGTGCTTATTACCACTGTCGTGCACACTGCACTCAATACTACTGTCGTGCACACCGCGCTTATTACCACTGTCGTGCACACTGCACTCAATACTACTGTCGTGCACACCGCGCTTATTACCACTGTCGTGTACACTGCACTCAATACTACTGTCGTGCAAACCGCGCTTATTACCACTGTCGTGCACACTGCACTCAATACTACTGTCGTGCACACCGAGCTTATTACCACTGTCGTGCACACTGCACTCAATACTACTGTCGTGCACACCGCGCTTATTACCACTGTCGTGCACACTGCACTCAATACTACTGTCGTGCACACTGCGCTTATTACCACTGTCGTGCACACTGCACTCAATACTACTGTCGTGCACACCGAGCTTATTACCACTGTCGTGCACACTGCACTCAATATTACTGTCGTGCACACCGCGCTTATTACCACTGTCGTGCACACTGCACTCAATACTACTGTCATGCACACCGCACTTATTACCACTGTCGTGCACACTGCACTCAATACTACTGTCGTGCACGTCACGCTTATTACCACTGTCGTGCACACTGCACTCAATACTACTGTCGTGCACACCGCGCTTATTACCACTGTTGTGCACACTGCACTCAATACTACTGTCATGCACACCGAGCTTATTACCACTGTCGTGCACACTGCACTCAATACTACTGTCGTGCACACCGAGCTTATTACCACTGTCGTGCACACTGCACTCAATACTACTGTCGTGCACACCGCGCTTATTACCACTGTCGTGCACACTGCACTCAATACTACTGTCGTGCACACTGCGCTTATTACCACTGTCGTGCACACTGCACTCAATACTACTGTCGTGCACACCGAGCTTATTACCACTGTCGTGCACACTGCACTCAATATTACTGTCGTGCACACCGCGCTTATTACCACTGTCGTGCACTGCACTCAATACTACTGTCATGCACACCGCGCTTATTACCACTGTTGTGCACACTGCACTCAATACTACTGTCGTGCACGTCACGCTTATTACCACTGTTGTGCACACTGCACTCAATACTACTGTCGTGCACGTCACGCTTATTACCACTGTTGTGCACACTGCACTCAATACTACTGTCGTGCACACCGCGCTTATTACCACTGTTGTGCACACTGCACTCAATACTACTGTCGTGCACACCGTGCTTATTACCACTGTCATGCACACTGCACTCAATACTACTGTCGTGCACACCGAGCTTATTACCACTGTTGTGCACACCACGCTTATTACCACTGTCGTGCACACTGCACTCAGTACTACTGTTGTGCACACTGCACTTATTACCACTGTTGTGCACACCGCGCTTATTACCACTGTCGTGCACACTGCACTCAATACTACTGTCGTGCACACCGCGCTTATTACCACTGTCATGCACACTGCACTCAATACTACTGTCGTGCACACCGAGCTTATTACCACTGTTGTGCACACCACGCTTATTACCACTGTCGTGCACACTGCACTCAACACTACTGTTGTGCACACTGCACTTATTACCACTGTCATGCACACTGCACTCAATACTACTGTCGTGCACACCACACTTATTACCACTGTTGTGCACACCGCACTTATTACCACTGTCGTGCACACCTCGCTCAATACTACTGTCGTGCACACCGCGCTTATTACCACTTTCGTGCACACCGCGCTTATTACCACTGTCGTGCACACTGCGCTTATTACCACTGTCGTGCACACCTCGCTCAATACTACTGTCGTGCACACCTCGCTCAATACTACTGTCGTGCACACCGCGCTTATTACCACTGTCATGCACACCGCGCTTATTACCACTGTCGTGCACACTGCACTCAATACTACTGTCGTGCACACCGTGCTTATTACCACTGTCGTGCACACTGCACTCAATACTACTGTCGTGCACACCGCGCTTATTACCACTGTCGTGCACACTGCACTCAATACTACTGTCGTGCACACCGCGCTTATTACCACTGTCGTGCACACTGCACTCAATACTACTGTCGTGCAAACCGCGCTTATTACCACTGTCGTGCACACTGCACTCAATACTACTGTTGTGCACACCGAGCTTATTACCACTGTCGTGCACACTGCACTCAATACTACTGTCGTGCACACCGCGCTTATTACCACTGTCGTGCACACTGCACTCAATACTACTGTCGTGCACACCGCGCTTATTACCACTGTCATGCACAGTGCACTCAATACTACTGTCGTGCACACCGCGCTTATTACCACTGTCGTGCACACTGCACTCAATACTACTGTCGTGCACACCGCGCTTATTACCACTGTCGTGCACACTGCACTCAATACTACTGTCGTGCACGTCACGCTTATTACCATTGTCGTGCACACTGCACTCAATACTACTGTCGTGCACACCGCGCTTATTACCACTGTTGTGCACACTGCACTCAATACTACTGTCATGCACACCGAGCTTATTACCACTGTCGTGCACACTGCACTCAATACTACTGTCGTGCACACCGAGCTTATTACCACTGTCGTGCACACCACGCTTATTACCACTGTTGTGCACACTGCACTCAATACTACTGTCGTGCACGTCGCGCTTATTACCACTGTCGTGCACACTGCACTCAATACTACTGTCGTGCACGTCGCGTTTATTACCACTGTCGTGCACACTGCACTCAATACTACTGTCGTGTACGTCGCGTTTATTAACACTCTCTCTCTCTCATCATGCATACAACACGTGACCACTGAGCGTCGTCAATTACGTCTAACGTGTATCACCAGATACGTTTAACACAACTCATCAACGATCACTGAGCGTCATCAACCACCTTTCAACAATCACACCCAACGCATACCACCAAATGCGCTTAACACAACTTATTAACAGTCATATGCATACCTTAATTGCGCGTCTTATTTTCATCACGTGCAAACATGTGTGTTTACTCAGGGCTATGAAAAAGGGTGCCTTCATACGCCAGCCTAATATATTTGGTGACCTCTGACCATACTGTCATAACATTCCCGACGATAAATTGCCCTTGCGATAGTAAATCTCTTCCTTATTCTTCCTCTTCACTCTTCCACCTCTCACCCCCTCTCATTTCCCTCTATTTCCTCACATCGCCAAACGGCGATAACACTCCCATCACAACTGAGTTTTCATTTATCACAAATGGTTACTTAATTTATCACAGCTGAGTTTATCATTTGTGTACCGTCACACCAAGCGTGATAGCAATGAGTGTCACCGTTCACACCAAATCCATGGCAGCACCAAAGGCCGCTAACAACTTATCACTATCACTCATAATACCCAGCCGTAGAACGAAGTTGTCCAGCACTTCGTCACGCCGCCGAGGCGCTGGGTTCACCGCGTCAGCAAAAGTACTCGTTCCACAACTCCTGTAGACTGTATTCATCCCGTCACCTCGCACCACAAGGTTCGACACTTGATCAACGTTCTCCCGCCTCTGCAGTCAACCCGTTGTCGTAAACTGTAGTCGCCATTTTGACTGGAGCAGGATTAATCACCCAAGACCTTGTCGCACACTCGATTTAATGCGGTTTACCTGCGGGATAAGCGATACATTCACTTAATCATACAGCACACGACACAGCATAACAGATAATTGATAGACACATCGAGTATACCAAATTTGTCACCTTATCCTAACAGATCATTAACAATGCACTCTCAAACTCACAACATTGAGGGTCTAATGACAGCCTTTGCAGCTCTTCTCTTTCTCGTCAGCCGTGGGAGACGGGAACTCGGCCGCCCTCCCCTGACGCCGTCTCACTCCCGTCTCTCCTCCTGCCCGAGGCGAACCTCTCTATGGCCCCGCATTTGACCCTAGGATTAACCATGAGGCCCTTCTTATCTAGGCCTTTTAGGCACTGTAAACAACATACCAGGGCGCCCCGACAACTCGCTCGGGGCGCCCCACTCTAAATCTAATATTCTACATTCATACACTCCATACATTTGGCCTTCATAGGCGCGACATACTATAGGCGCGACTACATACATTTGCCCTTCATCGCGACATACCATAGGCGTGACTACATACATTTGCCCTTCATAGGCGCTACATACCATAGGCGCAACTACAATAATTAACTCTTAAGGAGGGTCAAGAGGGGCAAATAAAAGACTCCCTGTCAAGAAGAGCATGAATACCCCTTATTTTATTTTAGCTGTGGTTAGTCGTGGGGCCCCTTGGGCTACATCACTGCCTCTGGCCTGGTGGGTTTCCATATTTAATTGCTATTTTCATACTTGTTTTAATCTCTGTAGAGTCTCCTACTGTTTTCCACGTGGTTAGAAAGATAGTAATCGTATGCGACAACAGAAAGGTGGTTGTGAAATGAAACATGGACACATTCCTGAAGCCAATGTTTAGTGAATTTCAAAAACCCATTAATACATGTATTTCCATGTATACTATAATGAATTAATGCTATTATGGATGACTGTCTAGAACCAATTAGGTTTATTCTAGCATACCCCACTGCACTGTAGAGTTATTAATAACATTTCATAGGAATGCACTTATTACTAAAAATACACATATGCAGCCTAAAAAACTCACTTATTATTTAAAATACAAATATGCAGCCCAAAATAAGAATGTTTTAGGGACTAACTCTCCCTCTCTCTCCTTGCATGCACAAAAATAACATGCACTGATTTTCCTGTTTGAGAGAGAGAGAGAGAGAGAGAGAGAGAGAGAGAGAGAGAGAGAGAGAGACCACAGGCCCTAAGGCACAAACTAGGTGGTCTGTCCTAAACCTAAGTGACAGTTGTTATGCGGCCACCATGGCGTTGAAACTGACCTAGTGAACATTTAGATGGAGGAGATAGCGGTCAAGATTATTCTTAAATGATGCAATCGAGTTACACTGCACCAGTGATGGTGGAATCTGTTCCAATCTTGAATGACAGCATTAGTGAAGAAGATTTTTGTGCAATCTTAATGAACTTGTCTACATTTGAGTTTAGCGTCATTATTTCTCGTTCGCGTCGAATCATCCATCACAAACAGCTTGGTTGGATCCACGTTGGTAAAGCCGTTAAGTATTTTAAAGCACTCAATCAGTTTTCCTTTGAGGCGGCATTTTTCAAGAGAAAACAGGTTTAGATGTGACAGCCTTTCCTCGTAGGGTTTGTTTCGTAATGAAGGAATCATCTTGGTTGCTCTACAATGAACACCTTCTAATTTAGCAATGTCTTTCACATGGTGGGGAGACCAATACTGCATACTCAAAATGAGGTCTGACGAAACTATTATACAGAGGTAGTATAACATCTTTATTCTTGAATGAAAAAATGATCTTAATCAAACCCATCATCCTGTTTGCTTTTTTAACGGACTCGTTGCACTGCTGGGAAAACTTGAGGTTAGATGCGACTGTGACGCCAAGATCTTTGACCGAGTGAACGCCTTTAACTTTAACGCCGCACATTTCAAAGTCCTTTATATTTCTAGATCCAACCTGCAGAATCTGGCACTTGTTTATATTAAAAGGCATTTCCCATTTTACCGACTAATCTGATATTTTACGCAAATCTTCTTGTAGGCTCCGCCTGTCACATTCCATAAGTGCCGCATTGCTGATTTTCGTGTCATCCACAAATTTACTAATTAAATTATTGAGACCAAGGTCAATGTCGTTGATGTAAATGACGAAGAGAACGGGTCCCAGGACAGAGCCTTGGGGGACACCACTAGTGACAGCATCCACTCAGAGGTCACTCCATTTATTACAACTATTTCCTTTCTATTGCTTAGCCAGTGCTTGATCCATTCATGAAACTTACTCCCAATACCTATTTACTTGATTTTATGAAGCAACTTGTAGTGTGGGACTTTATCAGAGAGAGAGAGAGAGAGAGAGAGAGAGAGAGAGAGAGAGGATATATATATATATATATATATATATATATATATATATATATATATATATATATATATATATATATATATATATATATATATATATATATATATATATATATATGTGGGTTAACATAGAATGCTCACTCATTCTGGTTATAACTCAAAAAGGGCTATACTGCCACCCGAAGACTCATCATCTTCTTCCTGTGAGATGTCCTCCTTCTCTTTCTCCTCCGTGCTGTGAACCTTACTCTGATGAGGGCTGGAAGCAATGCTAAAATTCAGATCTGGCAGAGTACCTTGGTCGCTCTCATCCGTATCACTTTCTAGTAGTGGGATATGTCTGGACGTGGTGCCTGATGCCTCATTATCTTTACGAACACTGTCCTGGTTGTTACTGTCATCACATGCGTTACTTCTTTCAGCCACAGTTTGAAGTTTGTGTTGCCCTTGGGTTTTAGTGTTTACTGTTGAGCCATCTCTTAGGTGTTTCCTCTGTTGATCAAGTAAGTTTTTAGGTAAGTCCTTGGAGGAATGGGATATAGATGTCTTGGGAGGCGCCATACACATTTCTTCAGGGTCCAGTAGGCGGCATTTCTTACGAAGAGGATGATACATGGCACGTCTTGAACTGGGTGGAGAGTAGAAAGAAGAGCCTGCATCAGACCTCTGAGACTTACTGTGGGCATGAGGAGCCTTGCCAAGAGCTTCATGTAGGACTTTAAACTTCCAATCCTTATATTCTTCAGATTTTGAGGTGATGGCAACACTGTTTTGTCCTCTCTTTGGTTGAGAATGGTCAGACACAGCTGGAGTTCCTTTTTTTCTTCTTTTGGTAGCTTCAGATCTCTCCATTTTGGCATGATCTTGATGTTGATGCTTTCCCTTAGCATGGCGAGGCTGTCCTGCTGAACGTGACTGCGAGTTTCCTGCCAAAAGTGATGTCTCTGAGTCAGAATCCTCTGACTCAGTTTGCTGTGAAATATTTTTGTGTCTTTTTACCTTAAAGTATGAACTTTCCTTGTTTGTTAATTTTTTTTCCCTACAACTCCTGCTCTCTATCCTGCTTTTCCTCTGCTGGGGATTAAAGGTTCTCTCATCCTCACTCTCAGAAAAGCTGAGTCCTTTTGTTCTTCTGCTGTGCTTATAATTGGTTATATTTTTTTCACTACAGCTCCTGCTCTTCATCCTGCTTCTCCTCTGCAGAGGATCAAAGACTCTCTCATCCTCACTCTCAGAAGAGCCAACTTCTTTGGTTCTTCTGCTGTGCTTATAGTTGGTTATATTTTTTTCACTAGAACTACTGCTCTCCATCCTGCTTCTCCTCTGCTGGGGATCAAAGGTTCTCTCATCCTCACTCTCAGAAGAGCTCAGTCCTTTTGTTCTTCTGCTGTGCTTATAGTTGGTTATATTTTTTTCACTACGACTACTGCTCTCCATCCTGCTTCTCCTCTGCTGGGGATCAAAGGTTCTCTTGTCTTCACTCTCAGACGAACTGAGTCCTTTTGTTCTTCTGCCCTGCCTATAACTGCTGCCAGACTGGGCTGTAGGATGTTGCAGGAGTAGCTCCTCCTCTTGTTGATGCTGCCTTTGATTTTGCATTTTGCCATAGCCTATGGGAGAGAAAACATTCATCAGATATGTATGGAAAAGGCAAGAAAATGTACTACATTAAAAAAATAAACTACCATACATTTATTGTTATCTTAAAACTGTAGTAAGCGCATTTATCGTTAATCACAAAACCAGCCCGTAAAATTTGTCAAAGGTTCATCCTACAATACGTGTAAAATACGCGACATAACGTCCCTCCCCCCTCCCTCTTGCCTCCACCAGCAGCGTGCTACGGCTGTCACTTATTACGTGCTCAAGAAATTTTAGGGTTGCCACCCGTTCCTTTAAATATGGATCCATTCCGTATTGGAGAGTGAGATGTTGCATTCCGCATTTTTCTCACCTCAGGGTGGCAACCCTAGTTGTGTCATTCAACACAAAGAGAGATCGAGGCAAAAGGAGTGCGTGCGTACTGTGTGACTCCCACGTTTGTGCCAGCGAAACGTAACCATGCCCAGAAGTTGTTATTGTGCTTGTGATTGCAAAATAAAAATACAAATTTCTTGATGGCGGAAGTGTTAGCCAATATTTCTGAGCCGACAGTCGTCACGAACGTCCTTCATTAGGCGAAGACTGTCGTCACAACAGTCCCTCATCATTCTTAAGTAGTTAGCAGAGACGACTGTGCCGACAGGAAACGGTAAAAATTTGAAAAATGGCCCCGACAGTCGTCACGACTGTCTCAAGACGAGCCAAGACTGTTGACGACAGTCGTCACGACTGCCCCAGACCTCCCTCAGACCTCAACCGGAAGTGACGGTTGGTCCAGACTCTTGCCAACTCTTGTCGTGAAAGTTTAGCATGGAATACTTTTTTGCGCTAACCCTCACGACTCCAGATTCCCATCATGACGTCGGCACAGCAGTCTCAAGACCTCTTTCAAGACATGTCCGACCCTTTCACATCAACACCCAAGACCTCGTGTACCCTAGAGTCGTGGGTTGTCTTGGCCCAGAGTCGGCACAGTGTGAACGGGGCTTGAGAGAGAGAGAGAGAGAGAGAGAGAGAGAGAGAGAGAGAGAGAGAGAGAGAGAGAGAGAGAGAGAGAGAGAGAGAGAAAGGAGAGAGAGAGAGAGAGAGAGAGAGAGAGAGAGAGAGAGAGAGAGAGAGAGAGAGAGAGAGAGAGAGAGAGAGAGAGAGAGAGAGAGAGAGAGAGAGAGAGAGAGAGAGAGAGAGAGAGAGAGAGAGAGAGAGAGAGAGAGAGAGAGATATGGGTTGTGAAACATAGAGCTCCTTGTGGCCATTATCCCCCTACAATCTGGTAACATCAAAAAAATTTCATAGTGTATTGTTACTAAAAGTTGTTAATCTGCTTTCTTTTAATTTTTGTGGGAGAACAGCAAATATTTATAATGGAACTAAAATACCAGTAACTTTATTTTGATATTAGAGGCTTACCATTAAAATCTTGTGTCTCAAGAATGCCTATTTTGCGAGTATTTTTGTATTCCGTGACGTCATACCCGCAAGGCGTTTTTGGGGGGGCAGACTCTGTCCTCCCTCGCCCCAGGGATAGCAGGCAAGCTGAGCCACTTTTATGAGAGGCCGTGCTCCGTTCACAGGTGCCGAGAGCAAGTCCTGACTGATGGGAGGCTGTGTGGCCACCGTCAAGACAGGTTGGCGTGTGGCACAGTATGTGGGAGGAAAGAAGGAAAAGAGCAAATGGTGTGTGCGTCATTATCAGGGGTAACCAAGGTGGAGTGCAAACACTCATTAGCTTTGAACGGGCAGATACATGGTTGAACGGGCAGATACATGGTTACAGTCTTTTCTTTGCTGACTTTAAGGCCAATCATTACGTATATACTGACACCAAAATGTTAAGGAGCCATTGTAATGCCTCCTGTGTGTGCGCTATAAGAGCAAGGTCATCTGCATATTGTAATTCGTATATTTTGGTGCTTTAGACTTTGATATGGGCCTGGAGATGACGTAGATTAAAGAGATTACCATCGAGACGATGGTGAATCTCAAAACCATCGATTTCAAGAATGATTGATGGGCAATGTGAGCGACAGCTGCTGTGAATAAGTTAAATATCACTGGGGCTAAAACACAGCCCTGTTTGACCCCAACTTCTGCGTTAAAGGGAAGGAACTGTTCTTTTTCGTATAGGACAGTGGCTTGCATATCTGAGTGGAAATCTTTGAGGAGTGTCAGGAAATTGGGTGGGACACCAAACTTGGTGGATTTGAGCCGGAGCATTTGGCGGTCAACGGTATCAAATGCCTTCTTTAGGTCAATGAAGGTAATGTGCAATCACTTATTCTGCTCTCTACATTTGTCTTGTATTTGTCTAGCAGCAGAGATCATATTGCTAGAGATGCGGTCCTTCATGAATCTGCACTGGGACTCAGGAAGGACCAGTTCTGATACGTGGTTGATGAGGCGTAATAGCATGAGGCGGGTTAGGACTTAGCCAGCTGCAGATAGATTTGCTACAAACAGATTTATCGCCCTTCTTTTTATGGATTGTAACAATGTTGCAGTTTTCCAGTCTGAAGGGACTCTGTCAGTCTCCCATATCTTGAGTATTATCTGGTAGATTTTTTTAGTCATTGTATAGCCACCATACTTCAGCAGCTAGCCAGGCAGCCGATCGGGGCTCACACTTTTATTGTCCTTGAGACAGAGTATAGTTCTGCATACTTCTAAGAAAGTGGGTGGGAGGTCTAATTATAAAGCAGGTGGCCTGCTAGGTAGTCTATCCAGGATAGCCACATTAGTTGGGTTTCTTGTGTTCATCAAGGTTTCACAATATTGAGCCCAGTGAACTAGGATCTCGCTTTTGTCTTTAAGATGACCATAAGCACTATGAATGGGGGCCAGTCCTCTACTATGAAGGCTGTGTATAGTCTTGATGGCCTCATAAAGGGCTTGCATATTGTTGGTATTTGCAAAGTGTTTGATTTCTGCAACCCTATGACCCAGCAATTATTCTCCATCTTGCAGAGTTTACGTTGGGTGGATGCTCTAATGTTCTCCATCTAGCTTGTGCGGTAAGAGAGGAAGGGTTAGAGAGATAATCGATATGGGCTTTCCTCTTGTCTTCAAGAAGGCGCTTTACATTTTGGTCTTGATCGTCGAACCAGTCCCTATGGCATTTGTTTGCAAAGCCAATGGTTTGCTCTGCTGACTGGTAGAGAGCAGTTTTTAGTGGGTTCCATAAGTCACTGGGATCTTCTATAGAGTTAGAGCCAATGGGAGCAAGTATGCCTGCCAGAGTGCCGTGAAATGTGGACACTGATTCGCTCTCTGAGAAGGCTTTGCAATTTAGCTGCATGGGTGGAGGTTGCAGCCGATGTGGAGGCCTGAGGCCCATGACAAATTTAAATCGAATTAGATGATGGTCAGTGTCCCCGTCTGCACCCCACATTGCCCTGGTCTAATGCATGTCTCTTTGGTCGCGCTGGCGAGTGATAACATAATCCAGCAGGTGCCAGTGTCT
Organism: Eriocheir sinensis; assembly: GCF_024679095.1. NCBI lineage: Eukaryota > Metazoa > Arthropoda > Malacostraca > Decapoda > Varunidae > Eriocheir > Eriocheir sinensis. The sequence continues at coordinate 6,335,489 of NC_066517.1, read as the reverse complement.
AGAGCGGGGATGCATCTAATGAGGTCTTGTATTTTGTGTTGAGTTTAAATAGGGAGTTTGTTATGACTAATTGAAGTTGTAAGCATAATGACAGTAACCTTAGGCCATTGTCGTTTATATTCCCTATCCCATGCTTTCCAAGTACACCATCCCATGTGTGATGGTTTTGCCAGACCCTAGCATTGAAGTCCCCCAGCAAAACTATTTTCTCTGCAGCTGGTACAGCTGTAAGAAGATTGTTGAGGGTTTCGTAGAAAGTGTCTTTAGTTTCATCTGGTGCAACCGAAGTTGGACCATAGGCGCTTACCAGGGTAGCAAATCAATCTTTGCTGAGAGGGATGCGCCATGGCCCACGGCATGAGTTGTTCGTTGACTGCAATAGGGGCAGATAAGATGAGTTTCAGTAGTTTGGTTTTGATTACAAACACTACTCCATACATCCTGGGCTGTCCTTTAGGTAAGCCTCTCCAGAAGGTATAGCTTGCACTGACTTCATCAAAGGAGTCCTTACCAAAGAGTCTTGTCTTGCTTAGAGCAGCAATGTTAATGTTGTAGGGGGGTCGCCTGATATGCGAACTTGGGATATGCGAACCACCTCATATGCGACCTCCTTCCTCCCTCCCTCCCCCCCTTGGGGGATGGAGCACGTGGGAGCGGTGACTTGACTTGGTAGTAAAAAAAATTTTTTCATTTATTTCATGTTCCCGACTTCGCTAACATCCATTTCCTACCAAATAATGAACTTGCTGTTACTCACTTCCCGAAGGAAGGGAAATAAACAATGGCGCAATCTGGCAACTCTACTCTGTGAGACGGCTCCACGTGTTCTCTTCATCAGTACGTCTAAAGCAGTTTTTTTTTTCATTCATTTCATGTTCCCGACTTCGCTAACATCCATTTCCTACCAAATAATGAACTTGCTGTTACTCACTTCCCGAAGGAAGGGAAATAAACAATGGCGCAATCTGGCAACTCTACTCTGTGAGACGGCTCCACGTGTTCTCTTCATCAGTACGTCTAAAGCAGCCATTGCTCTCACAAGCTGTGTCTGTGCTGTGTGCAAGCTAGCCTGTGGGCTATTGTTGTTGCTGTTGTTATTATGGCGCCTCCAAAGAACTCGAAAAAGCAGTTTATTACATTGGAAACTAAGTTAAAAAAATGTGGCTGACCGCCCATATACCATTATTTACATGCTTTTTAAGGTTCCTAATATGCGAATTTGCGATATGCGAGGCTTTGAACCGCCCATATTCTCGCATATTAGACGACCCCCCTATTTGGCGAGTTCCAAGGTGAGGCAGTGTCTCCAAGCACGGGTTTGGTCTAAGTCCAGTAGAATGCATACATTCCAAGAAGTGAGTGTAAATAAGTTGCTTTTTCTTTCGGTACCACTGGAAAAGGGGATGTCGAGATGGCTGTGGTCCGCTGACGCAATGAAATGAGGAACAGATTTTTTTGGCCATCTTTTCTAGGCCACTCCCTTGATTAGGGTGAGCAGGCAAACCCGTAAATATATATGAGTCTGTTTGCTGATGATACTAGATAATGAGAAGAGTGGAAAAAGAGGAGGACTGCTTGTTGCTCCAGAGAGACCTGGACAGAGTGTGGGAGTGGAGCAGGAAGTGGGAAATGGAATTTCATACCAAAAAGTGCAGTGTTATTAAATTTGGAAAGAGTGGAATGAGAGTAGAGGGACATTATAAGTTGGGTAGGGATAAGTTAGACAAGAAGAAAGAAGAAAATAACCTTGGAGTGATGATCACAGAAAATTTGTCTCCAGAAAGACATGTGAATAAAATATCAGCTGAGACATACAACCTGCTGAGGAACATCAGAGCAGCGTTCACATACCTTGATGAGGACATGGTAAGGAAATAAATTGTGACCTTGATACACCCTAGACTAGAAGATGTATCAGTGGCTTGGTCGCCATCACTTAAGAAACATGTTAAAAAACTGGAGAGGATACAGAGAGCGGCAACAAAAATGGCACCTAGTCTGAGCGACCTGCCTAATGAAAATAGATTGCTGAGGCTGAACCTCCCTACATTGGAAATTAGAAGAGAAAGAGGAGATTTAATAGCAGTGTATAGGGTGATGAATGGTCTAGACTCTAGACCATTCATCACCCGAAGGAAGGGAAATAAACAATGGCGCAATCTGGCAACTCTACTCTGTGAGACGGCTCCACGTGTTCTCTTCATCAGTACGTCTAAAGCAGCCATTGCTCTCACAAGCAATCTTTCTCTTCTAATTTCCAATGTAGGGAGGTTCAGCCTCAGCAATCTATTTTCATTAGGCAGGTCGCTCAGACTAGGTGCCATTTTTGTTGCCGCTCTCTATATCCTCTCCAGTTTTCTAACGTGTTTCTTAAGTGATGGCGACCAAGCCACTGATACATCTTCTAGTCTAGGGTGTATCAAGGTCACAATTAATTTCCTTACCACGTCCTCATCAAGGTATGTGAACGCTGCTCTGATGTTCCTCAGCAGGTTGTATGTTTCAGTTGATATTTTATTCACATGTCTTTCTGGAGACAAATTTTCTGTGATCATCACTCCAAGGTTATTTTCTTCTTTCTTCTTGTCTAACTTTTTCATCTTGTTACCCAATTTAACATGCAAGTTGTCAATATTCATGTATATAGCTAAATTAAAACACTAGAGATATTTTTTTATATAATGTCTTTGATCATTTTACATCTCTAATTACTATTGCCAATGACATCAAGAACAATATTACCATCAGTCAGTGGGATGAGTGGAGTTGCATGTTTGAATTGCTTGATTTCCCGAATTCTTCACTTTTTTTTGTCACCCCTCCATTACCCCCAAAAAATTGTTATATTACCCCCAAGGGGTAATTTACCCCCAGTTTGGGAACCACCAGTCTAGAGAAATTGGATAGAGATAACCTTTTGATAAGAGAAAAGAGAAACTTAAAAGAGTAAATGGAAAATTGTTGAGAAAAGGAATTTGTAGAAGAGACATGAAGAAGAACAGCTTCCCGCAGAGATGTGTGGGGGTCTGGAATGGGCTAGAGAGGGAAGTTATACACGCTAAGTCAATAAGTGCATTTAAGGCTAAATTAGACGGAAGTATTAGTTGGAAAGAGGGGACAGCACGAGCATAGCTCCGTTCCTGTAAATCACAACTAGGTAAACACGCCAAAAGTCGTTCAAATTGCCCGCGCAATGCCTCTAAGCTCTGCCCAGGCACATATTTACGAAAGGTTGTTAGGTTTTTGTCCCACGGAGGTTAGCCCCACCCCCTGCAGTGACGTCACGCGTGATATCTCCTGATTGGCTGCTGCCTCCCCACCTCCCCTCTCTGCCCCCACTCCCTGCCCCTCTTCCTTTCCAGCCTCGCTCTCTCCCTCCCTCCTCCAACATATATTGTGTCATTTGTGTTACTCGACGAGTAGCTCCTCTTCGTCTTTTTCTTTTCCTATGACCAATCTCTCTCTCTCTCTCTCTCTCTCTCTCTCTCTCTCTCTCTCTCTCTCTCTCTCTCTCTCTCTCTCTCTCTCTCTCTCTCTCTCTCTTAGATGCAGATTTACATAGATAGATTTACATAGAAAATCAGACTACACATACCCCATGGTCCAGACTAGGTGGTCTGTCCTTAAACCTAAGTGATTTTACATTAATCAGATGGCTCCAAAACGTTGCTTTTCTACTCTAGTTAATATTAAGTTCAAGGAAGTGACGGTCGAGCTTGTTTTTAAAGGAGTCAATCGTGCTACACTGGACCACTGATGGTGGGAGCTTATTCCATTCTCGCTTTTCTAGCGTTGGTGAAGAAAAATTTGGTGCTGTCTGAATTTACTTGTCTACATTTGAGTTTTGTGCCATTGTTCCTCATTCGCAAAGTGTCATCGATCATAAACAATTTTGTTCTGTCTACATTCGTGAAACCATTAAGTATTTTAAAACATTCGATCAGTTTTCCTCGGAGGCGACGTTTCTCAAGAGAGAACATGTTAAGGGTGGAAAGCCTTTCTTCGTAGGATTTGTTGCACAAGGAAGGGATCATTTTTGTTGCTCGACGCTGAACATCTTTTAGTTTAGCAATGTCCTTTGCATGGTGGGGAGACCAAAACTGTACTGCATATTCCAAGTGGGGTCTGACTAAACTATTGTAGAGCAGAAGTATTACATCTTTATTCTTGAATAAAAAGTTTCTTTTAATGAAGCCCAACATTCTGTTCGCTTTATTTGCTGCATCGATGCATTGATGTGAGAATTTGAGGTTTGACGCGATTTTAATCCCCAGGTCCTTAACGCATTGAACGCTTGTGAGTTTAATGCCGCATATTTCGTAATCGAACTTATTTTTTGTTCCAACTTGAAGGACCTGGCACTTGTCTAAGTTAAAAGGCATCTCCCATTTATCTGACCAAGCTGAAATTTTGTGCAAATCCTCTTGGAGGCTTTGCCTGTCTTCGTCAGTGAGAACCGAGTTACCAATCTTTGTGTCGTCTGCAAAATTACTAATGCGATTATCGAGTCCAACATCCACGTCGTAGATGTAAATAATGAAGAGCACTGGGCCAAGAACCGAGCCCTGAGAGACGCCACTAGTGACCGGAGCCCACTCTGAGTTAAATCCGTCAACCACAACTCTTTGTTGTCTGTTGCTCAACCAATTCGCAATCCATTGGTTTACTTGACCATCAATGCCTATTTGCTTTAATTTATAAAGTAATTTATGATGTGGGACTTTATCAAACGCTTTCTGGAAATCAAGATAGACTACGTCCACTGATTTGGTTACGTCATAAATTGAGAAGAGATCATTATAAAAGGTCAGTAGGTTTGACAGGCAGGATCTTTTGTTACGGAAGCCATGTTGTGAATCCCCAATTAATGAGTGGCTTTCGAGGTCACTCACAATTTTGTCTCTAATTATGCTCTCGAGTAGCTTACCTACAATTGAAGTTAGACTAATGGGTCGGTAGTTACCTGGTATTATTTTGTCTCCTTTCTTAAAAATCGGTGTCATGTTAGCCTTTTTCCAATCCGAAGGGACGATGCCTTGTCGCAAGAGAGAGAGAGAGAGAGAGAGAGAGAGAGAGAGAGAGAGAGAGAGAGAGAGACTATAGTTTCCATGGTTGTAGCTGTGTCTGCAGCAAGTGACCTTGACAATGTCTCTCTCTCTCTCTCTTAGATGCAGAGAGAGAGAGAGAGAGAGAGAGAGAGAGAGAGAGAGAGAGAGAGAGAGAGAGAGAGAGAGAGAGATTTACATAGAAAATCAGACCACACAGACCCCATGGTCTAGACTAGGTGGTCTGTCCTTAAACCTAAGTGATTTTACATTAATCAGAAGGCTCCAAAACGTTGCATTTCTACTCTAGTTGATATTAAGTTGAAGGAAGTGACGGTCAAGCTTTTTTTTGAAGGAGTCAATCATGTTACACTGGACCACTGATGGTGGGAGAGAGAGAATATGAGTTACGGGTAATTTCCCTTTTCATTCCACTTTTTCCCTTGCACTCATTCCACTCATTCTACTCCAATTCCTTCTTTCCATTCAATTTCCTTTCTCATTCCACTTTTTTCCCTTGCACTCATTTCACTCATTCTATTTAAATTCCTCTTTTCCACACAATTTCCCTTCTCATTCCACTTTTTTCCTTGCACTTATTCCACTCATTCTACTTCAATTCCTCCTCCTCCTCCTCCTCCTCCTTTGAGAGAGAGAGAGAGAGAGAGAGAGAGAGAGAGAATATGAGTTACGGTTGGCTGTAGCCAGGGGGGGTATAGAGTCTTGGGGTTTGAAGCCACTAAACTGTCAGTCGGCCATATTGTTCAAGCCGAGGAGGAGTGGCCAAATGGATGTACTTCCATGAGCGGCCGGCCAGACCACGTGTCCTCTTGTGACATTTCGTAAGGGTTTGTGTGGCAGACTGGCAGTACATGCTTGCCGCTTACAATTTTCTAACTTGTATTTGTAAAGGAGACCACACATCTTGGTGATGAATTGTCCTCACCGCATTTCTTGGTGATCATGAATACATTACCACGCTTCTTGGATATCCTGTACAGTAGTTTCTTACCTGTTACAGAATATTTACAGTAATAAATTAAGAAGCTGATTCACAGACTGGTGTACGAAGAGATAATGAAACTACTGTTTATGTCTCCTACTGAGGTTCAGATCTATCTTACAGCAGTCATTACCATCAACTTGTCTGACCTTACATCACCAGCAATCTGACCAAACACTTGAAAGTAATGTATTAATGCATGATGTGCATAAGGGTGGAGGCTCATTGCTCCAACCTTTTCACAAATCAGACAATATCCAGTAATGGCATGGGCTTGGTGGGAGGGTGTGTAAGACGAGGTCAGGAGGTCAGGTGAGATCACTAATCCCTTAATGTGGAAGATTTCATCAGGGCGTGTCAGGTATAAGCGTGCGTCAGGTATAAGAACGGGAGTAATTTTGTCTAGTGTAGCACAAGCAGCAGTCAGAGCAAGCGTTCTTGTGTGTCCGTGTCTGTGTTGGCTTCATTTTCAATACCTACCAGATGCATTGCATTTGGGTGCAAGGAAAATAATGCCCAGAAGTCTGATCCATCCATCTCTTTTCACAGATAAGTATCTGATTATTCAGTTTTTTTTTAATTTATTTAATTGTACATTATTAAAGGACATAGTGCAATCTGTCATAAACGGCAGGGAATTCCTGTTGCCGCATGCCGGGGAAATTTCTTGCAAACCAGGCAGCAGAACCTGACAATATGTGTTATGGCACACAGGACATGTTCAACCGAATGGAAATATTACAATTTAAGGCTACTTTTTTTTGCAGGCTTCCGAAGGACCCATGCAGAAGGGAAAAATGGATCCCTGCGCTGCAAAGAAACAACTACACACCAGGCAAAAAGGCATGTCTTTGCTCCAAACATTTTGCCCCAGAAGACATTGACATTGCCCAGTCCCTGTGTCGTGTGAAAATACAAGACAATGCTGTGCCAAGTATATTCCCCTTTCCAGGAAGTGAAAAGTCCATCAGTGCACCACCCACACCAGTGCCCGCAGTGCCCTCCTCTCCTCTGTATGACCATGCAACACCCACACCAGTGCCCGCAGTGCCCTCCTCTCCTCTGTATGACCATGCAACACCCACACCAGTGCCCGCAGTGCCCTCCTCTCCTCTGTATGACCATGCAACACCCACACCAGTGCCCGCAGTGCCCTCCTCTCCTCTGTATGTCCATGCAACACCCACACCAGTGCCCGCAGTGCCCTCCTCTCCTCTGTATGTCCATGCAACACCCACACCAGTGCCCGTAGTGCTCTCCTCTCCTCTGTACGTCCATGCAACACCCACACCAGTGCCCGCAGTGCCCTCCTCTCCTCTGTATGTCCATGCAACACCCACACCAGTGCCCGCAGTGCCCTCCTCTCCTCTGTACGTCCATGCAACACTCACACCAGTGCCCGCAGTGTCCTCCTCTCCTCTGTATGTCCATGCAACACTCACACCAGTGCCTGCAGTGCCCTCCTCTCCTCTGTACGTCCATGTAACACCCACACCAGTGCCTGCAGTGCTCTCCTCTCCTCTGCACGTCCATGTAACACCCACACCAGTGCCCGCAGTGCCCTCCTCTCCTCTGTACGTCCGTGCGACACTCACACCAGTGCCCGCAGTGCCCTCCTCTCCTCTGTACGTCCGTGTAACACCCACACCAGTGCCTGCAGTGCCCTCCTCTCCTCTGTACGTCCATGCAACACTCACACCAGTGCCCGCAGTGCCCTCCTCTCCACTGAACGTCCATGCAACACCCACACCAGTGCCCGCAGTGCCCTCCTCTCCTTTGCCCACCAATGCAACACCCACACCAGTGCCCATAGAGCCCCCCTCTCCTTGGCCCACCAATGCAACACCCATACCAGTGCCCACAGTGCCCCGCTCTCCTTTGCCCGCCAGTGCAACACCCACATTAGTGCCCACAGATCCCCCCTCTCCTTTGCCCGCCAGTGCAACACCCACACCAGTGCCCGCAGTGCCCTCCTCTCCTTTGCCTGCCAGTGCAACACCCACATTAGTGCCCACAGAGCCCCCCTCTCCTTTGCCCGCCAGTGCAACACCCACACCAGTGCCCGCAGTGCCCCCTCTCCTTTGTCCGCCAGTGCAACACCCATACCTGTGCCCGCAGTGCCCCCCTCTCCTTTGCCCGCCAGTGCAACACCCACACCAGTGCCCGCAGTGCCCCCCTCTCCTTTGCCCGCCAGTGCAACACCCACACCAGTGCCCGCAGAGCCCCCCTCTCCTTTGCCCGCCAGTGCAACACCCACACCAGTGCCTGCAGTGCCCCCCTCTCCCGCCAGTGCACTACCTACATCAGAGTCACCCACAAAAGATCTGAAGAGAAAACTGGAGAAATGTGGAGCAAAGCTCAGGGTGGCAAGAAAGAAAGTAAAAGTTTTACAGCAGAAAACCCAACGAATTAAAGCTAAAAACGCTGATTGGTGTTCAGTGACTACTTAACTGAAAGATTTTTTTTTTTTTCAGGTGAAAACAGTTTGTCTGTTTTAGAGTCTTGGGCCAGCAGGGTGAGTGATCTTGTGCAGAGACAAATAAAGAAAAATTGTGGTAGTCCGCTACCCACCCACTACAGTACCCTCTCGAGTTTCGCGATCCACGAGTTTTGCTGTTAGTCCTAAATTCTTGCCATCCTGACTTTCGCGCATTATCACCCCGAGTTTCGCGCTGCTTTAACACGTACGGGTCATGTCTACTTACCATCGGCGTCACGCACGCTACCTTTAAAGATAGTATCACACTGGACGTTTTCCTTCAAACATTGTGGCTATGGAGAGAGAGAGAGAGAGAGAGAGAGAGAGAGAGAGAGAGAGAGAGAGAGAACGGGTCGTTTTGAGGCCGCAGTTGAAGGCAGCTGCCTTACGATTGGCTGACATTTCTGAAATCTCGCTTATGATTAGCTAGGAGTCCGATGACGTCATCGCCGACGCTCACCCTATCAGCGGCTTCACTGCCTTAAGGCGGTGTCACAATGGCCGTTTTCGTCCAACCGTTGGGGCTACGGGCAACGCCCGTACGCCCAACCGGGAGCGAGTTCCGTAAGCTGGTGTCACACAGGGCTTTTTTCTTCCCACCGAGTTGGCGCCAGCTAGGGCAACCGGCAACTCCAACTTTTCCGGGTGTGCGTCACACACAGCCAAGGCCGGTTACCCGTATCCACATCCACAACGTAAACAAAGCACTTGCCCTGTGTCAACATGGCATTGTCTGCTAAAGTAAGGGCTGTCGCGGCTTGTGCTGCCATTACCCAAGTTGTGGACTTGTTGCTGAAGTTAAATGGAAGGAAAAACTGTTGTGGGTGTGGCATGCCTGTGGTTCCTCCGTGCCAGTTCTCATTGTCACCACTGCGTGTGCACGGCCGACCCACCCATCTTGACTCAACCACATAAACACATGGAGCAAATAACAACAAACACACACACACACACACATGCATGCACATACCAGACTCATTAGGAACCATTGCAGATACTTCTGACAAACAGAAATGACTTCACCATTTCTTGAGTGTGTTAGAACGTATTTGGTGAGTGGCTCACATGAACCAAACCTAGCTCTTGGCAAGAAGAGAGCAGTCGTCTTTAACACTGCTCTCTTCTTGCCAATGGGTATGTTTGGTTTGTATGAACTACTCACCAAATAAGTTCTAACACACTCTAGGAAATGGCGAAGCCATTTTTGTTTGTGAGAAACATCTGCCATGGTTCATGATGAGTCTGGTGTGTGTGTGCGTGTGTGTGTGTGTGTGTGTGTGTTTCTTGTTACTCGATCAGAGTATAGATGGGTGGGTTGGCCGCTCACGCGCAGTGGTGACAATGAGTACTGGCACGGAGGAACCACAGACACGCCACACCCACAACAGCTTTTTCCTTCCATTTAACTGCAGCAACAAGTCCATAACTTGGGAAATAACAGCACAAGCCGCGAGAGCCCTTACTTTAGCAGACGACACCATGTTGATACAGGGCAAATGCTTTGTTTACGTTGTGGATGTGGATACGGGCAACTGACCTTGGCCGTGTGTGACGCACACCCGGAAAATTTGGATTTGCCGGTTGCCCAAGCTGCCGCCAACGCGGTGGGAAGAAAAGGGCTCAGTGTGACACCAGGTTACAGTGAACCGACAACTCGCTCCAGGATGGGCGCACGGGCGTTGCCAGTAGCCACAACGGTTAGAAGAAAACGGCCAGTGTGATACTGCCAAGGCAGCGAGGCCACTGACCGGGTGAGCGCCAGCGATGACATCATCGGACTCGCAGCAAATCACAAGCGTGTTTTCAGAGCTCAGCCAATCGTAGGACTTCATATGTGGCTTTAAAACGACCCGTTCTCTCTTCCTGTTTCTTTCCTTTTCCAAGGTACGTTTTTGATATAACAAGGGAGTAAAGAAGAAAATAATTGAGCTCCAGGGGGCAGTATGAGCCAATTAAAACGGCGCCACTATAAACAGTTGCCTGCGCCATGCCGGGCTTGAGGCCGACCGTCAGGCCCAGATGGATAGCCTAACGGTACCAAAGCTGACATGAAAAAAAAATATATAATAAAAAATAAAAAATAAAAAAACTCCACGAGTCGGAACAGATAAGTGCTTTTTCAGTGTTTTCAATACCTCGAGTTTCGCGATTCTCGAATTTAGCGCTATACCTTCGGAACGAAGCAAGCTCGAAACTTGAGAGGGTACTGTATAGTTCTGCACTGAAAACTTTTGCCTTGACACTAAACTTTTACTTGCCAAGTGCTTACAAGTACGTAAGAAAAACATTTGATACCTGCCTCCCACACCCGTGAACATTGTGGAAATGGTACAGTTCAGTTGAAATTACGCCTGGATTTACAGAAACATCATTCAATGCACTTAAGCAGCATGTTAAATTTTCCCTGGGAAC
>NC_066517.1:6138636-6235678 GCF_024679095.1 Eriocheir sinensis | reverse complement strand
TTACCACTGCTCTCATCTCTCTTCCCCTTAAGTAGCTTTCCATCCAGTTCTTCATTTTCCCTTTCAAACCTCCTTTATTCTCCAGCTTCCATAGTAGTCTTGTGTGTGGAACTTTGTCGAACACCTTATTCAGGTCCATTAAACGCAATCAACCCATCCGTCCCTCTCCTGTATTATGTCTGTCACTCTTGAGTAAAAGCTCAGTAAGTTTGTTACACATGAGCACCCTTTTCTAAAGCCATATTGTTTACTTGTGATTATATTATGCTCATTTAGAAATCTCGTCCATTGTTTCTTAATCACTTTCTCACATATTTTACATACTACACTGGTCAATGATACTTGTCTGCAGTTCAGGGGTTCTTCCTTTTTTCCACTTTTGTATATAGGGACCACTTCAGCCCTCTGCTCCGTGTGTGTGTGTGTGTGTGTGTGTGTGTGTGTGTGTATTTACCTAGTTGTGAAATACAGGAAAAGAGCCTTACAAGGCTCGTGCTGTCCCATCTCCATAAGGCTTATTATCCAGTTTGGCTTTAAATTCATGAATCGTTTTTGCACGCACAGTCTCCTCATCAAGTCCGTTCCATGTTGTTATGCTTCTGTATGGAAAACTGTATTTCTTGATGTCTCTCCTACTGTCGCTCGTCTTCAATTTCTTACCATTGCCTCTTGTTACACTTCTGTCACGTACCACTAGGTCTTCCCTGTACACTTTCTCCTATCCCTCTTGTATCCTGTACAATGCTATTAGGTCCCCTCTCTCTCTACTTCTCTCCAGTGTTGTTAGTCCCAATTTCTCCAGTCTTTCTTCATAAGTATGTTCTCCCAGAGTTTCCGGTAATTGAGTCGCTGCTCTTTGTATTCTTTCCAACTTTCTAATTTCTTTCTTCAATCTAGGTGACCACACTAATGCTGCATATTCCAGTCTTGGACGTATCATCGATGTTATTAGTTTCCTCACCATTTCTTCATCTAAATATGTAAATGCTGCTTTAATGTTTCTAAGAAGATTGTATGTTTCCCCAGTTATCCGGTCTATATGTTTTCCAAAGGATAACTTGTCTGTTATGATCACTCCCAGATCTTTTTCTTCAGTTTTTTTCATGATTCTTTCATTACTCAGAGAGTAGTTCCCCGATATTCGTCTACTGCTCTTACCAAACTCCATCACGCTACACTTCTCTGTATTGAATGTCATTTCCCATTTGCGTGACCATTCGCTTATTCTATCGAGATCTTGGCTCAGGGCTACACAGTCATCTTCATTAGCCACCCTCCTCATTATTTTAGCATCATCAGCAAACATATTCATATAGCTTGTCACCCCTTCAGTCATGTCATTAATATAAGTTACAAACATAATCTGAGCCAGCACCGATCCTTGGGGGACTCCACTCATCACTTCCATCCAGCTTGATTTATTATTCCTGATTACTGTTCTCATTTCTTTCTTCGTCAAAAAGTCCACAATCCAATCCAATACTGAACCACCCAGACCTCCAACATGATTAAGTTTCCATATTAATCGCTTGTGTGGTACTTTATCAAATGCCTTCTTTAAGTCCAGATACACACAATCTGCCCAACTGTCTCTTTCCTGTATTATATCAATTACTCTTGAATAAAAGCTGATCAGATTAGTTACACAAGACCGTCCTCCTCTGAATACGAATTGGCTATTTGTTAATATACTGTATTTTTCTAAATACTCCACCCATGTTTTTTTTATAATTTTCTCACACATCTTTGCTACTACACTTGTTAATGACACTGGCCTAGAGTTCAACGGGTCTTCCTTACTTCCTCCTTTATGTATTGGGACGATGTTAGCCCTCTTCCAGTCTCTCGGTACCTTCCCTTGTGCTAGTGAGACATTAATCAAGTTGCTCAACTTTTTAGCTATTTGCTGGTTACACTCTTTTAGCACCCAATTTGATATACCATCCAGTCCTGCTGATTTCTTCGCATCCAATTCTTCCAATAATTTTCTAACTTCATCTGCTGATGTTTGTATTCTCTCCAGACCCACTCTATTCCCCGGCACTGCATCTACACCTTCAAACTCACTCTCCCTTGTGAACACTGCTTGGAAACAGTTATTCATCACTTCTACTTTTTCACTTATACTATCAAAAGTTTCACCATTAACTTTAACTTTCTGAATCTCATCTCTATTTTTCAACTTCCCATTTATGAACTTATAAAACAGTTTTGGCTGGTCTTTGCATTTATCTACAATATTTTTCTCAAAATTCTTATTTTCTTCTCTTCTTATTTTGACATAAGCATTCCTCTTCATTTTGTACTCATTCCATAGATCCAGCCTCCTATTTTTCTCCATTTGTTCCATGCCTTCTCCTTTTCCTGCTTGGCATCTACACACTTTCTATTGTACCACTCTTCTCTTGATTTCTGGCCTTCTTTCATCCTTGGTACCCACTTTTCCACTTCTTCGTTGTAAATCCGTAGAAAGCTAGCCCATTTTTCCTCCACATTTTCAGCCTCAAAAAAAGTATCCCATTGTGCTTCCTCAAAATGTTTCCAAAGTTATTCAAAATTTGCCTTATTAAAGTTAAACCATTCTTTCCTGTAGTCCTCATTCCTGATTATTTTACCTCCTTCTCGTAATATGTACTCGATAAGTATGTGATCGCTCTTCCCTATAGGGCTCTTATAGTTCATCTCCTCTATGATATCTGGCTCCCTGGTGATTATCAAGTCCAATCTTGGGTAGGCGGTGGCCGAACTGGTAGCGTACTGGGCCCACATTCACCGCGTGATGGACGACGCAGGTTTGAATCCTCACGCTACCACTCGGATTTTTCAGTCACCGCCGAGTGGCTTAAAACTACCCACATGCTGTCCTGAAGACCACCCATCAACCCGGACTCTAGAGGAAGCCATCTGCGAATCAGAGCGAGAACGAGTTCGGGGGGCAGCATGAGCCAATGAAAGATGGCGCCACTATAAACACTTGCGCCAGAACGGGCTGGCCCGACCATCAGGCCCCACCTGGAAGAAGCCTTGGCCGACCATCAGGCCCACCAGGAAGATGCCTACTGGCAGGCAAGGCAGCCAAAAAAAAAAAAAAAAAATAAAAAAAGATGGCTCGTCTTCTCCTCTGAATCTTGTATTTTCCTCCACCCACTGTGTGAGGACGTTTTCTATAACCATTTCCAAAACCTTGTTCCCCCATGAAGCTTCACTTCCTTCCGTTGACCAGTTTTCCCATGACACTTCCTTACAATTAAAATCTCCCATTATCAGAATCTTATCCTTCTCCTCCAGCAATCTCCTTAGGCAATCCAGTGTGTCTTCCAGCTTCTTCTTGTACAATTCTTCTGTCCATGAATTGTTTTTTGGAGGGACATACACCACTACAATATTTCTGCATCCTCCCCTTTGCAGTCTTATTCCCACACTCAAGACCTCCGCTTCCCCTTCGCCATAGGTGACCCCCTTCACTGTCCATTCTTTTTTCAACAATACCATCACTCCTCCTCCTTGTTTATTTTCTCTATTTCTCATCCATACATTATATTTACCATCCCCTATGCTAAATGCATCTATACTACCAGTCAATTTGGTTTCCGTAATCCCCATAACATCCGGTTTTTCCTTACTCAGGTAATCTCCTATTTCTAACATTGATGATATTAACCCGTATGCCACCTTCAAGCTGTCACCTCTCCCCTTCTGTACCACTTCCTTAGGTCCATGTCTATCACTCTCCAGAAAAACTTCCTTTTATCCCCTTCTGATCTTCCTTCATTCTTTTCATTGGCTTCATTCTTCAATTCTCTTATCGTGTTCCTTTCCTTCACACTTCTGTCCTTTCTTAACCAGACTTTTTTGTAGATCTCTGTTCTTGCTAACTTCCATGACTTTCCCACCACTTCTTCTGCAGCCACTTGAGACCTAAATCTAATTTTAACTGGTCGTTGGGCTCCTTCTTCATACTTTCCAAGCCTGAATACTTCTTCGATCTCTCCCACCAGCTCATGATCTTCTTCCTGAACTGCTTCAATTACTTGCTCCACTGCCTTCCTTTCCTTCTTTTCCCTTGTATGTCTGACTGGCATGTGCTCTTCATTAATGCCCACCACTATTACAGACTTCTTTTTTTCAGTGGAGTCCCTCACTATTTCTGGTTTTTCTTTTATCACCTTGATCACCTTTTCAGTTATAGCTTCATCCTTAGCCTTGACTTGTTCCTCCACAATTTTCTTAAAGCTAACATTCTCCTTTTCGTGCTGCTCCTTCCAGACATTCTGCGTTTCCTTTAATTCCTTGACTTTAACCTCCATGTCTTCTGCCTTTTTCTCGTTCAATGTTACCTGCTTGTGTAGGTCATTAAACACATTCTTCCAAACATCCTTCTCTGTCTTCAGAACGTCCACCTCTCTCTCTAGTGTCCCCATTCTATCTCTCATATCCTTCATCTGCCTTTCCAAGTCTATGAGCCTCCTTCTCAACATACCGTCTCTGTCTCCGGTTCTCTCCGTGTCAACCGTGAAGCCCTCAAACTCAAAATCTTGCTTTTTTGCTGCCTGTCTTGTCCTGACCCCAGCGCCCGGCGGTGTACACACTGCCGACGGGGTCGGCAAGTCCGCCGCCCCCGCCTCCTCCTTGCTCATTTCTCGATGTTGTACAGTCAACAGCCTTTGTTTCTTCTGGACAGCACAATTGTACCCTAGCACGGCTCCCACCTTAGTAATTCACGTCCAAGATTTAATCCCACACAACTGTGATGTGAATTTGGAGCACGTCTGGAGATCAGCTGTGTCAGTCCGCCATCTTGTGTGTATTTACCTAGTTGTAATTTTACAGG
Source organism: Eriocheir sinensis (assembly GCF_024679095.1). Taxonomy (NCBI): domain Eukaryota; kingdom Metazoa; phylum Arthropoda; class Malacostraca; order Decapoda; family Varunidae; genus Eriocheir; species Eriocheir sinensis. Next base: position 6,230,847 of record NC_066517.1, on the reverse strand, counting down.
GCCTGGGCTTACGCTCGTGTGGTCCTGTCTCCGTATCTATAATTATCCAACTTTTCCTTGAAGCTCTGCACACTCTTCGCCGATACTATTTCTTCACTTAGTTTGTTCCAAACCTCTATATTTCTTTGTGGGAAGCTATATTTCTTTATGTCTCTTGAGCATCTTCCCTTCCTCAACTTTTTACTATGTCCTCTAGTATTCCTGCTGGAAGGTTCTTCTCTTAGTAGGAATTTCTCGTTATCTACTTCTTACATTTTACTCAATAGCTTATATATTTGTATTAGGTCTCCTCTTTCTCTTCTTTGTTCTAGTGTTGGCAAGTCCATTTCCTTTAGTCTCTCTTCATATGTCAGTCCCTCCAGTTCTGGGACCATTTTTGTTGCCATCCTCTGTATTCTTTCTAGTTTTATTATGTGTTTCTTTATATGTGGAGACCACACTGTTTCCGCGTATTCTAGTTTAGGTCTGATCATAGTAATTATTAATTTTTTCATAATTTCTTTGTCCATGTAGTGGAATGCTATACCTATATTTCTCACCATGTTATATGTATCACCGAAGATCCGATTTATATGACTTTCTGGTTGCATATAATCTTGCATTATTACTCCCAGGTCTCTCTCTTCATTTACTTTCTTTAATATTTCACCATCTCCCATTTTATATGTCCATTTTGGTCTTTCTACACTTTTTCCCATTTCCATAACATGATATTTCTTCACGTTGAATTTCATCTCCCATTTCTGACTCCATTTCCAAATCCTGTTTAGGTCTTCTTGCAGCTCCTTGCAGTCTTCACTGTTTCTTATATGTCTTTGCAGTTTAGCATCATCTGCGAACAGGCTCATGTAGCTGTTTATTCCCTCTGGCATATCATTAATATAGACTAGGAAGAGTACTGGTGCTAAACCCAACCCCTGGGGCACTCCCTTTCCACCGTTCTCCATTCCGATCTAGTGTCCTTAACCACGGTTCTCATCTCTCTTCCTCTTAAGTAGCTTTCCATCCAGCACTTCATTTTCCCTCTCAATCCTCCTTTATTTTCTAGTTTCCACAGCAGTCTTGAATGTGGAACTTTGTCAAATGCCTTCATTAAGTCTTGGTAAATGCAATCCACCCATCCGTCTCTTTCCTGTAATTTGTCCATCACTCTTGAGTAAAAGCTCAGCAAGTTTGTCACACATGAGCGGCCTTTCCTAAACCCATATTGATTGTTTGTGATTAGATTATGTTCTTCTAGAAATCTCATCCATTGTTCTTTTATAAATTTCTCACATATTTTACATACTATGCTGGTCAGAGACACCGGTCTGTAATTTAGGGGTTCTTCCTTTATTCCACTTTTGTATATAGGTACCACTTCTGCCCTCTTCCACTCTCTAGGCACTGTGCCAGTTTTTATTGAGCACCTAATGATGTCATATATCAGGCCAACTAACTCAATTCTGCATTCTTTAACCCCTAAAGGGCCGGCCTGGGTGGTCATCTACAACATCCACAGGACCGGCACCTCAGCACCAAACACCGAAAATAGCCTATATTCACACACTTGATTCTGCTGAACTACAATGCAATAACAAATTACTTTGTCGTCATAGTCATCATCAACTCTTCTTCTTTTTAATTATTGCATGAAAACGTTTCTATGTGCTGTGGTTTTGGAGAAATATTGAGTTGAAGAGGAGAGACTTTTGGAGTTAGCGAGGCTCTTGTCCGCTCTGCGTTCGTTTTGCTTGTGTGGCCTTGACTAGTGCGTAATGAAAACGGATGCCCCCATGCTCTAATTCTTATATATAGTCAATACTCTAAGCTTTCTCTATGTAACACAGTCTTGTGATGTGTGGTTTGGGAGTCATTGTAGCATACTCTTCTCATTCTCGTGTTGCTCTGCTGGGCTCGGCAGGGTCTGGCAGGAAATCGGACGCGTCAGAATCCGTGTCAGTACGCCTGTCCATCGTGAGAGCGGGCAAGATTCTGAAGCAGTAGCCTAAACATATCTCTGGCAGTGTTGCCAACGAATGGTCATCGAAAATTACCGAAAAGTAAATAAATTTAGCGCGAAAAAAGCAAAGCGGCTATAACCGCCCCCGGCCCTTCCGTGGAAAAGCGGCTATAGCCGCCTCCGGCCCTTTAGGGGTTAAGTATAAAACCTGAAACTCCATCCAGTCCCACGGCCTTCCCTTCTTCCAATTTCCCCAATAGTTTTTTTATCTCCTCTTTATCTATTTTGACCTCTTCCATATATACATCTAAGTTGTTTTCTTGTGGTTCATTAAATACTGATTCTTTGGTAAACACTTGCTGGAATTTTTTGTTAAATAATTCCGCCATGCCTTTGGGATCCTCGATCTCTACATTCTCTTCAGTCAGTCTTTCAATTGTTTCTCTTGATTTAATTTTTCCATTTATAAATCTATAAAATAGTTTAGGTTGTTCTTTACACTTGTGTGTGTGTGTGTGTGTGTGTGTGTGTGTGTGTGTGTGTGTGTGTAATTCACCTCTTGGTCTGCTGTGGGTCTCTCTCAAGACAGCCAGCCACTCCCCAATGGAAAAGCACAGAGCTCATAGTACCGATCTTTGGGTAGGACTGAGACCACTCACACACAACACACCGCGACAATGAGGTCACAACTCCTTGCCTTACACTGCGTACCTACTGACTGCTAGGTGAACACGGGCGTCACATGGAAGAAGATAAACCCAACTTATCTTCACCCGGCCAGGGAATCGAACCCTGATCTTTCTGGTTGTGAGGCAGACGCTCTATCCACTGAGCTACTGGGCCATGTGTGTGTGTGTGTGTGTGTGTGTGTGTGTGTGTGTGTGTGTGTGTAATTCACCTCTTGGTCTGCTGCGGGTCTCTCTTGAGACAGCCAGCCGTTCCCTTTGGAAGAGCACAGAGCTCGCAGTACCGATCTTTGGGTAGGACTGAGACCACTCACACACAACACACCGCGACAACGAGGTCACAACTCCTTGCCTGACGTCGTGTACCTACTCACTGCTAGGTGAACAGGGGCTACACGTGAAAGAAGATAAACCCAACTTATCTTCACCCGCCTGGGGAATTGAACCCCGGTCCTTCTGGTTGTGGTGCGTGTGTGTGTGTGTGTGTGTGTGTGTGTGTGTGTGTGTGTGCGCACACTAGAAATCTCCTGGGCTGTAATGTTCTGTGGATGCCTCCTGTTTCTTCTTTTTCATCACTTTCTTTTCTTTTAGGATTCTCCTTTTCTTTTCCTGAGCTTCCAAACCTGCCAAAGTAAAAGTACAAGTGTACCTCTGAGGAGCACTCGCGACGCACTAAGTGACTGATTGACCGATTCACTCACCCACACCCTCCGAGGCTTGCTGGATGCCACTAGAATTTTGCCAGATGTATGATGACAAGCTTTTCGTAAAAAAGTGGAAAAAAATCAGACAAAAGAAGGCAAAATGAAACATATATGAGTATTCTACAGGAAACAGAGGTTTCTGCAGGTAGGGGACAACAAAATTAGTGATACAAATCAATTTATTTGAAAGGGAAAGGATTTTCGTACAGCTGCCAAACTTTCACAGGGAACGTGTGACATGTTCAGCTATTTTTTGGAGTAACTTTTAAAATTTGGCTGAAATAGTGAAAAATACCCATTTTTGGTGCTGCCTCCCCTAAAAAAGAAAAAATTTTAAGCATTAATCAACTTCTGACTTCCTCTCTGATTGCCAGTATGGGTTCCACAAGGGGAGTTCTACTGGTTTCCTAGCTGACTCTTGGTCATTCTTTCTCAGCCTTTTTGGTGAAACCTCTGCTGTTGCCTCAGACATCTTGAAAGCTTCAGACAGTCTTGCACAATTTTTTTCTTTCTAAACTACTCTCTTACAAATTCTACCCCTCTCTGTATTTTTACTTATCTCCAGTTTTCTGTCAGGCTGATCTATCTCTGCTTTAGTAGACAGTCGGGTAGGCAGTGGCTGAATAGATAGCAGGACAGCCCCGCGTTCAGGAGGATGCGAGTTCAATCCCCGACCGGTGACACATAGCTGGGATTTTTCAGCCACCGCCGAGTGGCTGAACACTTTCATTACTAAACGCTTACGGCGGGCGTTAGGCATATTTGCTGGTGGCGCTAAACACTCGCAGCGACCTCCACCCGCACTCAAATCTCCCGCGTATGAGAGTGTTCCAACACTAATTCTCACAACACAGGATTGCCAATTGAGTGGATTCTTCACTAAATTTGGTGGAAAATCATATCAGCCCAGCGCGGCAAATGTACGGACGAGTAACTGGTGGATGTTCATGCCCAATATAGCGGCATTTTTGCATAGCTTCACCTATCACCTGACTGATTCTTTGACCAAATAGTTGTAAATATTGCCGTTGGCAATACTCCCTTGCCAGAATCTGAAGAAAAGATGTCCGCAGTTCCCTCAATACAGCTGATCATCCTGCACGCACCAACGTAAGTGTTAACATTCAACACTCCCTGAACGTGCATGTACGTTCGCAAGAGGAGCATACATAACTGACTCCTATAGATCTGGACCTCCTCTTTCCAATGGTGTTTTTGGTTTTTAGCTGCGATGAATAGTTTTTGAGATACAGAGGTTAAAAGAGACCCCCTATTGGGCTCCCCGACTGCGCCTGAGAGGATAGTCGCCTCCGCACCGCGCGCAAGGAAAAGGTTAAAACTACCCACATGCTGTCCAGAAGACCACCTATCAACCTGGACTCTAGATTCTAGGATTAAAGATGAGCTCTGGGAGGGCAGCATGAGCCAATGCAAGATGGTGCCACTATAAACACTCGCCTGCGCCATAACGGGCTGGGCCGACCATCAGGACCCACCGGGAAGAAGCCTTGGACCGACCATCAGGATCCACTGGGAAGAAGCCTACCGGCGCAATAGACCAAGACGTAAAAAAAAAAAAAAAAAAAAAAAAAAAGGAAGAAGCCTACCGGCGCAAAAGGCCAAGATGTAAAAAAAAAATATTAAAAAAAAGTCATTGTTCTACCCTAACACTATAAACAGTGGTGTTCCACAGAGCTCTGTTTCATCACTCAATCTCTTTCTCTTATTCATTAATGATATTTCCATAGCAAACCATTCTATCCACTCCTACACTTGACTCTACTCTGCATTACTCAACATCTTTTAACAAAAGTCCCACCCAACAGGAATTACATGACTCAAGACTGGATGCTGCCATGCTCAACCTCTAACTTTGCAATCATTTTTGAATGGGACAGGAGGAACTTGGTGTCCTACAAAGCTTAAATCAATTTATCCACCTGTTAGCTCGACACAATCTTCCGAACATCTAACCTATACTCTTCGATAACACTCAGATATCCCTTTCTTCCCCAATAAACATTCTCAGCTTTTCTTCAACTCAAAATCTGAACTGGAAACTTCATATCTCATCTAGTGCTAAGTCAGCTTCCTTGAGCTTAGGCCTTCCATATTGTCCCCACCATTTTCTTTTCCTCCTCCCAAATGTTGGCCATAAACAAATGCCTTGTCAGCCATCATATGGAATATGCATCAAGTGTGGGGGGTGGACTTCACACCCACAGCCCTTTTGGACAGAGTAGAGTCAAAGGATCTTCATCTCATCAATGCCCCTCATTTTACTAATATCTTCTATCTTTTAAACTCCAATATTCTATCAATATTTTCAAGGTGACTGCTCCTCTGTACTTGCTAACTGCGTGCCTCTCCCATTCCCACGGCCCTACTATACACAACTTTCTACTTTTGCTCATCCCTATGCTGTCAAAACCCCTTATGAAAGTTAAGTTAACCAACTTCATTCTGTGCTTCTGTCCTGACACCCTGCCTGGTCAAACTCTTCCGTCTCTGCCTATCAACATCTACCTTTCCTTCCTGCTGAAAGTATGCCTTTGTACAGCCTGTGCCTAAGAAGGGTGACCATTCCAATCCCTCAAACTACTGCCCTATAGCTTTACTTTCCTGTCTATCTAAAGCTTTTGAATCAATCCTGAACCAGAAGATTCAAAAGCACCTTTCCACTTCTAACCTTCTATCTGATCACCAGTATGGGTTCCTCAAGGGGCGTTCTACTGGTGATCTCCTTGCCTTCCTAACTGACTCTTGGTCATCCTCTCTTAGCCGTTTCGGTGAAACCTTTGCTATTGCGCTGGACATATCAAAAGCTTTAGATAGGGTCTGGCACAAATCTTTGCTCTCCAAACCTCCTACGGTTTCTATCCTTCTCTCTGTACCTTTATCTCCAGTTTCCTTTCTGACCATTCTATTTCTGCTGTGGTGGACGGTCACTGTTCTTCCCCTAAACCTATTAACAGTGATGTCCCACAGGGTTCTGTCCTATCTCCCACTCTCTTTCTGTTGTTCATTGATGATCTTCTTTCCAAAACGAACTGTCCTATTTATTCTTACGCCGATGACTCCATTCTGCGTTACTCAATTTCTTTTATTAGAAGACCCACGCCACAGGCACTTAACGATTCAAGGCTGGAGGCAACAGAACGCTTAGCCTCAGACCTTACTATTATTTCCAATTGGGGCAAGAGGAACCTGGTGTCCTTCAACGCCTCAAAAACACAGTTTCTCCACCTATCCACTCGACACAATCTTCCAAACAACTATCCCCTATTCTTCGACAACACTCAGCTATCACCTTCTTCAACACTAAACATTCTCGGTCTATCCTTAACTCAAAATCTCAACTGGAAACTTCATATCTCATCTCTTACTAAATCAGCTTCCTCTAGGCTAGGTGTTCTGTACCGTCTCCGCCAGTTCTTCTCCCCCGCACAGTTGCTATCCATTTACAGGAGCCTTGTCTGCCCTCATATGGAGTATGCATCTCATGTGTGGGGATGGTCCACTCACACAGCTCTCCTTGACAGAGTGGAGTCAAAGGCTCTTCGTTTCATCAACTCTCCTCCTTATACTGAGAGTCTTCTACCTCTCTAATTCCGCCGCCATGTTGCCTCTCTATCTATCTTCTATCGATATTTCCACGCTGACTGCTCTTCTGAACTTGCTAACTGCATGCCTCCCCCCCTCCTGCGGCCCCGCTGCATACGTCTTTTTACTCATGCTCATCCCTATACTGTCCAAACCCCTTATGCAAGAGTTAACCAGCATCTTCACTCTTTCATCCCTCACGCTGGTAAACTCTGGAACAATCTTCCTTCATCTGTATTTCCTCCTGCCTACGACTTGAACTTTTTCAAGAGGAGGGTATCAGGACACCTCTCCTCCCGAAATTGACCTCTCTTTTTGGACACTTCTTTGATCTCTATTCAGGAGCAGTGAGTAGAAGTTTTTTTTTTTTTTTTTTTTTCTTTACATCCTTGAACTGTCTCCTTAGCTGTAAAAAAAAAAAAAAAAAAAAAAAAAATTATTTCATCCCTTTCGCTGGTAAACTCTGGAGTCTTACTTTTTCTGTATGTCCCCCTGCCTGCCTATGACAAATTCTTTCAAGAGGGGAGTATTGGGACACATCTCTAACCAAAATCAATCTCTCTTCTGGCCACTCTCTTTCATTTATTAGTGGAGCAGCGCTAAGCTGGCTTTTTCAATTTTTGTCTATTTTCTGCCCTTGAGTTGTTTCCATTGCTGTAAAAAGAATATACATGTACTTATGGCATATTGCAGGCTGAAATGTCCCATCTTCTCCAGGCTTCTGATGAGAAATCTTTCTAGTCAAAATTCTCCCTGGATAATTCTTACTTTGATATGGATAAGTAAATGACAGTGAGGGAAGTAAGGCACCATTACCAAGGAAGAAAAGGTTTGATGCATACCAAGGTGTTTCGTTGGTGATGTGTGGGTGTGATGTCAGAGGCTTACTGGTCCTAGGCAATCTGGTGGATGCCTCTGCTTGTCCTTCAGAATGGCTGGGCGACAAAGGTGCTGTGCTGCCTCCTGCTTCACCATCATCATCACTGCAGACAACAGGAGTCACTGGTGTTAATCTACTTGTTGAGCTGTTGAGAGAGAAAAAAATTACATTAGGAATTGTACTGAATTTAAAGTTTAAAATCTTCACAAAAATGTCAGTTGGCACCTGGTTCAGTTTCAGGTAGTATTCTGATAGTTTTGTGATTCAGTAATTGCAGTGTGTGTATTGACCTAGCTGTCCTATAAAGGGCCTGAGCTACACATGTGTGCTCCTGTCTCCATATTTATGTTGTCCAGTTTTTCTTTGAACTCTTTGACACTCAGTCAACACAACTTCTTCCTTTAACCCTAACGGTGCCAGGGTTGACACAATTTAGTTTTATTTCCTATTGATAAATAAGGTCCATCTATGTACATGAAATAAAAAAGTAAAATCCATAAAGATCTTCCAAAAAAGTATAAACAACATCAAACAGGTTTTTTCTTCATCTTATTTGCTTTTGTTCTAGTATTAGCTTTGACACACCTGACACATCATCACAAAACCACCACGCTACAACACGGTTTCACCAAGCCAAACCATACTCAGATACTCCACATTACACCCGGCCATATCACACAGTCACACCACAAATCGCACTTAAATTAAGGCCATCTTACATCATGACTATCCATCGCCGCTATAGCAAATCATTTCACACAACACCACTTCGTACACATGAAAATCTAGTGTTTCCTATTTCATCAACTTTTTTCCATTAAGAATAAGTCAGGGCTCAATCTTATAGTTGCCAATGCCACACAGTTTGCAATAACAATGTTACTGAAATCGACACAGCATTCCGAAATTACTATATCAGCAAAGACAGTAGCCACAAAGGGACCAGCCTGCCAAAAAGCAGCAACACCAATCTCCAGTTCACCATTCACGACTGTCGAGTGGTGCGTGCCCGACCACACCTCACACTTCTCTCCCTGTCCAATATGCATACAGTACAAGTCAGTGGGCGGCCAGGCCCCTAACCCTAATAACCTGTGGGAAGCGCGTCCACCCTGACAGACCCTTGGCGTACCCCCTGGGGTACCCCAGGTCAAAAAAATCTGGTCTAAGTGATAACACACACACACGCACACCGGTCTGCTCTACCACCCCAGACACCGGAATCTACTCCCGCCTGCAGTCTCCCGTCCTAGACAGTCCGTGAGGCACGCCAACAGACTGGCTCCAATACGGGCACGGACGGACCGCTACAAGAACAGCGCCGTGCCCGCGATGGTCAGGCTAATCAACAACATGTGAACCCCTCGACAAGAGAAGCTGTAAATATCAGCATTTTCATTATTATTATTATTACTATTATTGTAACTATTATTATCACTATTATTATTATTATCATTATTATTATTATTATTATTACTTTGCTCATGTAAAGTTTGTAAATTTTCAGCTCTAGGGCTGCAATCCTTCCTCTCAATAAACCGTTTTATTATTATTATTATTATTATTATTATTATTATTATTATTATTATTACACACACACACACACACACACACACACACACACACACACACACACACACACACACAAACACACACAGGAAACAGCACTACTTTTCTTCTCTCTGACTCTTAACTATAGTTTATACTCAATATATATTAGGGTAATTACTAACCGCACCAGGGTGCCCCGCTAAGCACAATAATTAAACAGTGTGATCCTCTCACTCACGGCAAGGAAAGACTGAGGAACTGAGGAGTGCTGAATGACCGGTAGTCAAGCCACACCCGTTCATTTCCTGTACAGTGCAAGTTAACAAACTGTCACCTTCTTCAACGCTAAACATCCTCGGTCTATCCTTAACTCAAAATCTCAACTGGAAACTTCATATCTCCTCTCTTGCTCAATCAGCTTCCTCGAGGTTGGGCGTTCTGTATCATCTCCGCCAGTTCTTCTCCCCCGCGCAGTTGCTATCCATATACAGGGGCCTTGTCTGCCCTCGTATGGAGTATGCATCTTACGTGCGGGGGGGCTCCACTCACACAGCTCTTCTGGACAGAGTGGAGGCTAAGGCTCTTCGTCTCATCAGCTCTCCTCCTCCTACTGATAGTCTTCTACCTCTTAAATTCCGCCACGATGTTGCCTCTTTCTATCTTCTATCGATATTTCCACGCTGACTGATCTTCTGAACTTGTTAACTGCATGCCTCCCCCCCTCCCGCGGCCCCGCTGCACACGACTTTCTACTCATGCTCATCCCTACACTGTCCAAACCCCTTATGCAAGAGTTAACCAGCATCTTCACTCTTTCATCCCTCACGCTGGTAAACTCTGGAACAATTTTCCTTCATCTGTATTTCCTCCTGCCTACGACTTGAACTCTTTCAAGAGGAGGGTATCTGGACACCTCTCCTTCTGAAATTGATCTTGCTTTCGGCCACCTCTTTCAATTCTTTTTGGGAGCAGCGAGTAGCGGGCTTTTTTTATCATTGTTTTCTTTTCTTTTTTGTGCCCTTGAGCTACCTCCTTTGTTGTAAAAAAATAAAATATATAAAAAAAAATAAACAGGACCTAAAAAAGTGTCAATCCTTCAGATAACACTTCACACCTTTTGTTTTACTCTTGACTACTTTTTAATTGCTTATTTAAATTGATTTAATAAATAAATAGGGGAATTAAAAAAAAAATAATACCCCCCCATAAAAAGCCCAGGTTAACCCTTCAAGTACGAGTGGCGATATATTTCTCTGGATGCTGTGCACAGGGAAAATTTAGACATTTAAAAGAGGTGGAAATGGTCGTGACACATCGCGGGGAAGCACCCCTCTCTCTCTCTCTCTCTCTCTCTCTCTCTCTCTCTCTCTCTCTCTCTCTCTCTCTCTAATGCAAGTATAGCAGCATTATTATGAGAGAGAGAGAATGAGAGAGAGAGAGAGAGAGAGAGAGAGAGAGAGAGAGAGAGAGAGAGAGAGAGAGAGAGAGAGAGAGAGAGAATGGGTGCTTCACTAACTTTTTTGTCTTTTTTGCTTTAGCATCTTTACTTTTTATTTATCTTTATTCATCTTTTTTTTCTTGGGGGGGGGAGTACACTTGGGCGGGGGCATACGGGTGTTTTTCTTCATCTTAGTTTTTTTGGCGGGTGGGCACTTGTTCGGAGGCACCCGGTGAGGCGGCATGTCCAATATCAGTTTCAATTTGCCGCCTATGATTACATAGTGACCAGCAACCCGGTGCCTTCGGACCGTCTCATTAGCTTGCTTGAGTTGCTTGATGAGCTGCCTCAGCTCCTGTACTTCACCCATGGCTGAGAAACAAATAAAAAAAAAGAAAGCCAACTACGATAAAATTTGTTTAGTACAGGTAACTCTCGATTTACACGAGTATTGTATCCTTGAAGAAGTCGCGTAAATCAAAAACAATGTAAATCAAACAAGAGGTAGGTTTCTGTCAAAAAATAAATACCGTATTTTCCGGCGTGTAGCGTGCACCTTTTTCACATAAAAAATGCCTGAAAGTTTATCCCTGCGCGTTATATGCCGAATGTACAAATTTTTTATGATTTTTTTTCTTTGGGGTGTTTTTAAGGGTTTGTTTTTCGTCTTGTCCAATAACAACGGCAAATTTACCTTTATTATTGTTTATAATCCTTCATAGTCTGTAGCTGTCTTATAATATGTTACCATAGAATACAGGGCGATCTAATAACTACTATACAAAAATTAAATCGGTGGAGGATCGCCCATGCCTTGCTGTTATCCTGTTTTTCCATCGGGCGCCATTTGTATGATCTTGATCATGATGTCACAGGTGGCTTAACCCTATTCGTTCCGACCCGGGCCACATTTGCCCCCCCCTGAGGATTTTTGTCAAAACGATAATTTTTTTTTATTACCAAGTTTAAAAGAAAAACAGACCTACTGATAAACGTAGAAAATACCGTAGATTAAGATGCGTTATAAAAAATAAACATAGTAGCATACTTTATCTTGCTAAACACGAATATTTAGAAACACCGACGCGAATCATTTTGAAGCACGGCGATACGCTGTGAAAAAAAACCAACGTTCAAACGCCTCCGGATGACGATATTATTACTGTTATAAGTATTAATATACCTGTATTGTATAGTGCTATACTGCATGTTCTGCATCTTTTATGTTAACAAAGCTTTAGCTGATACACTAAACAGACCAACAAACAAGCTAGCTGTAATAAAACATATAAAACGTACACAGCCCGCTGTGTACGAGAGTTATTCAACGGCAGTTGGCGACGAGCTTGTGATCGGCGTAGGCGATGACGAATTATGGCACATACAATACTTATTTTGACAATTCCATAAGGTGATAACTGTGTCTCGTACATATGTTAATTTCTTGTACTTTGGCCAGACAATTCCTATATATAGCTAATAAAGAAAAAAACGTACGTGCTTGGAGTCAGAGAGAGAGAGAGAGAGAGAGGCCAGTCATAAGCTATTTGACCGCTTTGAACCTAGCTCCCTCTCTTCCATCTTTCATATATATATATATATATATATATATATATATATATATATATATATATATATATATATATATATATATATATATATATATATATATATATATATATATATATATATATATATATATATATATCTATATATATATATATATATATATATATATTAACCAGGCAACAATGATAATACCTAAAATAATATCAGTGCCAGTGTCACTTGCTGCGAAATATTCATGTCATTCATATTCAGTTCCTTTCAATATAAGCAAATATACTCTTATCGGCAAAAAAATTTTTTAGCGTAATAAAAAAAATACTATGAAAGATGGAAGAGAGGGGAGCTAGGTTCAAACGGTCAAATAGCCTATGACTGGCCTCTCTCTCTCTCTCTCTCTCTCTCTCTCTCTATATATATATATATATATATAGATAGATATATATATATATATATATATATATAAAAAAATACTATGAAAGATGGAAGAGAGGGGAGCTAAGTTCAAACGGTCAAATAGCCTATGACTGGCCTCTCTCTCTCTCTCTCTCTCTCTCTCTCTCTCTCTCTCTCTCTGACACTTATCATCAACGCACCACCATCGACCACCATCATCACCACCATCATCATCATCACCATCATCATCACCACCATCATCACCATCATCACCACCATCATCATCACCACCATCACCATCACCACCATCATCACCACCATCACCATCACCACCATCATCATCACCACCATCACCATCACCACCACCATCATCATCACCACCATCATCACCACCATCATCACCATCATCACCACCATCATCACCACCATCACCATCACCACCATCAACACCACCAGCATCAACATCACCATCACCATCATCATCACCACCATCAGCATCACCACCATAATCATCACCACCATCATCACCACCATCACCATCATCACCATCATCACCACCATCATCATCACCATCACCATCATCACCACCATCACTATCATCATCACCATCATCATCATCATCATCATCATCATCACCACCATCATCATCAACATCATCACCACCATCATCATCACCACCATCATCACCACCATCACCATCACCACCATCATCATCACCACCATAATCATCATCACCACCATCACCATCACCACCATCATCATCACCACCATCACCATCATCACCATCATCACCACCATCATCATCACCAACATCACCATCACCACCATCATCATCACCACCATCATCACCACCATCATCACCATCATCACCACCATCATCATCACCATCATCACCACCATCACCATCACCACCATCATCATCACCACCATCACCAGCATCACCATCACCACCATCATCATCACCACCATCATCATCACCACCATCATCACCACCATCATCACCACCAACATCACCAGCATCAACATCATCATCACCACCACCATCATCAACACCACCATCATCAACATCATCAACACCATCATCACCACCATCATCACCATCATCACCACCATCATCATCACCATCACCATCACCACCACCATCATCATCATCACCACCACCACCACCATCACCATCACCACCACCATCACCACCACCATCATCATCACCACCATCATCATCATCACCACCATCATCACCATCATCATCACCACCACCATCATCACCATCATCACCATCATCACCACCATCATCATCACCACCATCACCATCACCACCATCATCATCACCACCATCACCATCACCACCATCATCATCACCACCATCACCATCATCACCATCACCACCATCATCATCACCACCATCACCATCACCACCATCATCATCACCACCATCATCACCACCATCATCACCACCATCATCACCACCATCATCACCATCATCATCACCACCATCATCACCACCATCATCATCACCACCATCATCACCACCATCATCATCACCACCATCATCACCATCATCATCACCACCATCATCATCACCACCATCATCACCATCATCACCACCATCACCATCATCACCAAAAAGGAGGAAGAAGAGGATGAAGAAGAGGAAGAGGAAGAAGAGGAGGAAATAGAGGAAGAGGAGGGAGAGGAGGAAGAAGAAGAGGAAGGAGAGGAAGATGCAGAAGAGGAGGAAAAAGAGGAAGAAGAAAAGGAAGAGGAAGAAGAAGAGGTAGGGGAGGAAAAGGAGGAAGAAGCTAGAAGAGGAAGAAGAAGAGGACGAGAAGCTAGGAAGAGGTGGAAAAGTATAGAAGAAGAGGAGGAAGAAGAGGAAGAAGAGGAAAAGAGGGAAGGGGACAATAAGGAGGAAGAAGAGGAAGACTAGGAAGAGTAGGAAGAAGAGGAAGAAAAGGAGGAAGAGGATGAAGAAGAGGAAGAGGAAGAAGAGGAGGAAATAGAGGAAGAGGTGGGAGAGGAGGAAGAAGAGAAAGAGGAAGAGGAGGAAGAAGAAGAGCAAAATCAAGAAAAAGGAAGAAGAAGATGAGAAGGAAGAAGAAAAGGAAGAGTGAGAGGAAGAATGAGGAAGAAGAGTAGGACGAGAAGCTAGGAAGAGGAGGAAAAGTAGGAAGCAGAGGAAGAGGAAAAGGAAAAAGAAGAAGAGGAAGAGGAGGGGGAAAAGAGGGAAGAGGGAAAAGGAGAAAGAAGAGGAAGAGGAGGAAGAAGAGGAAAAGGAGGAAGAAGAGGAGGAAGGAAAGGAGGAAGAGCAGGAAGAAGAGTAAGAGGAAGAAGAGGAGGAAATAGAGGAAGAAGAGGAGGAGGAGGAAGAACAGGAAGAGGAGGAAGATGAAGAAGAAGAGGAAGAAGGAAGGGAAGAGGAAGAAGAGGAAGAGGCAGAAGAAAAGGAAGAGGAAGAAAAAGAGGCGAGAAGCTAGCGAGAAAAGGAAAAGGAGGAAGAAGAGGAAGAGGAAGAATAAAAGGAGAAAGAAGAGGAAGAGGAGGAAGAAGAAAAGGAGAAAGAAGAGGAGGAAGAAAAGAAGGAAGAAGAGGAAGAAGAAGAAAAGAAGGAAGAATAGGAAGAGGAGGAAGAAGAAGAAAAGAAGGAAGAATAGGAGGAAGAGGGAGAAAAGGATTTTATTTCTTGAGAGTTTCTTTTCACTCATTATTCACTATTGCTTTACACCATTGATTAGGTTGCAGTACTTAGTGTTCACGAGCGTTATTGTTGTTCAGAAAAATCAATACGATGCTGGCTATACGAGCGCGAAAAATCTCAAGGGGTCGGAACGTATAGGGTTAAGATTGTATGACTAAGGAGCAGTACAAGCTACATAAAAAATCATATTGGAAAAAAATATCCATGTGTTCATTAGTTAATTATTAATATTAGTGGGAATAATGGGGTAAATATGATATCAGACACTGTACATCATGAGTCTTGTACGAGGAGTTATTTCGCGCAATACCAGCCCGGCCGCCATTTGCATTGTTTACAAACCACACTACCACACCCATACAACAAACAGCTGCATGCCGCGTGTCACCAGAACCGCGTGAATTGTGTCTTGCCTAGTTGTCTGTCATAACCTACGAGTGATGGTGAGAATAATACGCTTATTCACTTCATTTAGTGGAGAGAGAGAGAGAGAGAGAGAGAGAGAGAGAGAGAGAGAGAGAGAGAGAGAGACTGTGTCTCCATATCACCGAGATATTCACTCAGTTACTCAGTCTCAGCTTCACTCGTGTGAGGAAGAAATGAGGGACACCATGAGCGGCTGGCTAGTATTGGTACCTGTACCGAGCATCTGGTACCGGTACCGTACCGTATAGCTGGTACCGTTAGTACCGGTACTGGTACCGGTACCTGCCCACCCCTATTGTTGAGTAGCGTGGCTGCGTGGGTACTATTGTTGTTCAAGTGGCTCGCGGGTAAGAATTGAGCTCAGCTGCGTGGCCGTGGCGCCGTGTGAGTCCAGTTGCGTGAGACGTCTGGTGGCCACTCCATAAAATATCGCGTATAAGTGAAAAAAATGTGTAAATTAAACATTTATTTGGATTTTGGACCCCGCATTATTTTAAATACGCGTAAACCAAACTCGTGTAAATCGAGAGTTACCTGTATTACATGTTTTGTGGAGCAGGAGAGCTGAGAAACATCTTACCGGCAGGGAAGCAATGCTGGGACTGCCTTGTCAAGCTGTCATAACACGAGTAACAAACGCGTATTCTAGTTGTAACTTGTTGATCTCTCTCTCTCTCTCTCTCTCTCTCTCTCTCTCTCTCTCTCTCTCTCTCTCTCTCTCTCGCAAAAGATATAAGACACCTTTTTTTATGTCCTCTCTCTCTCTCTCTCTCTCTCTCTCTCTCTCTCTCTCTCTCCATGAGTGAGTCAAAATTTTCCATTTTATGACACAATATATGTATATCTGCACTAACACATTATGTACGTACACACACACACACACACACACACACACACACACACACACACACACACACACACGCAACTGAGAGAAATAGGCATTCCTTGTCAACCCAGTGAGAGGAGCGCCCTCTTGATGCAGTGATCCTAGATCATGAGGAAATACGGCCACGCCTCCGTCTTGAAGAACTCGGGGCTAGGGGAGGGAGAGGCTGCGAGGCAGGCGGTGTATCACTATCACTGCTTCGTTGACTAATGTCTCCAAAATCAGATAGCCAGTCACTATCACTAGTATCACTGTCAATATCACTAACATAGAAGTCATCAGAGTCACTGTCACCTTGATTCGCCCGCGCTCTCCCGCCCGGAGCGGAGGAACTGCTTGACGCATCACGTGACATGCCAGATGTATTCCGAACAAAAGTGGGAAATGATCTGTGGCCCTCAGTAGGCCGAGTGTTGGAGACAAATGAGTGTGTGTACGGATGCCAGATGCCTCCACCATTCTTCTGAGTCAAGAACTGGCGGTATATTTGAAACGAAGGGAGCGTAGAGCATGATGATTATATATACGATCCCCGTATGGATGGGGCGTGTGGCAGCGCACTTATATAAACGATCGCCGTAATGTAAGGGTTAAAAAAAAAAAAAAAAAAAAAAAGGTTTTTTTCCAACCCTGCACAGTGCCAGCCTGTTTCAACCCCAGTTAAAACCATTTTTCAATATTTTTTTTCCTATATCAAGTCTGCATCACCTGAAAACATTTAAAGTAACAATAAAAAGTTGATCAGAGAACTACAAAGTAATGATTTTCAAATTGGTAGTTGATTAGGCTTTTTTCTTGTCCATCAGCCAATTACGTAGGTTTGTGCGAATGTCACGTCCTAGTGGTGTTGGATGTTGGAATGCGGCAATCTATAAAGTACATAACATTGATTGTTTGGTATATCACAACTTCTCCAGCAACCACACATCACAAAAGCTGGGGAGTCAGTGAAGGGAGCGAACCTTTTTTTCAGGGCAGGGCATAGGCAGCACAACATGAGTCACTAATCATTATCACTTTCAAAATACTTATTTTCACTTCATACTTCACCAGTTTGTCATACCCTTCCATCCCAATAACACTATATTCATCTCATGATAATATAATATTAATTTCACGGTAACATGAAACATCATATTGTTAGGCTTTGGTACATAAACGTAAACAATTCCATTTCCTTCTGGGTTACTTTACTACTAATGCTGATTAGAAACTATTTTAACAATAAACAAAACAGCATATTTATTTAAGATGCGAAGTATGTTCTAGTATTTTGCAGCGGCCTTCTGCTTAGAAATATGAATTGATTTTTTTCCTATTGAGCCCATAAATATATACGGGATCAGCACTACACGCAGGTTACTGCCAGCCTGTGTATATATACGGGATTGGCACTTTGCAGGTTAATCTATTCCGTGTAGCTACCACTGTATAGTAACCGCAAAAAAGTTGCAAGACTGGTCATTTTAAAAAGAGGAATTAGAGAAAAAAAAATTGAAGTGATACATTATTTTCAATATTAAGTGTGACCTCCATGGGCCTTCAGGACAACCTCCACACGCCTAGGCATGGAGTCAGACAGCTTTTGACAAAAAATCCAGGGGCAAGTGGTGGATCCAGAGTTCCTTCAGTGATTCAATGAGGCGTGGCACTGATGACGTGTCCATGTTCTCCAGCTTCCTCTTCATGTAACCCCACATTTGTTCAATGGGATTAAGGTACGGCAAGTTACCAGGCCACTTCAACACGTTAATCTGATGATCATGGAGCCACTTCATGACTTTCTTGGTCTTGTGGCATGGTGCAGTCTTGTTGGAAGAACTCGCGTTCGTGAAGCTCATAAAAGTCAATAAATGTTCATTCAACACTTCAATGTACCGATCTCCATTCATTGTACAATTTTTTAGGGAGCACACACACACACACACACACACACACACACACAAAAAAAAAAAAAAAAAAAAAAAAAAAAAAAAAAGCACGTCCAAACTCATCAGTGAAACCTCCCAAAATCATGACAGAATCAGGGTGTTTGACTCATCTGCACATACCACCTGTCAAATGGGTTGGCACCAGCAAGACGACGCAACTTGCCCTTCCGCTTTGCTCCACAATGGAATGTGGATTCGTCGCTCCACATCACCTTTCGCCACTGAGCCACAGTAAAGTCCTTGTATGCATGAGCAAAATACGGACGTGCAATCTTCATTTTCTTGGTAAGGACGGATTTCTTGGTGTGTGAGCAAAGTGGCAGATTCAGATGCTTTTGGCACCTCTCTTGCACTATCCGTACCGCTACATGTCCGAGCAGGTCTGGGTGCGCTTGCTTGAGTTCTCTGGCTGTGATAAGTGGATTTTTAATAACCTCATGTCTTATCAGCTTGTCAGTCATAGGTGTGGTCTTCTGGGGACGGCCTGGGGCTGGGGCAGGTGGAGGAGCTTTGCCGGGCGTCAGCGGATTGGCTCTTTTTAACAAGGCGAAAAAAGCAGCCTTGCTCCAACCTGTACGCTCAGCTATCTCCTTCTAGCCAACGTTTCATTCATGCAAGGCAAAAATACACGCCTTCTCTTTACACGACATCTTCTCACCAACCATCTTGAGTGTCAAAGTAAGATTTGGGAGGCAAAATACTAAAATATACAAGAGTGATGGAGGGGGAAAACGACAGCCAAGAACAGTCTCTTCCTGCCATCACATCGCATGTGACACTGAGCTACAAACAACGGAGGTTCCCACTCACCACTGTGGTGAGTTGCCGAAACACAATATTCACCTGCAACGTACAGTAGAGTGATCGCAGCGTGGGAAATTGAAAAACCACTGCCAGTGCACCAGAAGGGGAGCCAGTCTTGTAACTTTTCACGGTTACAGTATATGGAGAACTGAATGTCATGACATTATTTGAGCAACTATCATTCATCAACTTCATACTATGCCCTCTTAGTTGTCTTGCTCCATGCTATCTTGTTAATAGCAGATCAGAAGCATTTACCTATTTGTAGAATACAGGGCCTGAGCTTAAGCTCGGACAGTCCTGTCTCCCAATCTATGTTTGTCCAACTTTTCCTTCATTTTATGGACACTGCCCACTTCAACAATGTCTTTGCTTAGTCCATTCCATATGTCCACACTTTGGTGAGGAAAACTGTACTTCTTTAAATCATTCAAACATGTCCCCTTTCTCAATTTCTAGCTGTGTCCTCTTAGTTATCTCCTCTTTTCTGTCTTGACTGAATTATTTCTATTCAACACGTCCCCCACATGTATTCCTGTACAGCACCCTCTCGAGTTTCGCGCTATCCAAGTTTCACGATCCTCGAGTTTCGCAGTTAGTCCTAAATTCTTACCATCCTGACTTTCGCGCTGCTTTGACATGTACGGGTCACGTCTACTTACCATCAGTGTCATGCAAGCTACCTTAAAAGGTAATATCACACTGGACGTTCTCCTCCAAACACTGTGGCTATGGAGAGAGAGAGAGAGAGAGAGAGAGAGAGAGAGAGAGAGAGAGAGAGAGAGAGAGAGAGTGTGTGTGTGTGTGTGTTATTAAAACGTTAACCGCGCTTGAACTTCCCGCCGCCTCCTCCCTGTTGCGTTTGGTTCAACTCAGCGCAGCCTTAATACTGTAGCAGTCACCGCTCAAATTCCGTGCTCCTTCCCCTCAGTGACACTAAGAAGATGGGCGCTACAAGCACAGACTAATAAGTGTATTCATATGAAATGCTCATCGTCACTACTTGTCTGCATATCAGTCCGTGTCGCGTCTTCAATGTTCAACTTTTCTTGTATTCGTTTTTCTTTGACCGTCAATGTCCTCTTGTTGTCCACTTTTACACATTGTTCCACATATACACCAACACTTAAATGTTAACCTACACAAACAACATTCACACAAATGCATACACAAACAAACACCTATTCTATGTGCTGTGCTTGTCCTAATGACCTGTGTGATGTTTGCCCAATAAAGTAACCCTGGCGGATATGACTTCCTCTATCCGTGAACCAATTAGCACTTAGAACACTCGCTACCACCAACAATACCACGCAAGCCCCCGACTCGAGAGGAGGTGTGTAGCTTCACTTTAGCCCCTCTCATGAAATTTGAGATAGAGCCCCTCTCGTGAAAGGTTAGACAGAGAGGATGAAAACAAGGAGAAATGAGAAGGGTGTGGGGAGGGAGAATCAAAAGGAGAGTTAGGTCAGGGCTTTGGTCAGGACATGACCTGACTCAGGTCAGGTCATGTCCATACCTGTCAAACACACACAGAAGGTGAAATGAGAAGGATGTGGGGAGGATGGGGCAGAAAGGAGAGTCAGATCAGGGCTTTGGTCAAAACACAACCTGACTCAGGTCAGGTCAGGTCCTGACTTGTCACACACACACACACACACACACACACACACACACACAGAAGGGGAATGATAATGGTGTGGGGAGGGAGGAGCAGAAAGGAGAGTCAGATCAGGGCTTTGGTCAGGATATGACCTGACTTAGGTCAAGACATGACCTGACTCTCTTCTGCCCCTCCCTCCCCCTACTTTTTTCATTTCCCTTTCTATGTGTGTGTGTCACGACATGACCTGACTCTCTCTTCTGCCCCTTCCCCCCCACACCCTCCTAATTTCTGCTTATGTGTGTGACGCACACCCGGAAAAGTTGCCGGTTACCCAAGCTGCCGCCAACGCAGTGGGAAGAAAAAGGCCCTGTGTGACACCAGCTTACGGACAACCAACAACTCGCTCCTGGATGGGCGTACGGGCGTTGCCAGTAGCCACAATGGTTAGAGGAAAACGGCCAGTGTGACGTCGCTGATTGGGTTAGCGCCGGCGATGACGTCATCGGACTCCCGGCGAATCACAAGCGTGTTTTCAGAGCTCAGACAATTGTAAGGCTTCATTTGTGGCTTTAAAACGACCCATTCTCTCTTCCTGTTTTCTTCCTTTTTCCAAGGTATGCATTTTGAGATAATAAGGGAGTAAAGCATGAAAAAAGTGAGCTACGGGGGGCAGCATGAGCCAGTTATAATGGCGGCACTATAAACAGTTGCCTGCGCCATGACAGGCTCGGGGCCAACCATAGGCCACATGTAAAAAATTTTTTTTTTTAAATGAATAAATAAAAAATTATAAAATACACGGGACGGAACAAATAAGCGCTTTTTTGTAATGGTCCAAATGTGTAACGAGTGAATGAGTATGGAATGCAAGTGAGTGAATGATTATATATTACAACAAACGAGCAAGTGAGCGGATGTGTGGACGGGTGAACGAGTGTGTGTGATAAGTAGAGATTATTGGCGTGAATGAGGGTGTGAATGGATGAAAGACGGTTCTGAAATCCCTCATCTCCAGTCTCAAACCCTAGAATGATTATTAGTTAGCTAGCGATAGATTATCTAGTTGTAATGCAGAGAGGGAGTCACGTGAATAAGGGGGAGGAGCTTAGCGAGGAGCAAAGGCGAGAAGGCAAGGCAGGGAGAAGCACGGGGCAGTGAGGAGACGAGCAGCAGGAGGCAAGGAGGGCGGCCAGGGAGGAGACAGAAACCCTGAGATACAGGCAGAGTCAGTGAGAGGCAGAGAAGGAGGTAGACCGACGAGCCGTGAGGACGCACGTTGAGAGGTTGGCGTGACCGTCCATCACAGCCCTGTGAACACCACCACAAGCACGGCAAAGGCGAGGCAAGGCACAGCACAAGCACAGCAAGGCAAGGCGGAGCAAAACCCAGCAAGGCGAGGCGAAGCAAAGGAGGGCAGAATACAGCCTCTTCAACAACGCCTTAACCAACCCTGCCGTCATAACCACCTCCACGGCTTCTTCAACCACGCCTCAGCTCGTAAACAACACAGCCACAGCCTCTTCAACCACGCCTCAGATCTTAAAACAACACAACCACGGCCTCTTCAACCACGCCTCGTCAACAACACTGCTACAGTTACCGGCCCTGGCAGTCTACCCCCCCCGTCGGCGCCTCAATCTCCCCAGTGTCCTCCTCCATCCTGCACCAGTCATCACTGCAAGGGTCTTCAACACAGAGAAGCATTCAAATGTTCCCCAATCTCCCTGATAGATAGTTAGTTAGGTTCAATAATATTGTTATGTATGTATTCATTTAAAATTGTCACGCCGCTAACCGCCCAGGGGCTGTAACTATATTCATACACAAGAAAAGTTATTAAGTTACTGTAAGTGCTATAATTTGAGGCCGTGCGAGCAAAAACGTACAAAGCGCCATTTTTTTAAATGCGGGAAATCGCGTTTAAAGTTTTGCAATGTTTAAATTATCATAACTTCATTGGTTTTTAAGGTGGACACTTCAATCAAAGACCAAAATGAAGGTTAAGGTATGTAGAATATTGGCATGTACTCAGTTATAAAAAAAAATAAATATATAGGTCCGAAAAAGTAGGTTTTTCAAAAACATCCATGATGTGCAATATTAATTAACTTTTTAATATGTCATACACAGTTCATGATATTCATAATAATCCGGAACATGAAGGAAGTTACAAAACGTAAAATATACTAATAAACAATAAATGCTAAGAGTTTGCACTACGCGCTAGACGGAAAAGCTTGCACGTTTGCAGTGATGCTATTGGCGCTCTGTACATTTTCGCTCGCGACTGCTTTCTTATCTCACTTTCAACTGCGTAGGTGATAATGTAGGGTTATTTTGAAGGACTCCCAGGCCTATTTCCACTGCAGTTTTGTACAAACCGACATTCCTCGCTTATAAAGGAAGGGTCAAAATAGTGTTATACCACAAAATCGCATTTTTGGCCAGATGGCGCTTTGTACGTTTTCGCTCGCACGGCCTCATTTCAAGCCTGTCAACCTGCCATTTGGGCATTGCTGAACACACACCCACACCCACACGTTATCACCACTTCCCCCTAAACTAAACATTGTCTCAGAGTGGTTCACACAGGAATCCACCCACCTTCCATCTTTACCGCACTAAAGATAACCATCACAACCCAGAACGAGTGTTCACTTGTCCTGAGGCTTGTCTCAACATCATTGACAACTGCTCGGAAATAGCCAGACGACCACCCTGCTACCATATTACCATCTAATCAGTGGACGTCAGAAGGAATGTAGCGTTGCCTTGGAAAAAAAAGACGTTACATTTTCAATACCTCGAGTTTCGCGATCCTCGAGTTTAGCGCTATACCTTCAGAACAAAGCAAGCGCGAAACTCAAGAGGACTGTACAGTGCTATCAGGGCTCCTCTTTCTCTTCTGTCTTCGAGTGTTGGTAGGCCCAGTTCCTTCAAACTAGTCTAGTATGACAGGTTTTATGGTTCTGGTACCATCTTAGTTGCAATCCTTTAGATCCTTTCGAGTTTCCTTGTATCCTTTTTCCTGTGGTGACCAAACTACAGCTGCATACCCTAACCTTGGTCTAATCAATGTTGTCAGTTTTTGCTTCATCATGTCCCCATCTCAGTAGTGAAATGCCACTCTAATATTTTGCTATATATCTTATTTATGGGCATTTCAGGTGTCATTGTATCTTGCATTATATTTCCAAAGTCTTTTTCTTCCTTTACTGTGTCTATGATTGACCCACCTATTCTATACACTCCACATGGTCCATTTTTACTTTTTTCCCATTTTCATTGTGACATTTTTTTTTTTTTTTTGTTAAACTCTATTTCCCTTTCTTTACTCCATTCATGTATCTCATTTAAATCATTCTGAAGTTTATTCCATTCATCAGTGGCGTAGTTAGGCCTGGGCTTTTGGGGCTATAGCCCCAAATGTTTTATGAATAGACCCAGATCTCAAAGAGTTTTTTTTTTTAAGAATAGCCCCAGCCAGCCCAATACAAAATGTTAATTCTTGTTAAGCTGTTAGTAATAGAAATTAGATTTCATAGATCTCATACAGAGATCATACGGTTTGTTCCCGTCCAGTTTACATTCCTATCACGTATTCACAGCCACTCGCCAGTCGGCCATCAGTTAGGCAGTAGTGCTAGGCGCCAGCCAAGGTGAGTATCCCGGCCCACACACACTTGTGAGCAAGAGAGCTTGTTGATTAGTAGTAGCAAGCAAGACCTGAGTCTGAGACTATGTATATAAGCAGCATTTTTCAAATAGAAAGGGGACCAAGGCAATGAGTTGCAGCCTGAAAGGCAAGAGCAGGCAGAGGAAGAGTTACTTCTTGCTGTTGCTGTAACTGCAGATGAGTCATGTCGGGACACTGCTGCTGCCATTACATTGTCTGTTAGCCAGCTAGCAAGTATTCAAAGTCTAGCTGAGTGGTTCTCAAACGTTTTTGTCACACAAGGCATACTAACTCCTTAAAAAATATGGTAGTTTTGTATACTGTAATGATGGGAAATGTGCACACTGCACCGAATTCCTCCAGCATTCTGCAGTTCAAAGTGGAACAAGGGACCGTAATTTTTCCGATTTCCAAGGGATCCAATTATTATTTAACGAATTTCAAGAGATAATTTATTGATATTTTGCTGTAGGCAAAAACCTGTGGTCATTCTATAGTTTTGTGAAAATTACGCGATCGAATTTCATTTATATAAAAATAAGTTAAAAGCATAACAGTAAAAGAAGCTTTTAATACGTCTTTAACCCATCCGCTTCGATTGGGATGAATCTGGCTTTCACTGGTAGGCTATGCTTGGAGCGAATTTGGCCACGGCTTTTTTTCGCTTTTTTCGGGTAATTAAGAGGCCAGGTAGGTTCCTGCATGTTACAACCTTGTTTATTGTTTAACAAAAAAAATTCAATATCAACGCTATTTAAGTAAAAAAAAAACAATAATAGCAGCTGCACAGATGTAAAGTGGAGACGATGATATACAAATTCATGCTGCTTTGTACGACTAAGATTTGGGGTGATTTAGTCATTTCTCAGAGGTGGCTACGCCACGCTAGATCGCAGCGGGCAGGTTAACCCTGTATTAAATAAACTTGCAGCCTGCAGGAACTGATGACATGGCAGGAGTAAAAACCAGCATCTAAATTTATAAAATGTAGTAGTAGAGTAGTAGGCTGCATGAGATGAAACCTGACAGGCCACATTATTTACTATCGTGATATGATTACCTAGGCTATGACAACGGGATAAACAATACGTCTATTATAAGGCTAAAAGCTGAAAGTTTTTTTCTTCTTTTTTAGGTGAATAGAGCAAAAAAAATAAAATTGATCATTACGTTGTCACTGAAGTGTGAAGTTATTTTTTCTTCAGACTTAAGTTGTGGTTACCATTAATATTAATATTATTTACAAAATGAATTGCATAATCTTCCTATTGGAAAAAAAGGGGTATTATATTGAATGTGTTGACGGTCTAATTTCAGACACGGACATTTTTTTTCCTGGCAAAAAACAAAAGTTAAGTGTAAGAGTGCTGAGTTGTAGCTTTCAATCTCCTTGGTAACAATAAAAAACTAGATGAATTTGTGAAAAATGGTAGTTTCTGCTTGCTAATTACTTGATGCTCACTTACTCAGATGTTCCTTATTTTACTATACAGGTAACTCTTGATTTACGCGAGTATTGCATCCTTGAAGTGGTCGCGTAAATCAAAAACAATGTAAATCAAACAAGAGGTAGGTTTCTGTCGAAAAATAAATACCGTATTTTGCGGCATATAACACGCACCCCAAACTTTAAGACAACAATTTTGAAAAGAAAAAGTTCTTAAAATGCTCAGAAATATGTACGGGTTAAAGAACACTGACAATGTACAGTTTCCCGAAATTTATATATTTTTGGTGTAATCTTTACTGCTTGAATTGACAAGTGTCCTTGAGTAAAGCAATGAAAATGGCGGCTGGGCTGGTGTTGTGAGAAATACATCCCCATAAACATACTGATGATGCACAGCTTCTGATATCATAATAAGCATATTATTCCCACCATCACTCATAGGTTATGACAGACAACTATGCAAGGCACAATTCACACAGTTCTGGTGACACGCGGCATGCAGCTGTTTGTTGTTTGGGTGTGGTTGTGTGGTTTTCAAACAATGCAAATGGCGGCTGGGCTGGTGTTGCGAGAAATATCTCCTCTTACAAGACTCATGATGTACAGCTTCTGAGATCATAATTAGCTTATTATTCTCACCATCACTCGTAGGTTATGACAGACAACTAGGCAAGATACAATTCACGCGGTTCTGGTGACACGCGGCATGCAGCTGTTTGTTGTATGGGTGTGGTTGTGTGGTTTGTAAACAATGCAAGTGGCGGCCGGGCTGGTATTGCATGAAATAACTCCTCGTACAAGACTCATGATGTACAGTGTCTGATATCATATTTACCCCATTATTCTCACTAATATTAATAATTAATAATGAACGCATGGATATTTTTTTCCAATATGATTTTTTTATGTAGCTTGTACTGCTCCTTAGTCATACAATCGTAAGCCACCTGTGACATCAAGATCATACAAATGGCGCCCGACGGAAAAACGGGATAACAGCAAGGCATGGACGATCCTCCACCGATTTAATTTTTGTATAGTAGTTATTTGATCGCCCTGTATTCTATGGTAACATACTATAAGACAACCATGGACTATGAAGGATCATTAACAATAATGAAGGTAAGTTTGCAGTTGTTATTGGATAAGACGAAAAACAGACCCGTAAAAACACTCCAAAGAAGAAAAAAATCATTAAAAATTTCTACATTCGGCGTATAACGCGCAGGGCTAAACTTTCAGGCATTTTTTATGTGAAAAAGGTGTGCGTTATACACCGGAGAATACTATTCACTTCATTCAGTGGAGAGAGAGAGAGAGAGAGAGAGAGAGAGAGAGAGAGAGAGAGAGAGAGAGAGAATATCCATATCACCGAGATATCCACTCAGGCACTCAGTCTCAGCCTCCCTCGTCTGAGAAAGAAATGAGGGACACTATGAGCGACTGGTTAGTATTGGTGCCGGTACCGAGCAGTATGGTACCGGTACCGTACCCTATAACTGGTATACCGTTAGTACCGGTACTGGTACCATTACCTGCCCACCCCTATCGTTGAGTAGCGTGGCAGCGTGGGTACTGTATTATTGTTCATGTGGCGCGCGGGAAGAACTGAGCTCAGCTGTGTGGCCGCGGCGCCATGTGAGTCCAGTTGCGTGAGACTTATGGTGGCCACTCCATAAAATATCGCGAATAAGTGAAAAAAACATGTAAATTAAACATTTATTTGGATTTTGGACCCCGCGTTATTTAAAAAACGCGTAAAACAAACTCGCGTAAATCGAGTTACCTGTAGTACATTGTAAAACAGCCAATTGCTTTTCATCAGTTTTTAGTGCCTTGTTCTCTGCAGTAAATGTACCTTAAATAATTAATTTTAATTTGAAGTTGTCTGTACAATACATTGATATGTATGATACATCAGTCTTAAATGCTTAAATGTGCTTATGCTTTACCATAATTTGTTATTGACCTTGAAAGTTTTATTATGACACACTTGACATATTTTCAGTGTTACTGCTAAATACAATAACACATAAACTGGCCCTAATGTATGTCAGAGAGGCCTCAGAATTACCCTAAAGATTTAGTGCTTCTCTCACCTCCAACCACCCAGCATTTTGAGCTGAGTGAAGCCCCCAATGTTTCAAGGTCCTAAATACACCCCTGACAATCATCATCACTTATTTCTCTAGGCAGTTTGAAGTCAACTGCAAACATACTCATATAACCAGCCTGGTGAACAAGCTAACAACTTTGCTCTCCTAGATGATCTAGAGCAGTTGGTTCAGCACCCTACAAGTATACCCAACTGCCTTGGAGATACTCCTAACATTCTAGACCTCTTCCTAACCTCTAACCCTTCAGCTTATTCTATTACTATATTCTCTCTGTTGGGCTCCTCTGATCACAACCTTATTTCCGCATTCTGTCCTATCGCTCCTGTACAACCTCTAGAGTCTAGACCCACAGAAGAGGCAGTGGATCTGGCATTTTGCTTCAGCTCAGTATGATGATGAGGTTGTACTTTTCCAATTTCTCGTGGAATGATTACTGCTTCCAGGAGACCCCTCTGCGTGTGCCCAGCGCATCACTGGGGTGATTGTCTCTGGAATGGAGGCACATATTCCACGTACTTTCTCTGCTCCTCATGCTAAAAAGCCTTGGTTCAATCACGTTTGTTCTCATGATGTCAAAGATAGAGAGGCAGCTCACAAAAGGCTTTCCACACCTGCTAATCATGATTTTTATATTTTTGCACAGAATCTTGCCAAATCTATTCCCCAGCTCACCAAAAAATCCTTCATCAACAGAAAATGCCAACATCTTAATTTCTCTAATTATTCCAGGGACGTCTGGCACCTAGTCAAAAATATCTTTATAATATTCTACTTCTTCATCATTCACACCTCTCCTTAGCCCCTTCATTACCGCGTGACCCGCCACAAGCGCTCCTGCTCACCCTCCGTCAAACCGAATTCCCGCAAGTTCACGTGTGCGCGTGGGGGGTTATATAATTGATCTTAACAAAGCCATTTTTCATTTTATATTACTTTATTGATCCACATCAACAGCTGGCTAATAAACACGTTCATATCGGCCGGGGTAATATTACGCCACTACAGTCCCATGAATTTGTGAGGGTTTTTTAATGAGATTTCCCCTGAAGTTCTTCTGGGCCTGCTTATTGGATTCAGATTTAGGAGAAGGTATGTTTTGGCACGAGTTCAGTAGCAGCAGGGAGAGCATACTACGTGAATCCGGGTTCCGCCTGGCTCAGCTTCTACTCGCCAGTCAAAGTTATCAGTTATGCATTTTCTGCTGTAGTGTTACCACGCTTGGCAACGGAGCCATCCTGGCAGCGCTCCTTGATTGATTGTTTATTGTTGCAGGGGTCAGTGAGCGAGCCTTGTCATACACTCACACTCTCTTTTACTCTCTACCACAGTTCCTATTGCTCTCTAAATCATACTTGAAAAAAGATACGAAATAGTAATTGTGGAGATTGACTCCGCGCCTCCAAAATACAACATTACGCCTCCATATTATATAGACACTGCACTGTGACTGCAGCAGAAAGTGCATAACTGGCAACTTGGGCCCGCGGGTAACAGATGAGCCAGGCGGGACCCGGATCCCGTAGGAGTGACCAGGAGTGTTTCTAGGGGGGGCACTAATTTTATACGGATTTTCGAATAGTACGGGGGTCCTGGGTCCCTAACCCCCGTACTATTCGAGGGACAACTGTATAGACGTTTCGAAATTGGGAATTTTTGTTGGCGTGTCAATATATAGGCGTTTGCTCTCATTTGCCCACACTAGATTGTAGCATGGTCTAT
Source organism: Eriocheir sinensis (assembly GCF_024679095.1). NCBI lineage: Eukaryota > Metazoa > Arthropoda > Malacostraca > Decapoda > Varunidae > Eriocheir > Eriocheir sinensis. The sequence continues at coordinate 6,200,771 of NC_066517.1, read as the reverse complement.
ATATAGACAATTCTTTACTACTAACAAAATTAACAAAATAAATCATTATTTGGCATCTCAAACCCCCTGACACTTACCGACATTGTCTCTCAAGGACAGTCACCGCTTGTGCTTTGTCGGTGGCGGATGTGCTACGCACATCAGCTAACACTGGGAATTTTTTCGTTTTTATTTTTATTTTATTTTATTATTAGTCTATCATGTCAAGGAGAAAGAGACCTCTTAAACCGGAAGAAATGACTTCTTTGGTAGCTGAGGATATAGATGCTGATTTTTTGGATGATTTTGATGATTCTGACTTATCTACTGTCAGTGATTACACTGATACAGAATCAGAGCCTGAAGTTGAGTCAGATGGCCAGTCTGATGCTGAAGAAGAAACCAACGCTGATGATGATATTCAATATAACTGGCAAAGTCAATCAGCTGTTGATAGTGAGCCTTTTCCCTTTACGGGTGATAGTGGTGTAAAACTTGTCCTGGAAGATGACCAGTCACCTTTAGAAATATTTCATGCTTTTTTTGATGATGAATTACTGGATCACATTGTATCAGAGACCAATAAGTATGCAGCAAAAGTCTGTGGTGAAAAAAGGAGGAAGGGTAAAATGAAGAGAAAAGGCAGAGACTTTGTATTCTCATACAAAGATTCAAGTCATCTTATGTTCCAAAGCAAAATATAAGCATTGATGAGTCTCTCCTGCTCTGGAAAGGTAGGCTAAAGTGGAAGCGATATATTCCACTAAAACGGGCCAGATTTAGTATAGAAAGTGATATCTTAGCTGAGTCTGATAATGGCTATGTTTGGGATCTTTTAGTCTACACAGGAAAGAAAACAAAATATGACTTGGAAATAGAAGCCTTGTCAGATGAAAAAGTGGAAACACTTACAAAGCCTACTACGAAAGTTTTGAGACTAATGCAGTCCCTACTGAATCAGGGCTACATTCTGGGAGTTGATAACTTCTACACCTCACCAGAATTGTTTGAAATTCTTCTTGAAAATAAAACAGATGCAGTAGGCACTGTGAGATCCAACAGAAAACTGTTATCCCAGGAAGTTAAATCAAAAGTTCTGAAGAAAGGTGAAACTGTAGTACAGTACAAGCATAAGATGACGCACATGAAATGGAGGGATAAGAAATATGTGAACATGCTAAGCAAAATATATGAGGATTCTATGGAAGAGGTAACAGTAGCAGGGAAGCAAGTAAGTCAGCCAGATGTGTGCATCAAATACAGGAAACACCACATGGCTGGAATAGATAAAATGGACCAAATAATCTCCGTACAAACATCAACTCGGAAGGGTGTTTAGAAATATTATAAGAAAATATTTCTCAGATTACTGGTCATCGCATCACTCAACTGCCATGTAATTTACAAAGCAAATGGTGGATGGAAATGCTTCCTTGACTTCAAGCTAAAGCTGACTGAGGAGATAATCTCAAAATATGCTGGTGATATCTACCACCTAAGGAAGCCTAGTGGTGATCTTTCTCTTGGGCCATGTTCAGCGCGACTCAGTGGAAGACATTTCATTGTAGAGACAGGATCCCATGATGAAAATAGTGATAAAAAAAGTCTAAAGACAGTGTGCCTATTGTGCTCTATTAAAAAAGAAGAAAAGAAGCATATACAGCTGTGATGTGTGTCAGCTAACACTGTGTGTTGTGCTATGCTTCAAACTATACCACACGGTAGCAGCTTTGCCTAAAAATGAATAAGTACAAAAAGAATACGCGAAAAAAAAACTAAGAAAAGTGGAGGGAGGAAGGTAAACCATATTCAGGTCAGAAGTCCTGGACATTGCCTTTGCAATGGGTGTGAGTGACTCTAAACCTTCATATAAATATATCAATATATATACAGTCGTCCCTCAAATAGTACGGGGGTTAGGGACCCAGGACCCCCATACTATTCGGAAATCCGTATAAAATTAGTGCCCCCCCTAGAAACACTACGGAATCTGGGTCCTGCCTAGCTCAGCTGTTACCCATGGGCCCAAGTTGCCAGTTATGCATTTTCTGTTGCAGTCACAGCGCAGTGTTACCACGCTGGGGGGGTCGAGGGAGGCGAAGCCCCCGTTAGAGGTCAGGTTATTTAAAGTTCGGTTGGGGTAGTTTAAATATGCTTTCCTTAACTATATAATATGGGGGCGTAATGTCGTATTTTGGAGCCGTGGAGTCAATCTCCACAATTATCGTTTCGTATCTTATTTAAAGTATGATTTAGAGAGCAATAATAGAAATTGTGGTTGAGAGTAAGAGAGAGTTTGAGTGTATGACATGGCTCGCTCGCTTACAATGTGGAAGGCAGCGCTGCCTGGATGGCTCACTTGTCCAGCTTGGTAACACTACAGCAGAAAATGCATAACTGGCGACTTTGGCCGGCGAGTAGAAACTGAGCCAGGCGGGAAACCCGGATTCTGTAGGAGTGCCCACTCCTGCCCACCAATTTCTTGTTTAAGCTAAGAAAATGCTTATTTATGTGTTTATAATAGGTTAATTTATGAACAAACAGAAAAGAACGGGGTTTATCTCCACTCTTGCAGCACTCTTGGAGCACTTGCAGTTACTGCAGCAAGAATTTTTTTTACACTATGATAGATACAGCGAACACTGCTCTCATTCACGTGGTATGCTCTCCCTACCACAATGTAACTCATCCCGAAATGTAACTTCTCCTAAATCTGAATTCTTCTGCAAGGTGCACACTTTCTCGAACGCTTTGGGGTGCTTTCAGCAGGTGTTTTGGAAGAAAAATGTTGCCACTCACACTATGGCTACTTGGTGCGACGAGCGGGAAATTTAAAAATCATAAAAAAAAATAATCCATGATAATCCATAAAAAAACGAAACTGTACTATTGGAAACCGTACTATTTGAGGGACGACTATATGACCAATCAAACTTAAATAACATCTATATATAGATTCAAATGTTTGTTCAGTTTTGTGGCAGAGTCTACATATAGACGTCAATCTAGAATGCCCACTTGCAGGGAACCTATACATAGACGTATGGATCAAAATCGACAGCATCTGTACATAGACAATTTTTATTTTTTGGTAGTACAGGTAACTCGTGATTTACGCGAGTTTGGTTTACGCGTTTTTGAAATAACGCGGGGTCCAAAATCCAAATAAATGTTTAATTTACACATTTTTTCCACTTATACGCGATATTTTATGGAGTGGCCACCAGATGTCTCACGCAACTGGACTCACACGGCGCCGCGGCCACACAGCTGAGCTCAGTTCTTCCCGCGCGCCACTTGAACAACAATACAGTACCCACGCTGCCACGCTACTCAACAATTGGGGTGTGCAGGAACCGGTATCCTAACAGTACCAGCTGTATGGTACGGTACCGGTACCAGACTGCTCGGTACCGGTACCAATACTAGCCATTCACTCATGGTGTCCCTCATTTCTTCCTCACACGAGTGAGGCTGAGACTGAGTGCCTGAGTGGATATCTCGGTGATATGGATATTCTCTCTCTCTCTCTCTCTCTCTCTCTCTCTCTCTCTCTCTCTCTCTCTCTCTCTCCACTGAATGAAGTGAATATTTATTTTTCGATAGAAACCTACCTCTTGTTTGATTTACATTGTTTTTGATTTACGCGACCTCTTCAAGGACACAATACTCGCGTAAATTGAGAGTTACCTGTACATACATACAGTAGAGCCCCATTTAGCGTGAGAATTAGGTGGATGAACGCGGTCGCACTAACTGAATTCGCGCTAATTGAATAAAGTAACCAATATGAAAAAAATTATTTGGTGCACACATGGGTCTGACTTTTGGGTTTGATGATCACTCACATTAAAAAAACAACCCTACGATTGGCTGAGCTCTGAAAACACGCTTGTGATTCGCTGGGAGTCCGATGACGTCATCGCCGGCGCTCGCCCGGTCAGCGGCCTCGCTGCCTTAACACAGTATCACACTTGGACAACCGGCAAATCCAAATTTTCCGGGTGTGCGTCACACACGGCCAAGGTCAGTTGTTCGTATCCACATCCACAACATAAACAAAGCACTTTCCCTGTATCAACATGGCGTCGTCTGCTAAAGTAAGGGCTTGTGCCGCGCATCATGGCGACTTGTGCCGTGCATCATGGCGGCTTGTGCTGCGCATCATGGCGGCTTGTGCCGCGCATCATGGCAGCTTGTGCTGCACATCATGAAGGAAGGCTTGTGCTGCGCATCTTGGCGGCTTGGCGCAATTTTCAAAATTCAGTCGTGGTGGCTGCTCGCACTAACTGAGGCTTTCGCGCTAATTAATTATTTTCTTGGTAGATGGTGGCTCGCGCTAATTGCGGTTCGCGCTAATTGATCTCGCGCTAAGTAGGGCTCTACTGTACATGTAGTACATACATGAGTATGCATCTCATGTGTGGGGGGGGGTCCACTCACACAGCTCTCCTTGACAGAGTGGAGTCAAAGGCTCTTCATCTCATCAGCTCTCCTCCTCATACTGATAGTCTTCTACCTCTCAAATTCCGCCGCAATGTTGCCTCTCTTTCTATCTTCTATCGATATTTTCATGCTGACTGCTCTTCTGAACTTGCTAACTGCATGCCTCCTCCCCTCCCGCGGCCCTGCTGCACACGACTTTCTACTCATGCTCATCCCTATACTGTCCAAACCCCTTATGCAAGAGTCAACCAGCCTCTTCACTCTTTCATCCCTCACACTGGTAAACTCTATAACAATCTTCCTTCATCTGTATTTCCTCCTGCCTACGACTTGAACTCTTTCAAGAGGAGGGTATCAGGACACCTCTCCTCCCGAAATTCACCTCTGTTTTTGGACACTCCTTTGACCTCTGTTCGGGAGCAGTGAGTAGCGGGCCTTTTTCTTTTTTTTTCTTTACGCCCTTGAACTGTCTCCTTAGCTGTAAAAAGAAAAAAAAAATCTGCCCTGCTGCTGGGAAGGAGTTAACAATGTCCCTGAAAAAGATGGTTAAAAGAGATGGTGCTGCAAATAAGAAAACAGGAATGGTGGATACAATGCTCGCAACAGGAACGGGTTGCAAGCCTCAGCAGCTTGTATGCCCTCCTGGACTTGACTGACTCCCGTTCACCCTCCATCTCGGACGATACGTCAGGTTAGCTTCACGGTGGTGGTCAAACGTAGTTCCAGTGCCTCGAGAATAGGGACTCTGTGGCTTCTAAATCCCAGAACGAAGCCTACACCTCGAGCATAATTAGCAGTTGCGTAAGTCTCCGTAGCAACCATAACATATTGATTTGTGTTTTATATTACTAATTATTGCAATTAGTTAGTAAAATTACTGTAATTCTGGATAAAATAATATGTAAATTTTTTTTTTTTGGGGGGGGGGGGGGATATGGGACACATTAATGGGATTTACATTAATTTCAATGGAGAAATTCATTTTGGTTTATGAGCATTTTGGTGTGCGAGCAAAATTCTGGAACGAAGTAAACTCGTAAAACTGAGGTATGACTATATTTTGAGCTTGCTTGCACCTCACTCCCAAGCCCCTATCAGATTTTTTTTTATTGCATAAATCAATTGCAAATTATCTAAAACTAAGGGGAAAAGGTATAATAACACTCATATTGGCTTATTTTTGCCTCTATGGGGTTGGTTATGGAGTGCACTACGGTGCGTCCTCCGGCCCGGACGCCAACCTCCCTCATTTGGCGCGCCACTCTGACACTGTATTATTCTTGCTTTAGTGATGTTTGTAAGCAGTATGATTGTCTCTTTGACTACATACATGCACAACTGTGTAAAATTCATACAGTACCCTCTCGAGTTTCGTGCTATCCAAGTTTCGCGATCCTCGACTTTCGTGGTTTGTCCTAAATTCTTACCATCCCAAGTTTCGCGCATTATCACCCCGAGTTTCGCGCTGCTTTGACATGTATGGGTCACGCCTACTTACCATCGGCGTCATGCACGCTACCTTAAAAGGTAGTATCACACTGGACGTTTTCCTCCAAACATTGTGGCTCTGGCGAGAGAGAGAGAGAGAGAGTGAGTGTTATTAACACGTTAACTGCGTTTGAACTTCCCGCCGCCTCCTCCCTGTCGCATTTGGTTCAACTCAGCGCACCCTCAATATCACGCGAGCCCCCGACTCAAGAGAAGATGTGTAGCTTCACTCTGGTTATGAGCCCCTCTCGTGAAAGGTGAGATAGAGAGGATGAAAACAAAGAGAAGGAGAAGGGTTTGGGGAGGGAGGGTCAGAAAATAGTCAGGTCAGGGCTTTGGTCAGGACATGCCCTGACTCAGGTCAGGTCATGTCCATACCTGTCACACACACAAAGAAGGTGAAATGAGAAGGATGTGGGAAGGATGGGGCAGAAAGGAGAGTCAGATCAGGGCTTTGGTCAAAACATGACCTGACTCAGGTCAGGTCATGTCCTGACTTGTCACACACACACACACACACACACACACACACACACACAGAAGGGGTGGGGTGGGAGGGGCAGAAAGGAGTCAGATCATGGCTTTGGTCGGGGTAGGCAGTGGCTGAAGTGGTAGCGTGCTGGGCCCACATTCACCACGTGATGGACGACACGAATTTGAATCCCCACGCTACCACCTCAGATTTTTCAGTCACCGCTGTGTGGCTTAAAACTACCCACATGCTGTCCTGAAGACCACCCATCAACCTGGGCCCAGATTCACTAACGCCTCGCAGATACGACAATCTTAAGTGGATCCAATATGGCGGAAATAAGAATGTCGTATCTTGCGATTCCCAAAAAATCTTAAGTCCGCCATGTTTAGATTTTCCTGCCTTAACACTGTTTCACACTCCCGCCGACAGACGGCGTAGTGTGTTGTTGACATATTTCGTTCAACCAATGGCAGCGCTCGATACATACGTACTCAAGAGACAGTAGCCAATCACAGGAACCTCAACACCAGTGCAGCACGTGGCCCGTGACAGAGGCAGGCGCTGTCTGTGACAGAGGCAGACGATGTTGTCTGCCCCACCGGGAGTACGGAGATGAAGTGAGGAAGTTCAGGGTAAGCCAATCACTTGTCATGTGGAGAGTCAGCTCAGTATATTGTTGCTAAAACGTGCTAGTGAGTGAAACATTTTTGTTAACCTGCATGAAGGTATCCTTTAGGTAACGTAATAAACGTGCCTTTCTGTCAGTTCTTAGCCATGACTTTGTCCTCCAAGTTGTCCATGATTAGTTTCATTACACTGTTTTGACCTCCTCTGTAGGTAAAAGTGTAATATACTTGCATGCACCAAGTTATCTCACCATGGAGAAGGGAAGGGATATGGGGCCACACACACTTCAGTACGTGATGTCATTTCAGTATTTTCATAGAGGTGAGGCCATTTACTGAGTTCTTCTCCCCTGCACAGTTGCTGTCCATATACAGGGGCCTTGTCCGCCCTCGTATGGAGTATGCATCTCATGTGTGGGGGGGCTCCACTCACACAGCTCTTCTGGACAGAGTGGAGGCAAAGGCTCTTCGTCTCATCAGCTCTCCTCCTCATACTGATAGTCTTCTACCTCTTAAATTCCGCCGCAATGTTGCCTCTCTTTCTATCTTCTATCGATATTTCCACGCTGACTGCTCTTCTGAACTTGCTAACTGCATGCCTCCCCCCCTCCAGCGGCCCCGCTGCACTCGACTTTCTACTCATGCTCATCCCTATACTGTCCAAACCCCTTATGCAAGAGTTAACCAGCATCTTCACTCTTTCATCCCTCACGCTGGTAAACTCTGGAACAATCTTCCTTCATCTGTATTTCCTCCTGCCTACGACTTGAACTCTTTCAAGAGGAGGGTATCAGGACACCTCTCCTCCCGAAACTGACCTATCTTTCGGCCACCTCTTTGGATTCTTTTTAGGAGCAGCGAGTAGCGGGCTTTTTTTTTTATTAATGTTTACTTTTTTGTGCCCTTGAGCTGTCTCCTTTGCTGTAAAAAAAAAAAAAAAAAAAAAGCAGAGCTTAGCAAACATATCAGTCATTAAGATTTGCCACTTCTGCCACCAGGGCACTGCCCAGTAATGTGGCTAGGATTAGGAGTGGAGCTCAGACATTGTCAGCTGCTCAGATATGGGGAAGTAGATAAAACGGCATACTTTCTAAAGAGCAGCTTGCTGTATTATGGCTTAAAACACTGTCGCTCTACTATAACAATAAGTAAAAAGCTCTTTCATAGTGCTTGAGATAAACTAACTTCCTATTAAAACATAGATACTTTAAATTCACTATTATAACTTAGTCATTGTATTTCTTTGTTTTCTTCATTTCCACAGATCAAGTTTAATAACTATGTAAACTTTCTATTTCATTGCTTCTTAACCTTTAACTACTAGCCAGTCACTTTTACATCTCTCTCTCTCTCTTATGATCCTGGTTATGATGACCAAGCAAATAATTTTCCTTTCATAGGAGACTGAGTGTAACCTGAAAGTGTAGCGGGTGCTACAACACCTAGCAGCCCATATGTCCCAGCAGTGGTGCAGCGTCAGACCCTTAAACTTCCAGGCAGGAGACACAAGATAAAAGATTCTGAAGAAGCAAGACCAAGCATATATTACTGGATAGTTTGTAGAAATGTGTATATTTCCTTGAATAGTTTCAACCAGAATGACTGCAATAGCTGGAGCTTTTCAGGACTTTGTTGAATATTGCAGGGCATAAAATTCTGTATTTCTTATGCATCACTAAAGGTCCCTTTTGCTTTCTTCAAACCTGTTTTGTATTTGCAATTTATTTAATTGATTTCTATAGGAAATAACATATAAAAAGATGTTTAATAGCAGGCTGTGAAGAATTGCTCCAAATAGTACACACCACAGTGCTATAAGCTTTACATTTTATTAAGTGTATAATAAGCTCAGCCATATTGTCCTGCAGTTAATTTTTAGAGTCAGATAATTTCTCCCCTTTTTTTACAATATAAGTTGTGATTGTGTTCATGTATACCAGCAGTTCTTTCTTTAATTATATTAGTAAAGAAGTTGTTATTATATATATGAAGTCAGATTAAGTGACTTTCAAAAGTATTATAATTAAGTTCATTTATCCTGTGTCACTCTCAAAGTTATACGCCTCCGTGGTCTTGTGGTTAGCGTGCCTGGCTTCTACTCCGCAGGCCTGGGTTCAAATCCCGGCCCGGGCAGTCAGTGTGCAGCTCACCCAGCTGTTCATCCTTACTCTCAGGCTGGTCGATAAATGGGTACCTGGGGAAACCTGGGGAAGGTAAACTGTGGTAACCCAGATATCACACTGGCCCAGTGTCCCGGGGTAATGGGGGCTCCCTTCCATCACAGTCTCAAGGGCCAATGTTACAGAGATGAGCACCAAGGCCATGTGCTGCTACTGTGTATCCCCCCCAACTTTACTACTCTTACTCTCAAAGTATATAATTGTGTGTTTGTGTGTATGTGTGTGTCACATCCTGGAAAGCCCAAGACTTCTCTCAAAACTCTGATGACTCGAGAGAGTCTGGCTTCCAGCTATATCTTGAGAGCCAACAGTCGTCGTGAAAATTTTCTAGGTATAGTGGAATGTGTTTGGACAGTGGGCAGTGCCACTGTCTTTGAAGAACTCTGCCGAGTTCTTAACGAAACACACCCATACACCAATTTGCTCGATGATTTCCTGTATTTTATTGCCAGTACACTATTTAACACATTTAAATATTTAATAATGTATATATCAATGCCCACTTTTTCATTATGTTCTCAACTTGTGCCAGCAACATATGAGTCAGTACATTAGTAAGGTTAGGTTACATAAATGAAAAAAAGTGCATATTTAAGTTAAAAACAGAAACATTATTTTCTTGTCAATACCCCAAAATAACTTGAATTTCAAGGTGAGAAAGATTTTTTTATAGTCTATGGACAAAGAACCTTTATTTTCTAGTTTTAATGTTGTGCTATAAGTAGAAAATGAAGTAATTATATATTTTTCACTTAACCTTTTTGCATGAAATAAATATCAATATACAGGTAACTCTCGATTTACGCGAGTATTGCGTTCTTGGAGAGGTCGCGTAAATCAAAAACAATGTAAATCAAACAAGAGGTAGGTTTCTGTCGAAAAATAAATACCGTATTTTTCAGCGTATAGCGCGCACCTTTTTCTCAAAAAAATGCCTGAAAGTTTAACCCTGCGCCTTGTACGCCGAATGTACAAATTTTTAATGATTTTTTTCTTTTTTGGGGTGTTTTTAAGGGTCTGTTTTTTGTCTTATCCAATAACAACGGCAAACTTTCCTTTATCATTGTATATAATCCTTCATAGTCCGTAGCTGTCTTATAATATGTTACCATAGAATACAGGGCGATCTAATAACTACTATACAAAATTGAAATCGATGGAGGATTGCCCATGCCTTGCTGTTATCCCGTTTTTCCGTCGGGCGCCATTTGTATGATCTTGATCTTGATGTCACAGGTGGCTTAAGATTGTATGACTAAGGAGCAGTACAAGCTACATAAAAAATCATATTGGAAAAAAATATCCATGTGTTCATTATTAATTATTAATATTAGTGAGAATAATGGGGTAAATATGATATCAGAAACTGTACATCATGAGTCTTGTACGAGGAGATATTTCGCGCAATACCAGCCAGGCCGCCATTTGCATTGTTTACAAACCACACAACCACACCCATACAACAAACAGCTGCATGGCGCGTGTCACCAGAAACGTGTGAATTGTGTCTTGCCTAGTTCTCTGTCATAACCTACGAGTGATACAACAACAGCAACAACAATAGCCCACAGGCTAGCTTGCACACAGCACAGACACAGCTTGTGAGAGCAATGGCTGCTTTAGACGTACTGATGAAGAGAACACGTGGAGCCGTCTCACAGAGTAGAGTTGCCAGATTGCGCCATTGTTTATTTCCCTTCCTTCGGGAAGTGAGTAACAGCAAGTTCATTATTTGGTAGGAAATGGATGTTAGCGAAGTCGGGAACATGAAATGAATGAAAAAAAAAACTGCTTTAGACGTACTGATGAAGAGAACACGTGGAGCCGTCTCACAGAGTAGAGTTGCCAGATTGCGCCATTGTTTATTTCCCTTCCTTGGGTAAGTGAGTAACAGCAAGTTCATTATTTGGTAGGAAATGGATGTTAGCGAAGTCGGGAACATGAAATGAATGAAAAAAAAAAACTTTTCTCTTACTACCGAGTCAAGTCACCGCTCCCACGTGATCCACCCCCCAAGGGGGGGAGGGAGGGAGGAAGGAGGTCGCATATGAGGTGGTTCGCATATCCCAAGTTCGCATATCAGGCGACCCCCCTATTATTGAGAAATAAGCTTTAATGTCTATCATAACAGTTGATTTTCACGTATTCACGAACCAGAAATGCGTAGGTGCCACAGCCTTCAAAATTCCCACTTTGTTGGGGGACAGATGGAATGAAACGGACTGAAGTAGCTTTGTGTGCTGTAAAAAAGAAGCTCTTGAAAAAGAAGCGTCAGAACTTATAATATATAATGTAATATTATAATGTATTACTCCTCGTCCACTCGGAAGCAAGCGCGGAACCTGATGATTGAGCCATCGGAGCGAGTGTCAAGCAATACTCCCACTATGATGGTTGGTGCAACACTGCGCGTCGCATTGAAATGGCAATATCCCATCAGTGCGTTCATTGCGTTGCATCATGTTGAAAACCTCGTTTTTCAACACGTCCATTCAACACTGCACGCATCATGATGCATAGTGTGGACGGGCCTTAAAGATGAAAAAAAGTGAGCTCCGGAGGGCAGCATGAGCCAATTATAATGGTGCCACTATAAACAGTTGTCTGTGCCAAGACGGGCTTGGGGCCAGCCATCAGGCCCAGATGGATAGTCTACCAGCGCTATAGCCCACATGAAAAAAAAAAAAAAATCTCCACGGGTCGGAACAAATAAGTGCTTTCTCAGTGTTTTCAATACCTCGAGTTTCGTGATCCTCGAGTTTAGCACTATACCTTCGGAACGAAGCGAGCGCGAAACTCGAGAGGGTACTGTAGTAGTAACTAAATATATACTATTTCTGTGCATAAATTTATACCATACATTCACTTTTAATGTTGCGTTTCTGTCGATCTTACTGTCACTCATTCTTGTCTTGGTAATAATATGTAATAAACACAAAATGTTTTTGATATAGCCTAGTTAGCTTAGTTAGTGCTGAGTTCACTATGGCTGTGGCTGGGTATGGCAGGTGTCATGCGATGCGATGCAATGCGGTGCGGTGCGGTGCGGTGCGGTGCGATGCAATGCTCGCTCACTCATTCACTCTCTCTCTCTCTCTCTCTCTCTCTCAAAGAGACAGAGAGAGCTACCACATGTCCAATTTTGAAACCATTGGCTACCATACAAGCCGCTTAAATAAAGGGAGACGTTGGTGTCTGATATAGACAGCAGCGGGCCCTCCGTGTACAAATGCGGTGTCGGCAATAGCCGACAACAGGGCTGTACAGGTTAAAAATGTGCTTCCGTGCGGACACCCTGCCTGGTCAAACTGTTTCGTCTTTGCCTTTCAACACCCACCTTTCCTTCCTGCTAAAACTACACCTACATACAGCCTGTGCATAAGAAGCGTGACCAATCCAATCCCTCAAACTACCGTCCTATATAGCTGTACTTTCCTGTCTTCCTTAACCAGAAGATTTTTAAGCATCAATCAACTTCTCATCTTCTCTCTGATCACCAGTATGGGTTCCACAAGAGCTCTACTGGTGATCTTGCCTTCCTAACTGACTCTTGGTCATCCTCTCTTAGTCGTTTCGGTGAAACTTTTGCTATTGCCATAGACATCTCAAAAGCATTTCACAAAGTCTGGCACAAATCTTTGCTTTCTAAACTACCCTCGTATGGATTCTATCCTTCTTTGCATACTTTTAACTCCAGTTTCCTTTCCAGCCAATCTATCTCTACTGCGGCAGATAGCCACTTTTCTTCTTTTAAACCTATCAACAGTGGTGTCCTGCAGGCCTCTGTTCTATCCCCCCCACTCTCTGTTATCCATTAATCATCTTTCTTTCAAAAACAAACTGTCCTATCCTCTCATATACTGATGATTATGTAACGTACCCGCCGGCATACCATCACCGCAGAAGCCAGTTAAAAGCAAACTGGGAAAATTGGGAATACCCCCCTTGTACATGGCCATGGTTATTTACCGGATCCAGTTTCTCCTCAGCCAAAACAATACCCGTAGCAGTTAAAATGTTATAAGTCGGTAAGGGAAGAGAACGAGAAATACGAACCACAGCTTGGGTTGGCACCCGATATAAATCCACTCGTTTTTATATATTTATACGTTACGTCCTAGAAAATAAGGGAGAATTAAGTTTAGAGTTAACACACAAAAAGACAACCTCAGAAAGGCAGAGGAAGGATAGATTAATGTACCAAGCTGAAAGGCGAGAAGGGAGAGTGTTGGAACCCGGTGAAGGCCACGTCAGAAGCCAAGGTAACGAGGCAACCGCGCCAGCTGGCCAGATTCATTCTGGACTTAACCTTCCACGGCACAGGTAAGCTCACCGCTCGCTAGAATCCTGAGTGCCTGGAAGTGAGAGATAGCCCTAGCCGGTGTTCATTAGTGATTCATTCTGGACTTAACCTTCCACGGCACAGGTGAATGGCGAGAGACAGCTGAAGGCCGGTGTCCCGGGCTAGGCAAGGCGAGTGGCCCGCCATCTTGAAGCCGCCCAATTGAGAGTTGGGAATGGACCCAGACGCCAGTGGTTAACAAGGGTCATGCCCTCAGTCATGAGTGCCTGAACTGAGCAAAGGTAAGGGCGAGACACTCCAGTCCCTACCGCCCCCGAGACCAGCAGGCTTGCGATGGGAGTAAACGCCTCCGAAACCCCCCCTTTAGGCACGGCACAACAGCATATAGTGTAGCTCTCAGGCCTCCACCAAGCCAAGGAAATTGTGTCAAACGCTGTGTGGACGAGGAGCTAGCAGTGACCTCACCCCCCCCCCTTTTTTTTTTACAACAAAGGAGGCAGCTCAAGGGCACACAAAAAAAGAAAACAATAATAAAAAAAAAAAGCCCACTACTCGCTGCTCCTAAAAAAGAAACAAAAGAGGTGGCCGAAAGCAAGGTCAATTTTGGGAGGAGAGGTGTCCTCATACCCTCCTCTTGAAAGAGTTCAAGTCATAGGCAGGAGGAAATACAGATGAAGGAAGATTGTTCCAGAGTTTACCAGCGTGAGGGATGAAAGAGTGAAGATGCTGGTTAACTCTTGCATAAGGGGTTTGGACAGTATAGGGATGAGCATGAGTAGAAAGTCGAGTGCAGTGGGGCCGCGGGAGGGGGGGAGGCATGCAGTTAGCAAGTTCAGAAGAGCAGTCAGCGTGGAAATATCGATAGAAGATAGAAAGAGAGGCAACATTGCGGCGGAATTTAAGAGGTAGAAGACTATCAGTATGAGGAGGAGAGCTGATGAGACGATGAGCCTTAGCCTCCACTCTGTCCAGAAGAGCTGTGTGAGTGGAGCCCCCCCACACATGAGATGCATACTCCATACGAGGGTGGACAAGGCCCCTGTATATGGACAGCAACTGTGCAGGGGAGAAGAACTGGCGGAGATGGTACAGAACGCCCAGCCTTGAGGAAGCTGATTTACTAAGAGATGAGATATGAAGTTTCCAGTTGAGATTTTGAGTTAAGGATAGACCGAGGATGTTTAGTGTTGAGGAAGGTGATAGCTGGGTGTTGTCAAAGAATAGGGGATAGTTGTTTGGAAGATTGTGTCGAGTGGATAGGTGGAGAAACTGTGTTTTTGAGGCGTTGAAGGACACCAGGTTCCTCTTGCCCCAATCGGAAATAATAGTAAGGTCTGAGGCTAAGCGTTCTGCAGCCTCCAGCCTTGAGTCGTTAAGTTCCTGAAGGGTGGGTCTTCTATTAAAAGAAGTTGAGTAATGCAGAGTGGAATCATCGGCGTAGGAATGGATAGGACAGTTCGTTTTGGAGAGATCATCAATGAACAACAGAAAAAGAGTGGGAGATAGGACAGAACCCTGTGGGACACCACTGTTAATAGATTTAGGGGAAGAACAGTGACCGTCTACCACGGCAGAAATAGAACGGTTAGAAAGGAAACTGGAGATAAAGGTACAGAGAGAAGGATAGAAACCGAAGAAGGGTAGTTTGGAAAGCAAAGATTTGTGCCAGACCCTATCAAAAGCTTTTGATATGTCCAGCGCAATACCAAAGGTTTCACCGAAACGGCTAAGAGAGGATGACCAAGAGTCAGTTAAGAAGGCTAGGAGATCACCAGTAGAACGCCCCTTGCAGAACCCATACTGACGATCAGATAGAAGGTCAGAAGTGGAAAGGTGCTTTTGAATCTTCCGGTTAAGGATTGATTCAAAAGCTTTAGATAGACAAGAAAGTAAAGCTATAGGACGGTAGTTTGAGGGATTGGAGCGGTCACCCTTCTTAGGCGCAGGCTGTATGAAGGCATACTTCCAGCAAGAAGGAAAGGTAGATGTTGACAGGCAGAGGCGAAAGAGTTTGACCAGGCAGGGTGACAGCACAGAGGCACAGTTTTTAAGGACAATAGGAGGCACTCCATCAGGTCCATAAGCCTTCTGAGGATTGAGGCCAGAGAGAGCATAGAAAACATCATTTTGAAGAATCTTTATAACAGGCATAAAGGAGTCAGAGGGGGGATGAGTAGGAGGAATATGCCCAGAATCGTCCAGAGTGGAGTTCTTAGAAAAAGTTTGAGAGAAGAGTTCAGCCTTAGAGATAGATGAGACGGCAGTGTTGCCATCAGAACTGAGGAGTGGAGGGAAAGATGAAGAAGTGAAGTTAGAGGAGATGTTTTTGGCTAGATGCCAGAAGTCACGGGAAGAGTTAGAGAAAGCAAGGTTTTGGCATTTTCTATTAATGAAAGAATTTTTGGTTAGTCGGAGAATAGATTTGGCACGATTTCGGGCAGAAATGTAAAGTTCATAATTAGCATTAGTTTGAAGGCTCTGGTACCTTTTGTGAGCTGCCTCTCTATCATTGACAGCACGAGAACAAGCGTGATTAAACCAAGGCTTTTTAGCGTGAGGAGTAGAGAAAGAACGAGGAATGTATGCCTCCATTCCAGAGACAATCACCTCTGTGATGCGCTGAGCACACACAGAGGGGTCTCTATCCTGGAAGCAATAATCATTCCACGGGAAATCGGAAAAGTACATCCTCAGGTCGTCCCACCGAGCTGAAGCAAAATGCCAGAAGCATCGCCTCTTCGGTGGGTCCAGAGGGTGTACAGGAGCGATAGGACAGGATGCAGAAATAAGATTGTGATCGGAGGAGCCCAACGGAGAGAACAGTTTGACAGAATAAGCAGAAGGGTTTGAGGTAAGGAAGAGGTCTAGAATGTTGGGCCAGTCTCCTTTAGCTGTAACAGTCTGATCTTTCCCTCATACTAAACCCTTTTCTTCCTATTTTGTTATGAGTGTTTTTATTTGTGTATGCACGCCGATGCAGGAAGTTGAAATCGGATTGTCTAGTCAATCGGGCGGTAGCCCTGTGATATATACCGACATATGTTCATCTCTCTCGTGTGTAGCATTTATCCATAAGGATGTTAGGGATTAGAAGAAAGATTTTCAATTTCTGTATTAACCAAAACATGCTACCCTCCCATCAGGAGTGAGGATTAAACCAATAAATTGTATTCTGTCTGTGTCCTGTATTAATGCATACAGCCTTCCTAGCCTACAGTGCAGTCTCGCAATCTCCCCCCACCACGACCTCCGAAGGTAACCACGACCCCACACTACCAAACTTGGGACTGAGGATACCATCTACCTCAAGGAACAACCCATAGTAGGCTGGGGAGCGACGGACACTATCTACCAGGTGGGACAGTTGTTAAAGTCAAGTGTTGCCAGGCCTGCCAGGGCAGGGAGAGTCTGGAGACTAAACAGTTAGTTTAGTTCCGCCCCACCTGGTTCATAGAACTGCCGTTTCTCGCTTACAGGCTTTGGAGGTTGTGCCATGTTACAACCTCCTGGTGGCAGCTTACAGAGAGGGAACAGCAGGGAATCAAACCCAGCCGTACACTCTCTGTGAAGTTGAGGAATCATAGCATCACTATTTTTCCTCTTCCTCCCCTTTTTTTATTTTTTCAACAGGTGATGGCCAGGGGTCGAACCCGGGGCTGTTATAATTATTCTGCATTATTCAACATATTTTGACAGAATACCCTCTCAACAGGAATTCCAAGGCTCTAGGCTGAAGGCTGCAGAACACTTACCCTCAAACCATATAATTATTTCCAATTGTGGCATAAGGAATTTGGTGTCCCTCAATGCCTCAAAAACACAGTTTCCCCACCTATCAACTCGACACAATCTTCCAAACACTTATCCCCTATTCTTCGATAACACTCAACTGTCATCTTCTTCAACAATAAACATTCTCGGTCTATCTTTTACTCAAAATCTTAACTGGAAACCACACATCTCCTAGCTTACTAAATCAGCTTACTCAAGGTTGGACGATCTGTATCGTCTCCAGCAGTTTTTTCAACCTCATAGATGCTGTTCATGTACATGAGCCTTGTCAGCCATCATATGGAGTACGAATCTCATGTGTCGGGGGACTTCACAGAGTCCACACAGACACCTCTCTTGAACAGTGTAGAGTCAAAGGCTAGTCGTCTCAACTCTCTCTTACTAGCAGTCTTCTACCTATTAATTTCTGCTGCAGTGTTGCCTCTCCTTCTATCTTCTATTGATATTTTCATGATGGCTGCTCTTCTGACCTTGCTAAATGGATGACCCCACTGCACTTGACTTTCTACTTGGGGTCACCCCAATACTGTCCAAATCCCTTATTCAAGAGTTAACCAGCATCTTTATTCTTTCAGCCCTTTCATTGGTAAACTCTTGAACAGCCTTCTTCATCTGTATTTCCTCCTGCCTACTACTTGACCACTTTCAAGGGCCACTTTTCACTACTCCCTTTTATAGGAGCAGTGCTAAAGTTTTTTTTTTTTTTCATATGTTTTTGCCCTTGAGCTGCTTCCTTTATTGTAGAAACAAAAAATCTCTCTCATATTCTCCAATAACACTCAGCTGCCCGATTCTTCCTTCCTTGAACTTAGGAATTCTGTGTCGCCTCCACCGTTTTTTCTATCAATCTATCTATATCTCCGACGCCCTGTTCCCTCCCGGGGGTGGCTGCAACAGGTGTCTCCATCTCTCCCTGTTCTGGCACTCCCTCTCAGCACACACAATCCTGCTACTTCTGACTTTCCCACTCCAATATTCACCCACCCTATTAATCCACTTCACAGTTGGTCTTCCCTTGACATCCCCTCCCTCAATCTTTCCCTTATACACTCTTCACAAATTCATTCTCCCCCATTCTCATCATGTATCCAAACCATCTCAGCATATCAAACTTCACCCATTCAACCACTCCAGTCCACAATCCACTCCTTTCACTGTCACACTCATACCAAATCTCTCAAATGTGCTTTCATTACTTTCTCCATCTCATCCTGAAACACCACAGGCACCTCTACATACCAAGGTATTTCGTTGGTGATGTGTGGGAGTGATGTCAGAGGCTTACTGGTCCAAGGCAATCTGGTGGATGCCTCTGCTTGTCCTTCAGAATGGCTGGGGATGCCTTTGGATAACCGAGGGGCTTCAGGGGTGGCTGGAGAAGGCAACAAAGGTGCAGTGCTGCCTCCTGCTTCACCATCATCATCACTGCAGACAACAGGAGTCCCTGGTGTTAATCCACTTGTTGAGCTGTTAAGAGAAAAATAAATGACATTAGGAATTGTACTCAATTCGGTGCAACACAAACTCCCTAAACATCTGAAGCAATGTAGAGTAGCACATTCTAAAATATCTCACATGATAAATCTCGATGCAGCATACAGTAATACCTCACTTTACGAGTGGCTTATTTTACGAGCATTTTGATTTACAAGCAAAAAGAAAAAAAAATCATAAAAAAGTGCCTTGGTTTACGAGCAGTGACCTAGTGTATGAGCAATCCTGTTTGTACAAGTCGAATACGCATCTGTGGGTTCCCTTTGTTTGCCTCAAGACGAGAGTGCACAGAGCTGGAGGTCTCAAACTGGTGTTACACTGGGCCTTTTCTTCCAATTGTGTTGGCTGTAGGCAACTCCAACTTTTCTGGGTGTGCTTCATGTCACACACGACCAAGGTCGGTTGCTTGTATCTACAACGTAAACAAACCAGTTGCCTGTATCCATATGGAGCCATTTGCAAAAGTAATGGCTGTTGTGGCTTGTGCTGCTGTTACTCAAGTTAAGGATTTGCTGCTACAGTTAAATAGAAGGAAGAAGTGGTTGAGGGTATGATCATGGCTTCAAGACGGGAGGTCAGGAGTGCTTACCCACACAAACATCTCACTCCTGGTTGGGCACACCGCCTTCAGTTCACGTTGTGCACTCACAGAGGCAGTGTTATGCAGTCACTACAACATAAGTAACCTATACACAAAGATCCCAAACAACATGGCATACGACATTGTAAATACATTACCTAATTACCGATAATGTAAATATTTATGCATACTCATATTCTTGTAAATACTTTCATCTACATCGCTCAGCCATATATATAGTCTTAACAATAAAGCTCCAGCAAGGAGCACCAAAACAGGCCAAAGTGATTTTCCTTTACCTGAAGAGGCAGCCTTAACAGACTAAATACGGCGAAGCTCTCAGCTTCATTTGCAGCCTCGGAAGCATACAAACAGCAGTGTTTGGGTTCCAAGTAGCGGTCTAGGCTACCGCTACAGTAGCACCAACTGGACCGTGGTAGCACCCATGCACTCGTGTCCGTTTACGTTTCTGCTCTAGTGCGCGATCTTAGTGTTTTCAGCACTATTTTATTACTACAGTCATCCTTCAAATAGTACGGTTTTGGTTTTATATGGATTGTCATGGAAGAATTTTTTTTAGGATTTTTAAATTTCCCGCTCGTCGCACCAAGTAGCCCTGGCGTGAGTGGCAACACTGTTCTACCAACACACTTGCTGAAAGCACCCCAAAGCATTCGAGAAGGGTGTTCACCTTGCAGAAGAATTCAGATTTAGGAGGTTACGTTTTTGGATGAGTTACATTGCGGTAGGGAGAGCATACCACATGAATGAGAGCAGTGTTCACTGTATCTATCAGTGTAAAAGAAATTCTTGCCGCAGTAACTGCCAGTGCTCCAAGAGTGCTGCAAGAGTGGAGACAAAGACCGTCCTTTTACTAAGCCTCGTTGTTGCTATGGTAATGGTGTCTCACTCGCAGCAAAATACCGCACGCTGATCTTCCTGGTGATGTTTAACATGCATTACTAGCTGTCCTGGCTGACGAACTCCTTACAACAGAAGATGAAAAGGAAGCTGTAGTGGTTATGGTGGCACAGGGAGGTGAAATGCAATGGAAACACTTGTATGTGTTTGTTTGGACTGCCATATTTGCTGATGACATCATCACAGCATGAAGGCACTCCACCTCTCAAAGCCGGGTGCCAGCGGACGTGCCGAGTTGGCAATTCGTGCTGCCGCGTCACACATTTGAGAGCACTCGGGACGTTCCAAGAGTCCCGATTCCCTCTCTCAAACGCAGCCCAGGAGTGTTTCTAGGGGGGGCACTAATTTTATATGGATTTTTGAATAGTACGGGGGTCCTGGGTCCCTAACCCCCGTACTATTTGAGGGACGACTGTATATTATTTATATATTATACTATATTATTTATATTATTTGCATTTCTATTATTACACTATATTATTTATATTATTTATCACTGCTATTTGTTAGTAAAATTACTTTTATTTTGTATAAAATAACTTGCAAAATGATTTTTATGTTAATATTATTTGGGATATGAGACGCAATAATGGGATTCACATTAATTAAAGGGAAGAATACGCCACAGCTTTAAATTGCACTTAAGGTCTTGATTAGGCTATTTTTGTGAATAACTGTACCATAATTATCATATTGTAATCTTAAGATCATCAGACAAAAAAAAAAAAATGATGTTTTGCGATTTATTTATATATTTATATTTTTTTTTTTTTTTTTTTTTTTTTTTTTTTTTTTTACTTGGGTTTGCCCTGTTATTTGTTCACTGATTTCTTTCTTACTCGCATAAGATACTTTCCTATTATCCTAACAAATGCGTGTCTTTACTTTTTAAGTACGTATCTGGTTTCATTTACGTGATGTTATTTTTTAAAATTTTGAATAGTTACAAATGTCTTTTTAGATAGAATGGAAAACTCTGACCTTTAACCCGTAAGCTGCGGGACTGAGATTCTGAGTGCGTCGCCTAGTGCGGCTATATCAGCGAGAGATTGACCTTCAATAAATGATATCTAAGTTACATAAACGTGTCATAAATATTACAATACACATATCTGTAGCTCGAAATGTGTTGTATCCTGCATATTTCTTAGATTTTTCTATCACAAAAATGTTTTTCTGGCAGTATCTGAAGCCGCGGCGGAAACTTTTTGGCGCCTGTTTGAAAAGCCCGCTTCCAGAAGGCCTACAGCAGCTTACCGCTCAGCCGCCCAGAAGGCGTACAGCAGTTTGCGGGTTAAAAAAAATCTAATCACATACGTTTTTTCATTAACCCTTAGAGTACGGGTGGCGATATATTTCTCTGGATGCTGTGCACGGGGAAAATTTGGACATTTAAAAGAGGTGGAAATGGCGTCCTTCTTCTTTGCAATAATTGTATATTCATCTAGTATATATGTTGGTGTAAGAAAACTTCTCTCCTAATAATAATTAAAAAAGTTATGACAGCCGAAAATATTGCGCATTTTCTCGTGGCCGTGACGCACGTGGAAGCACCCCACTCGCTCTCACGCAAGCCCACATGCTCACAATGCTGTTCAAAGTTTCTGTTTGTTTCCTTGACAATTAGATCCAGTAAATCATTATCCATATATGCAAGAAAATAGTCACATTCTTGTTGCACTTCTGGGAAATTATCTGTGATTCCCACCAGAACACCGTCAAACTGAGGCACACTTGGTATAAAAAAATCACCACTGGTCCACTGAAAGTTTCCGTCACTAGCAGCAGCACTAGCTCTTGCACGCCCTCTTGTTGCAGTAATCCTAGAGGAACAAAAAATTGACTCCTTTTCCCATGAATGGACAAGCTACCTAAGTTCATTATTTGACCAAGATGACACCCACCCAAGTAGCCATTCAATGTGAAAGGGCAACAAAGCTGACTTCATTGGTGTGCTCAAGGACTCCATGGGCACGGAATGGCTTGAGCTGGAGGACCTACCATCTCCGGAGTTGGCTGAGGAGGGGAAATATCTGTATGATTGTGGACATGATGGCATTTGTCCAACGTTATGAGGCCATGGGTTCCATTGACTTCTCTCAGCTTCAGAAAAAGTATCATCATCATCATTTCATCGACGCCTGCTCCTAGGAGCTCCCACCAGGGGATGGCCACGGCAGAAGAGCTTCCATCTTTCTCTAGCCAGACACTCCCTCCTTGCCTGCTCAAAGTTTCTCAAAGATCTTTCCCCCCTCTCCCTAACGTACTCTTGCACCCTATCCCTCCATTTCACTGGAGGTCGTCCTCTAGCATTCCCTCCCTCTATCTCACTCACATACACCCTTCTGGTCATCTTGCTCTCCTCCATTCGCTCCATGTGGCCAAACCACTTTAAAGTCTGTCGCTTCACTTCTTCCACCACTCCACACTTCTTCCCTTCACCCCTGTGACACATTCCAAAATGCTCGTACACACTCTCATTACTCATTCCATCCATTCTACTCACACCACAAGCATTCCTCAAATAACTCATTTCCACTGCCTGCACTCTAGACCTCTGACTTTCATTCCAAGCCCACGTTTCACTTGCATATGTGAGGGTTGGTACTCTTATTGTATTTCTCAAATCCCTCTTTACCTCCATGCTCACACTTCTGCCATTCATGATTCGTCCCAAAGACCCTACCACCCTTCTTCCTTGCAATGCCCTTTCTCTTACCTCTCCCTCCGAACCACCATGCTTACACATAACTTTTTTTTTTTTTTTTTTTTTACAGCTAAGGAGACAGCTCAAGGGCGCAAAGAAAAAAAAAGAAAAAAAGGCCCGCTACTCACTGCTCCCGAACAGAGGTTAAAGGAGTGTCGAAAATCAGAGGTCAATTTCGGGAGGAGAGGTGTCCTGATACCCTCCTCTTGAAAGAGTTCAAGTTGTAGGCAGGAGGAAATACAGATGAAGGAAGATTGTTCCAGAGTTTACCAGCGTGAGGGATGAAAGAGTGAAGATGCTGGTTAACTCTTGCATAAGGGGTTTGGACAGTATAGGGATGAGCATGAGTAGAAAGCCGAGTGCAGCGGGGCCGCGGGAGGGGGGGAGGCATGCAGTTAGCAAGTTCAGAAGAGCAGTCAGCGTTGAAATATCGATAGAAGATAGAAAGAGAGGTAACATTGCGGCGGAATTTAAGAGGTAGAAGACTATCAGTATGAGGAGGAGAGCTGATGAGACGAAGAGCCTTAGCCTCCACTCTGTCTAGAAGAGCTGTGTGAGTGGAGCCCCCCCACACATGAGATGCATACTCCATACGAGGGCGGACAAGGCCCCTGTATATGGACAGCAACTGTGCAGGGGAGAAGAATTGGCGGAGACGGTACAGAACGCCCAGCCTCGAGGAAGCTGATTTAGTAAGAGATGAGATGAAGTGTCCATTTGAGATTTTGAGTTAAGGATAGACCGAGGATGTTTAGTGTTGAAGAAGGTGATAGCTGGGTGTTGTCAAAGAATAGGGAATAGTTGTTTGGAAGACTGTGTCGAGTGGATAGGTGAAGAAACTGTGTTTTTGAGGCGTTGAAGGACACCAGGTTCTTCTTGCCCCAATCGGAAATAATAGTAAGGTCTGAGGCTAAGCGTTCTGCTGCTTCCAGCCTTGAATCGTTAAGTTCCTGTAGAGTGGGTCTTCTATTAAAAGAAGTTGAGTAATGCAGAGTAGTCATCGGCGAGCGAGTGGATAGGGCAGTTCGTTTTGGAAAGAAGATCATCAATGAACAACAGAAAAGAGTGGAGATAGGACAGAACCCTGTGGCACACCACTGTCAAAAGAATAAGGCGAAGAACAGTCACCGGCTAACACGGAAGAAAAAGAACGTTCCGAAAGGAAACTGTAGAGAAATGTACATACAGAAGTATAGAAACCGAAGTCATGTATTTTATAAAGCAAAGATTTGTGCCAGACCCTATCAAAAGCTTTTGATATGTCCAGCAATAGCAAAAGTTTCACCGAACGGCTAAGAGAGGATGACCAAGAGTCAGTTAAGAGGCTAGGAGATCACCAGTAGAACGCCCTTGGAACCCATACTGGCGATCAGATAGAAGGTCAGAAGTGGAAAGGTGCTTTTGAATCTTCCGGTTAAGGATTGATTCAAAAGCTTTAGATAGACAAGAAAGTAAAGCAATAGGACGGTAGTTTGAGGGATTGGAGCGGTCACCCTTCTTAGGTACAGGCTGTATGAAGGCATACTTCCAGCAAGAAGGAAAGGTAGATGTTGACAGGCAGAGGCGAAAGAGTTTGACCAGGCAGGGTGACAGCACGGAAGCACAGTTTTTAAGGACAATAGGAGGCACTCCATCAGGTCCATAAGCCTTCTGAGGATTGAGGCCAGAGAGGGCATAGAAAACATCATTTTGAAGAATCTTTATAACAGGTCCAAGGTACTTAAACTCATTGACCTCCTCCATTTTTTCATCATTCAAAATTATTACATGAAACCAAGAGAATGTACCATTGTGCAAGTAGTTGGAGATAGATACGATATAAGTCCGGAACAGAGCTTGAAGCATAAACGATGGGAAAAAAAGACCCGGTCTTTGAAGACTTTCATACCGCATCCATCGTTACCCATTCCAGAATGGAAGGACTACATAGCAAAAGCGGGAAAACAAGGAGAACCTATTGAAATTCTTGTTCCAAGCATGGTGTGGTGAAACAAGTCTGATTCCAGAGGGTTGCAAAGTTATCATTGGTGGGTTCAATGAAAACACAGTTATGCTTACTAGGCACCAGGTCCAAACTGTTCCGGGGCTTTCCAATGGAAATCAAGAAGCAGATACACTCAAATCTGCCCACGCAGCATTTGCGGTGAAGGTACAAAACGCCAAACGCATTGTAATTGAAGCAAATGACACAGACATTACCGTCATGGCAATTTACCACTATCGACATCTACCTGGTTTGTTGGAGCTCTGGGTCCACAAACACAGTGTCGGCAGTAGTCTACCTACCCTGCCATATCATATCACAGTATATGGAAACAACTTACACAGACAGTTCAGATATAACTGGTACATTACTCGCTACATATATCATTACAGGGTGCGACACAGTGAGTTATCCCTTCAAAATTGGAAAAAAGCAAGCACTGAATGTGGCACTAAAATGTCTTGAAAGTTTAGAGCCTTTAGCCAGCTACATGTATGTGCAGGGTGACTTAGAGATAGAGGCTACTGTCATGGATTCAGCCCAAAAGTACTTCATTGCACTCTATGGAAACAAATGATTCAATGGAACAAGTAATGAGCTGAGGTGTCACTTGTTTCTGAGCCGGAAAGGTGACATTCGTTCCCTGCCAGCAACAGAAGATGCGTTCAGGTTTCACGTGCTTAGGGCCCTTCATCAGCTAACAATCTGCAAATGTGTATTGGAAGTGAGACCCCTCCTGCCAGACCCAACGAAATTCGGGAGGAAAATTGAAAATGGTGCCTTGTTAGCTGTGAGAATCCAAAGATCCCAAACCAAAGCACGTTGCCAGAGTATCCTGTAAATGCCGAAAGGGTCATTGCCGCATCAGATCCCCATGTTGTGCAGCTGGTGTTAAGTGCACGATTGCCTGTTGCTGCCTTGGGAGCCCAAAGCGCTGTGATCTAGCTCATTGCCGCATCAGATGCCCATGTCGTGCAGCTGGTGTTAAGGGGGGCCACTAAGGAGGGTCCTCCTACCCATATGGTACGTCCAATAGCTTTGAAATCTTAGTATGTTATTTGTTTCTGTAAATATATGACATTCTGTGAATTTCATGAAATTTGGGTGAAGTATAGGGGAGACTCATATAAAGTGTAATTTTCTTTTTTTTGTTTCACAATTTTATTTTTCAGTTAATCGCTGTGAAAAAAAAAACATAGAAACTTTGTTTACATATCTATATTTTGCATTTATAAAATTGTGATATGCTGTTTTGTTTTCGAGCAAAAAAAATTGCAATTTTTTTTCACTTACAATTTTCTCTACTGTGTCCCATTTTCTTTTTACATTTTTGAAATTTCATAAATACAAAAAATTGCCCTTTAGTTGTAGTTTTAGTTGGTACCAAACAAAAGTCGGACAGACTTTTTCCTGATTTTGTTAAATTTTTTGAAGTGTAAAAAACTACTTTCAGAGATATTGGCTCCTAAAGATTTTTTTCCATTCTATCCATGTTTTGACATTTGTTTTTATCTGATTGGCATGAAATTTTCACATATGACTGTGTATACCTTGTTGACTTACTGGAGAATGCTAAGACATCTGGTCCCCCTTTATAAAAAAGTATCACTCACTCGCAGGTGAGGTTACGGTCAAGGTATTCCTGCACGACCGTACTGGGCACTTCTGTCTTGCGATGAGTGTCTGTAGCTGGGAAAGCAACATGGTGATGAAAGTTTCGCTTGTATCAGAAGGAGGAGGGTTCAACTGAACACCTCTGTGCAGAATTTGTTGTTGGAGCTGCAGTGATGTTTCATGTGGCAATGATTCTGCAGCTGGTGGTGATGTAGGTGGTGGTGGAGTAGGTGGTGATGAAGCAGGTGGTGGTGGAGAAGGGCGTGATGAGGTACTCGGTGTAGGGAGTGGCGAATCAGCTGTTGGTGGAGCAGGTGGTGGTGGTGATGAGCAGCGGCTGAGCGTGGCAGGATCACGACTCGCTTCATAAGCTCCGAAACTGCTCCCTTCCTGGTCTTGGCCGCTCCATCTTGTTCAATAAGCCTTCTTCATGTTGATGGCTCTCTTACTACTCAACTTGCGTTTGTATGTCATTTCTAAAGACCTTAATTTGGCTGGAGTACAAACGAACAGGTTGCCTGCCCTTCCCCGTTGTTGTCTGGGTAGGGACTGGCTCCACCACACTCCTCTCCTCAACTCACACCCTCCCTGCGATCCGGCACAAAAGGAATGACAGATGACAAAATTTACGGAGAAAAAAAAATATTCTAATGCAAATTTTACGTACATACAAGCACAGAATGATACAGCGTGTGTTGGCGCACGAGTCAGGCTATGACGCAATTGTGCGGGCCATTTAAATATGGCTTCCAGGGGTGAAGGGCTTTAATTTTACGAAAACAAACCTCACCACATGGCAATTTTGGCTATCCCGGCCATGCTGAGCAAAAAAAACGTATTTGTCCGATTTTAAATATACTCGTAAAAAAATACCCTTGGTCGCCCCCCTTAAGTGCTCGATTGCATGTTGCTGCCTTGGGAGCCCAGAGCGCTGTGATCTAGCAACATCTCAAACCTAAAACACGGCAGAGAATCAAAAGTGTGTTTGTCCATTGTGTGAAGTTCAGAGGGAGAAATGGAGCTTGGAAAAAAATCATTTTTGGTCAGAAGGGGTTAACATCACCTCTGTAACCGACAGAATGGGTTACTGATCGTTTTTACAACTTAGATATACTACTAGGACCGAGTTTGTAACTGTTTTCTGACCAAAAAAATCACGTTTCTGTAACAGTACAAAATATGTACCGTTTTCATGTTTTTGTCAGAAACTGAAAATAATGATTTTGGGACAGATGGGGTTAATTTCATATTTTTGATATGTAAACTGCATTTATTGATATTAAAAACTTTCTAGAGATGTCCTCTAAAAATTGCATTGCGTTATTTCATGTTCAGTCCCTACATATGATAGATTAACCCCTTTCCTTGCAGGCACCTCTGGATTTTCACTTGGCCATAAAATTATTGACCTTTTGACCTTTAGTGACATCATCAGTGAAGTCATAAAAATTTGCATACTACCAATTAAAAGCTTGTTTCAAGACCTTTCCAATGATACTTCATACTTATAATTTGAATGATTATAAATGGCCTTAAATCGCATTTCTTTTTCCCCTACCCCTAAATTTAGGCTTGAAAATTTAGGGGTGCAAATTTCAGATTTAAGGTCATACAGCCTATTCACAGCAGAAGCAGACATCTTAACAAATCATTTCCCATGGAGAATCATTATATCCACCAGAAAAAATGTCCAGAAAAAGTATAGCAAACCATGCGACCCCCATTAGAATTTCACTGGCTTGGCTCCCCTACAATAGAGTCAGGGTTGATGGGTGGTCTTCTGGACAGCATGTGGGTAGTCTTAGGCCACTCGGAAGTACCTGAAAAGTCCTAGGTGGTAGCATGGGGATTCGAACCGACGTTGTCCATGGCGCCATGAATGCTAGCCCTACACGCTAACCACTCAGCCACCGCCTACCCAGATAGTGGAGGCATGTGAGGCTGGGAGGTAGATAGCTGCAGTGTTAGGGCTGCAGGAATCGCTGCCCGTCAGACGGTCAAAGAGGCTTTGTTTTGGTAGGTCTCGGTGAGGGTGAGTTCAGACACTCAGCAGCTTTTTCCGCCACCGCACAGTTTCGTCCTTTAAATATCTCTTTACCACGAGTAGTACTGACTAGATTCTGTTCGGTACTAACCGGATTAAACATTAGCCTTCGTAGAATCTATTGGAAAAATGGTTGGCTATACATGCGGCAGGGGAGTAGAAAAAAATGCGAGAATGATGTAAGCTTAGTTGCCAGTATTTAGTTTGTAATAACAGATTGGTAGAATGTGTATCACAAAATCACATGGAAAATGTTAGCATAAACACTGAGAATCAATGTCTTGTAGAATATAGGCACAGCGAATCAAAATTTATCATATGAGAGATTTTAGAGTGTGCGACTCCTCATTGCTTCAACAGGCACTGACCGAGTTTTAATTAAAGTAGCTACCGATCACTGGCAATTTTAGGAGATCGCAGCAGTGCGTATATCAGAATTGGGGTAGCGATTGGAGTTGCCAGATGCTAATTGGCCAAATCTGAACACACAAAATGTGAAACTTTACTGGACTGTATTTTTCCTCTTCATTATTGTTGCACATAAAGTATACATTAAAACATTCCTCATAAAAAAAAAAGAGAAAAAGTTTTATTTTTTTATTTTCAAATGTTCTTCTTTGGTCATAAAGGTGATCAATAAGTTATCCCCCTCTTCAAGTGTTCCTATGACAAAAACTGGTTCATTTTATGGCATTTTGCTATTCAACCACCTTCACTGAAATGTAACCCTGTCCAACATCAGACGTTGCCAGTACTCATATTAAAAACATTTAAGAGCACACAGCAACAGGTATAAATCTGAGGCTCTAGGCCTATGTATGCATGTATTTAGGCCTAAGGTTGTCGATTAGTGTATTTCAGATGTAGAACAATAGCAAAGGTCACAAACAAGGGAAAGAAAAGAGAACAGAGGTGTCCACACACAGGACACTCAACCTTTTATGAAACCCACCAATGTTTCTGCCAGCAGGTCACTCATCCTTTAGAGGTTAAAAGAGGAGGCCTGATGAGGCAAAAAATACAAACACACAATGTGTATCATGACAGTTGCAGATATAATTTGATTATTTATACCTTCTTTATTCCCTTAATCACACTTCTTCCTTTTATAATTCTTTCCAAAGAACCTATTACCAGTTTGCCCCTTGCATAATTCCGTATCCCAGAGGACATAACTGATCTCAAACCAACTCTGGGTCTTTCATGTCTTTATGTAGTGACACGACTTGCCTGATGGGCAAGCCTCCCATAACCCACTTAGTCAGTGGGGTACCTCTTTGGCCGACTGGTAAAGGAGTGGCTCTCCCGTTACGCTGGTCGCGGGTTCGATCCCCGGCGCCAGCAAACCTTTCCTTGTCTGGATTAATTTCTCGTGTGTATCATTACACGCAGTGGCCGTGTGTGAGTGTAGGAAAGAGAAAAATTCTGGCATTTCACTGGTGGCAAAAGCGGTGGGCATCCTCTCCTGTGGTTCTGTTGTGTCACCCCGAGAGGGTAACAGGTAGAGTGATGGCCCATGCTCTCCGAAGTTCATAGAAAATGGGAACTCAACACACAGAAATTAATCTAAATAGGTATGGGGAGTCGTGTAGTATCACAGAGGACATAACTGATCTCAAACCAACTCTGGGTCTTTCATGTCTTTATGTAGTGACACGACTTGCCTGATGGGCAAGCCTCCCATAACCCACTTAGCCAGTGGGGTACCTCTTTGGCCGACTGGTAAAGGAGTGGCTCTCCCGTTACGCTGGTCGCAGGTTCGATCCCCGGCGCCGGCAAACCTTTCCTTGTCTGGATTAATTTCTTGTGTGTTTCGTTACATGCAGAGGATGTGTGGGAGTGTAGTAAAGAGTAAAAATTCTGGCATTTCATATATACTCACCGGGACATTTCCTTCGTGCAGTCCTCCCAGGTGAGATATCCATTCATGACCTTCTGAGGGTCAAACTGTTCATCAAAATTTTTCAATTTATGGGCCCTGAAAAGAAAAGATGACTTTTTTACCACTTCAACTATACACATATACATATCATTACACATCATACAATACAGAAAAAGCAGAAAAGCATTTCAACAAAGGATACAGCATCAGTGGTGCCTAACCTTAAGGAAGCTCATTTAACAAAAAATGAGATTTGAGTTTCCAGTTGAGATTTTTTTGTTAAAAACAGACCAAGAATGTTTAGTGTATAAGGGGAAAGCCAAGTGTTATTGAAGAACTGGGGATAGTTATTTGGAAGACTGAGTCAAGTTGACAGGTGGAAATACAGTCATACAGCCAAGTGTTATTGAAGAACTGGGGATAGGTATTTGAAAGACAGAGTCAAGTTGACAGGTGGAAATACAGTCATACAGCCAAGTGTTATTGAAGAACTGGGGATAGGTATTTGGAAGACAGAGTCAAGTTGACAGGTGGAAATACAGTCATACCTTGGTTTAAGAGTGTTAAGAGGGACGATAGCTTGTTTTAAGAGTAGACTGGATAGCTACATGGACGAGGATGACAGGTGGCAGTGAGGTGTGGGTGCAGTAAGGAGACAGGGTACTGGAGCGTACGCATGTACCAAAGGTAAACGAGGATCAAGCCTCTACCTGTAATCCCTGAAACTACACCTCACCCATCGTGAGTCGTGGGGGGGATTCTGGAGCTGCCCTGTGTAGGCCACCCGACCTCTTGCAGTCTCCCTATGTTCTTCTCATTTCCCTTGTTTCCTCCTTT
Organism: Eriocheir sinensis; assembly: GCF_024679095.1. Lineage (NCBI taxonomy): Eukaryota > Metazoa > Arthropoda > Malacostraca > Decapoda > Varunidae > Eriocheir > Eriocheir sinensis. The sequence goes on along the minus strand of NC_066517.1, from coordinate 6,169,419 downwards.
CTCACACCCTCTTATCTTTAGTCTTATCTCTCACTCTATCACTCTTCCTCCCTTTCTCCTTCCCCATTAGATTATATGAACACACACACACACACACACACACACACACACACACACACACACACACAGAATGGGAAATGGGAAGGGTGTGTGGAGGGAGGGGCAGAAGTGAGTCAGGTCAGGTCCTGACCAAAGCCCTGACCCGACTCCCTTCTGCCACTCCCTCCCCACTTCCTTTTCATTTCCCCTTCTGTGTGTGTATGTGTTTACAACTAGGTAAACACACACACACACACACACACACACACAAAAGGTGAAATGGATAGGGTGTGGGGAGGGAGGGGCGAAAGTGAGAGTCATGTCATGTCCTGACTGAACCCCTTACCTGACCCTCCCTCAGGAGCTCACCCGACACCCTCAGGACCTGACATCACTCTCCCCACTGTCCCTCCCTCCCCACACCCTTCTCCTTGTTTTCATCCTCTTTATCTCTCCCTGTTTTCTCCATTACTTTTTCTTGTTTTCCCTTCTTACATCCTCTATCGGTATTTTTTTTCATGACCCACTTTGTCCCTTTCCTCCCCTTCCCCTTCCGCATTTACCTAATTGTGATATTAAAGAAATGAGCTACGTTCTCTGAGTATTCTTCCGCCCCGCCAAACTAATTCCTGCGCGAAGTTCGTGTTTACGAAGCAAATGTCGAAAGTCAAAACAAGAATTATAGTATCATTTACTGGGACCGAGTTGCAACAACGAAACGTCGTAGGAAGTGTTTATAAGAGTGTGTGAAAGGTCAATAGGAGTGTGGGAAAGATTTGTAAGAGTGTGGGGAGGGTTTATAAATCCTTAAAATATATATAAATAATAATAAAAATATAAGGTCGCTACTTCGCGGATTTTCGCCTATCGTGGGGGGTTCTGGAACCTACCCCCGCGATAGACGAGGGATTACTGTATTAAAATACCTCTATACTGCAAAATTCCGTGATATAGCGAAAAATCCGCGATACGAAACTAAAGATTTACAATTTTAAAATCCGCGATACAGCGAGACCGCGATAAGTGAACCGCGAAATGGCGAAGGATTACTGTACTTTCTCTACTCCCCATGCTAAAAAGCCTTAGTTTAATCATGCTTGTTCTCATGCTGTCAAAGATAGAGAGGCAGCTCACAAAAGGTACCAGAGCCTTCAAACTTTCGCTAACCATGACCTTTACATTTCCGCCCGGAATCGTGCCAAATCTATTCTTCGACTTCTTCTTCGTAGCAAATGTCAACACCTTGCTTTCTCTAATTCTTCCAGAGACTTCTGGCACTTAGCCAAAAATATCTCCTCCAATTTCACTTCTTCCTCTTTCTCGCCTCTTCTTAACCCAGATGGCAGCACTGCCGTCTCTTCTATCTCTAAGGCTGAACTCTTCGCTCAAACTTTCTGTAACAACTCCACTCTGGACAATTCTGGGCATATTTCTCTTACTCATCCCCCCTCCGACTCCTTTATGCCTGTTATTAAGATTCTTCCTAATGATGTTTTCTATGCCCTCTCTGGCCTCAACTCTCAGAAGGCTTATGGACCTGATGGAGTGCCTCCAATTGTCCTTAAAAACTGTGCTTCCGTGCTGACACCCTGCCTGGTCAAACTCTTTCGCCTCTGCCTATCAACATCTACCTTTCCTTCCTGCTGGAAGTACGCCTTCGTACAGCCTGTGCCTAAGAAGGGTGACCGTTCCAATCCCTGTCCTATCTGTCCTATCACCCACTCTCTTCCTGTTATTCATCAATGATCTTCTTTCCATAACAAACTGTCCTATCCACTCATACACTGATGACTCCACTCTGCATTATTCAACTTCTTTCAACAGAAGACCCTCTCAACAGGAATTACATGACTCCAGGCTGGAGGCCGCAGAACTCTTAACCTCAGACCTTACTATCATTTCCGATTGGGGTAAAAGGAACCTTGTGTCCTTCAATGCCTCAAAAACCCAATTTCTCCACCTATCAACTCGACACAATCTTCCAAACACCTATCCCCCTATTCTTCGACAATAACTCGGCTGTCACCATCTTCAACACTAAACATCCTCGGTCTATCCTTAACTCAAAATCTTAACTGGAAACTTCACATCTCGTCTCTCACTAAATCAGCTTCCTCGAGGTTGGGTGTTCTGTATTGTCTCTGCCAGTTCTTCTCCCCTGCGCAGTTGCTATCCATATACAGGGGCATTGTTCACCCTCGTATGGAGTATGCATCTCACGTGTGGGGGGGCTCCACTCACACAGCTCTCTTGGACAGAGTGGAGTCTAAGGCTCTTCATCTCATCAGCTCTCCTCCTCTTACTGATAGTCTTCTACCTCTTAATTTCTGCCGCCATGTTGCCTCTCTTTCTATCTTCTATCGATATTTTCACGCTGACTGCTCTTCTGAACATGCTAACTGCATGCCTCCCCCCCTCCCGCGGCCCCGCTGTACGCGACTTTCTATCATGCTCATCCCTATATTGTCCAAACCCCTTATGCAAGGGTTAACCAGCATCTTCACTCTTTCATCCCTCACGCTGGTAAACTCTGGAACAATCTTCCTTCTTCTGTATTTCCTCCTGCCTATGACTTGAACTCTTTCAAGAGAAGGGTATCTGGACACCTCTCCTCCCGAAATTGACCTCTCTTTCGGTCACCTCTTTGGATTCTTTTTGTGAGCAGCGAGTGGCAGGCTTTTTTTTTTATTGTTGTTTACTTTTTTTGTGCCCTTGAGCTGTCTCCTTTATTGTAAGAAAAAAAAAAATGCACCAATTGGTGCATTTAATCCTCGTCTCTTAACCCTTTCATTGCTAAACGCTTGCAGCGAGTGTTAGGCGTATCTGCTGGTGGTGCTAAAAGTTCGCTGCGAGCTCCAGCCGCACTCAAATCTCCCGCATATGAGTGTTCCAACAATATTTCTCACAACACAGGATTGCCAATTGAGTGGGTTCTCCACTAAATTTGGTGGAAAATCATATCAGCCCAGTGCAGAAAATTTACGGACGAGTAACTGGTGGATGTTCTTGCCCAATATAGCGGCATTTTTGCATAGCTTCACCTATCACCTGACTGATTCTTTGACCAAATAGTTGTAGATATTGCAGTTGGCAATAGTACCTTGCCAGAACCTCAAAGAGAGATATCTGCAGTTCCCTCAATATGGCTGATCATCCCGAACGCACTGACGTAAGTGTTCACATTCATCACTCCCTGAACATGCATGTACATTCGCAGGAGAGGCATACTTAACCGACTCCTATAGATCTGGGCCTCCTCTTTCCAATGGTGTTTTTGGTTTTAAGCTGTAATGAATAGTTTTTGAGATACAGAGGTTAAAAGAGACCCCCCATTGGGTTGCCCGACTGCACCTGAGGGGATAGTTGCGTCCCACACCACTCACAAAGAAAGGGTTAAGCTTGTCTCTTATACGTTTTATAGTAGTGTGGATGCATTCATTTTTCTTAAATTGGTTTAAGAAAAATGAATATGTCCCCAAAACTATAAAATGGTGAGCTTGAGCGATAGGTCCTCGGGCTCACCACGTCCACACACTAACCACTCGGCCACTGCCTTCCCAAAGTTCCACTTAATTTCATGTTCCACTTAAAAGTTCAACACTTTGGTAACTGAATATGTAGTAATAGTACTTTATAAATGTTAAATGATGATTTAGTAAAAAAATATGGGCATTGTAGGGTAGCGTTAATAATTATAAAGTTATTTTTATCATCGGCACAAGGCGATAGTCTTTTATTGTTTGTAAACATGAGCACATGTTCCTCACCACGCCATAGATAAGTGTGTTGTTCCATCGTATCCAGACCTGCCTTTCACCATTATTACTGGACAACTGGGCCTGTTATTAGGTAGGATAGGATGTACAGTGGTACCTCATGATTCGAACTTAATTGGTTCATTTGGGCTTTTTGAATTGAGAATGTTCAAATTAGAAAGCAATTTATCCCATTGAAATTAATGTAGAAAAAATTAATCCATTCCAGACCCCAAAATCCTCATATTTTTTTAACATTTTTATGGGTTTATGTTGTGCACTGTGGCCAGATCACTCAAATATTGTCAACCAGATATATATTGTCAACTAAATATTGCCAACACATGTCAATGCATTTTGTGGAGGGAAATGGAGGAGAGGGAAGGGAAGGACACAGACGTAAGGTCATGGAAAATATCCCACTGATTCACCGGTGCTATGCACAGATTTCCCGGAGTAAAATGTTGAAAGGCCGTCCTCCTGGAGACGGGCCTTGTGTGTGTGTGTGTGTGTGTGTGTGTGAGAGAGAGAGAGAGAGAGAGAGCAGCCTATCTCTCTCTCTCTCTCTCTCTCTCTCTCTCTCTCTCTCTCTCTCACACACACACACACACAGATGGGTGGGATCGAGATACAAGGAGGGGTAGATAAGCACTTTGGTGACATTCACCGACCTGGCTACACTGGTTGCTTCATCTGCAGTCATTTGTTTGTGTTCGAACTGCGATGCACATTCACATTGGAAGACAAAATTTGTTTGATAAATGTCTTCAAATTGGGAATTGTTCAAATTGAAAGGCGTTCAAATCATGAGGTACCAATGTATTTACTTTATTAACAATTTAATAGGAGTTCTATTCTGTTGGGTAGGCAGTGGCTGAGTGGTTAGCAAGCCAGTGCCGTGTTTCGTCTCGTCCTGGATGAAGTGGATTCCAATCCACCGATACCAGCCAAAAAGAGATAACGCCACTATTAACCCTTTCATTGCTAATCACTCATAGCAAGACTATCCCCCCAGGAACACTCGGGCAGCCAAGTGGGGGGAGAGGGGTCTCTTTTAACCGCTGCATCTCAAAAACTATTCAGCACAGCTAAAAAAAAAAAAAAACACCATTGGAAAGCGGAGGCGATCTATAATATTCGGTTATGTAAGCCTCTCCTGCGAACGTACAGGCACGTTCATGGGGTGTTGCCTGTGAAGATGTACATTTGTGCATGCGTGACGGTCTGCCATATTGAGGCAACTACTGAGTGGATTTCTTGATGGGGTGCTAGCAGGGTAGTATTGCCAACTGCAAAATTTACAACTATTTGGTCAAAAAATCAGTCAGGTGATAGGTGAAGCTATGCAAAAATGCTGCTATATTTGACTACAACATCCACCAGTTACTCATCCGTAGATTTTCCGCGCTTTTCTGCGCTAGGCTGATATGATTTTCCACCAAATTTAGTGGAAAACCCACAGAATTGGCAATGCAGTGGGGTGAGAAATAGTGTTGGAACACTCTCATACGCGGGAAATTTGAGTGCGACTGGCGCTCGCAGCGAGCATTTAGCACCACCGGCAAGTTATGCTAATCCTTGCTGCGAGTATTTAGCAACGAAAAGGTTAACACTTGCCTGCACCATGACAGGCTTCGGCTGACCACCAAACCCAACCAAGAAAGTCTACCAGCACTATAGGCCTGGAGGTAAAAAAAAATATATATATAGTAAATAAAAAAAATAAAAGTGGCAATTCTGTAAGAGTAACTCTCACAACAGCAGCAAAACGGTTTATCTGGCACAAACTTACCCCCATTCGTGCCGGATAAACAAGGTTCTATTTTAATCTATTACACTCCTCATGTCTCCCCTTGCCCATGTACAATAGAACCTCGTTTATCTGGCACAAATGGGGGCAAGCTCCAGCCAGATAAACCATTTTGCTGTTGTTTTGAGACTCCTAAAGAAGCTCCTTTTTTTTTTATGTCCACACCTATAGAACTGGCAGGCTTTCTTGGCTGGGCCTGGTGGTCAGCCCAAGCCCATCATGGCACAGGCAAGTGTTTATAGAGGCACCATCTATTCTTGGCTAGTAGCAGCACATTTGAACTCACATCAGGATGTGGTGAAACGTGAGACCGACAAACTAACCACTCAGCCATTACCTCCCCAATAGAATAAAACTATAGCATTGCTAATAAAGTAAATACAGTCATACCTCGATTTACAAGTTTAATTAGTTTCGGAATTTTGCTCGCACACCAAAACACTTGTAAACCAAAACAAATTTCCCAATTGAAATTAATGTGAATCCTATGAACCCCTTCACTACGGTAATGCACGAGGTGCATCATGGCTCACCCATGCAGCTACTCGCTGCTTCACCTGGTGCGTCATCCCTCTGTGCTCGTGACTCAGAGGAATACGAATCTCGGACTGGGTTACAGGGAAAGCGGTGTGTCCTTGGAATGCATCACTCACTCAGATCTTGGCTCCACCCCCTTTGGTCGTCATTCAATCATAAAACAGAAAATATTTGTGCTGACACCCATATGGCAACACTCCCCTGGCTGGCTGGCCGGCCCGTAACGCTGCTGCCACCCACTCACTTTGTCTTTGGTGTTGAGAGGAGTAACTTGTCTCCCAGTCATTATGGATGACCTTTCTGATGACAGTATTGAGGATGAACGTGTGGTAGACATGGAGGATAGTGACAGTGGTGATGATCATGACTCCATGAGTGATAATGAGCTTGAGGCTCCTGAGGTAGAGGTGAGGAAGGTTGAGAGTTTATTGGAGACACGTTTTCTGACAAACATCCAGTTAGTGTCAGTTTTCTGGACTGAATTCTGCACTTGGGGACTCATGCCTGATGTCTTTTACTACACTCTCAAGATACTCTTTGATGATGAGTTGGTTGGAAAGTTATGTGCCTCATACAAACCTCCAGGAGTGATGGATTTTATATCCAGATGAGGACTTACTCATTATGTGGCTTGATTATTCATACATATACATTTTGTTTTACTCTAACAAATGTAATGTCATCATGAGTGAGTCACACAGCAAAATGACAAGGATAATGATCAAAGCAGACAAAATTATGCTAAAAAAAAAAAGATAATTATCGGCAACCATGCGAGTGAGGAGGACAGCGGCAAACTGCACCACGTACTGAGCCACTGAACACAGTGCATGCATCCTGGAGTGAAGTGGTTAAAATACGGAATGCCATTTGTTCTGCATTTGGTTGTGTGAATGGTTAAGGGGGTACACGACAAAAAAAAAAAGAAGACTGAGTTATGACTGTACATCCTATCCTACCGAATAACAGACCAAATGGTCCGGGGGCCGTATACTATTCCTATTGATTTTTCAATTCAGCTACAGTGCATATCAACTTCCATGCACAGTTTCATAACTATAGTGAAACCAGATTGGTGAGAATGTTTTGGCGTTGGCTCCCACAGGTCCTATCTTTTCCTTTCATATGTTAGCTATAGGTCACATATGAGAGGAAGAGACAGGTGTTGGGACTGTGTGGCAGAGTGGCGGGGAGGAAAGGACGGGGAGGAAAGGACCTAAGAGCCAACAGCCCAACACCACGATGATCTCGCCAATCTGGTTTCACTATAATAAGGTGCAAAAGCAGGGGGATGGGTGCATATATATGAAGACATTGCATTTGTGAGTTCCAAAAACCTTCCTTAAATACTGGAGTAGTGAATTGAAGATAAACAAGTGACTGCAGAATAAGTGCTGAAAGTTCAAATGTATAAGTAGGTACACTCGGCCCTTGATATCCCGGACTAATAGGGGAGAACACCAGTCTGGGAACCAAAAGTCTACGAACTGGAAATCACTCAAGTCCAGTGGATATGGATAGCATTGGGAGGAAAAAAATTTGTGGAGATGACAAAGAATGCCTAAGCTCAAGGAAGCTGATTTAGCAAGAAATTAATTATGAAGTTCCCCCTGCAAGATTCTGAGTTAAGGAGAGCCTCAGAACTTATATTGTAGAAGAAGGAAACACCTGAGTGTTATTGAAGAATAGGGGACAGATGTTTGGAAGGTTATGTAGAGTTGAAAGGTTTAGATACAGTTTTGAGGCACTGAAGGACACAAAGTTCCTTCTGCCCCATTTAGAAATGATAACAAGGTTAGAGGTCAAGCGCTCTGCAGCATCCAGCCTTGAGGTTTGTAATTCCTGTTAAGAGGGTCTTCTGTTATAAGATGTAGAGTAATGCAGAGTACAATCATCAGCATAAGAGTGGATAAAAAAGTTTGTTTTGAAAAGATCACTAATGAAAAGTAGAAAGAGAGCAGGAGACAAGAGGGCCCTGCAGAACACCACTGTTGATAGGCTTAAGGTAAAACAGTGACTATCTACTACAGCAGAAATTCCATGTTTCCCGCCATATAAGACACACTGGAGTATAAGACGCACCTCTAATTTGGCAAGATATATTTATAAACAAATTAAAAAAGCTCCACATTTTCCATGAACATTATAATAGTTCAGGGAAAATGTGGAGTTTTTTTTAATTAGTATATGCAGTATTACAATAAGCCACCTTACTTACAATACTATGATAACGTATGTTGCTTTGTGCCCTTCTCTGTGTTCAAAGTGTTCCACTGTTGGTTGAAGAATTACAGTACTCTTACCCCAAGCAGCTGTGACTTTGAAATGGTAAACAAAAGGGTTGGTTGGTAGATTCACTCACTGCGCAGTGTGCAGGTGGTAACATTCGCCGAGCTACTGAGGGAACTAATCACTCAGGGATGCAACGTTTGATGGGCAATTTTGGTCTTAATCTTGACTTTCAGGGACCGTATACCTACTTTCAAGTAGAAAGAGATGTTGATTAATTTCTGTCAATCATATTATGTTTTAATATAGTTATTTTTACAATGAGAAACAAAAATGCATTTACAAAAAACCCTTTAGTCATCCACGGATATCCGTTCTTTCGAACATGTATCACAGAAAACGTCAGCTGACCAGCCCGCTGCACAGCAGAAATAGCTCCAGACTAATCCGCACAAGTCCGCCCCACGGTTGCCAAGCAGCCACGTCAGGCAGCACCCTGCTCCACCAATATTGTTCCTGTGTAATAGCCGCTTTAACCATCACCACCAAGGTACCCGGCACACTGGTGACTGGCAGTGTTGCGCTTTGTGTTTAGTGTTCCCGCCGCGCCTCGGCTCCATGTGTGGCACGTCTTCTTTGTGTGACCTGTATGCTTTTATCGCATCATATGTCCTCTCTTCTGCTTATTCACACTTTCCTTTTCTATTGCATCACACTATTCATTCTTTAAATCAATCAAAATTTGAACCTTTGGCATATACTGCACAGTGCGAGTTATACGCAACAAAATACGGTATTTGCATAATTCATTCTGGAGACATCTGGGAACTACTGTGTCAAACGGAGGTGTTTTGGGTGTTGGTTACCAATAACAATAACCCTTAGGCCTACCAAAACCTAACCATCGGGGTATAAGACGCAGGGTGATTTTTTAAATCTTCTTTTTTAAAAAAATTGCATCTTATATGGCGGGAAATATGGTATTGACCTAAAAAAGATAAATAAAAATACAGAGAGATGGAGAGGTTTCATAGGCAGAGAGTTTAGAAAGCAAAGATTTGTGCTAGACTCATGCTACCACATGAACCCACATTCAGACTGAAATACAATCACCCCTTTAATATTTTAAGAAAACCTAATGCCCTGTTTTCTCCTGTCTCTTTCACAAGTGATCACTCTAATCATTTCAGTCAATTTGCCTTGCCTAACATATGTAGGAGATCAATTCATTTTGAGGTAACACTCTGAGGAGGGCAATCATACGTACCAGTAATCTTTGAGTTTCATGAGATTCTTTCCATACACAGAGTCATGGATAAACATGCGTGTGAAAGTGTTGTAAGGAGGCTGTGTGTCCTTTCTGCCTTGTAAATCAGCAGGATCAGGCACCAAATACACTGTGTGGGGGCCCATTTCTTCCGTCACTTCCCCACCATAACGCTGGAGAAGAGAAATAGGCTGTTAGACATTAGGGACCTATGAAGGCTCCTATAGTAGTTTCATATAGTACATTTCTCAGCATGGTTGCCATGATTAAAATCAAGTGATTATAATCAATTATAATCAGAAAAATTCAGACTAACAATTTTCTTTAATTTTAAATATAATTAAAAATATCATAATAATACTGCTGCTTTGATAGTAACAATAATTAGTATATTACAGTAGAACCTTGTTTATCCGGCACAAATGGGGGAAAGTTCATGCTGGATAAACCATTTTGTCATTGTTTTGAGACTTACTCCTGTAGAATTCCAAACTTTTTTTTATAACGTCCACGCCTAAAGCGCTGGCGCAGGCAAGTATTTATAGTGGCGCCATCCACTCTTGGTTGATAGCAGCTAGTTTAAACACACATCATCCAGGACACAGTGAAACACGAGACTGGCACGCTAACAACTCAGACACTGCCTCCCCAATAGAATAGAACTCCTATAGAACTGCTAATAAAGTAAATACAGTTGAGTCGCGTATGGTGCAGTTAATTGGTTCTGAGCAACGGCCGCGTCATAGGAAACCAAGTCATAGGAATAACTAAACCTATGGAGAAAATACAATTTGGTTCTTGCCCGTGCCATTTTGCTAAACCCACGCCTTTATTTATTTATTTATTTTATTTTTTTTTTTTTTCTAGCCCGAGTGCATCGGTAGGCATTATTTACCTTTTGATGTTGTTCAGTCCAACTCCACGCTCACCACCTTTTCCACTCGGCCACCGGCAACACCCACTTTTTCACTCAGTACATATGGGGAAAATACAATTTGGTACTGGCTAGCCGCCATTTTATCCCACCTGCACTCACATGTGGGGAAAATTCATTGTTTCCCGCTTACCACTATTTTCCCCCACCTGCACCTACACTCACATATGGGGAAAATACATACACTTTTTTTCGCCCGTCACCATTTTACCCCTTCCGCGGAGATGAGGCACACGGAGATGAGGCAAGATGAGGCGCCATGCGTGCGGGGGCAGCTGCCAGCATTTGAGAGGGCGACTCAGGGTCCTCACAAATGCGTGACGCCGCAGCCCAAGTTGCCAACTCGGACCGCCCGCTGCAGCTCGATTTGGAGAGGTGGAGCGCCTCCGTGCTGTGATGACATCATCAGCAAATATGGCAGCCCAAACAAACACATATAAGTGCCTCCATTGCACTTCATGTCTCTGTGCCACCATAACCACTGCAGCTTCCTTTTCATCCTCTGTTGCAAGGAGTTCGTTAGCCAGAACAGCTACTGCTGCATGTTTAAACGTCATCAGGAAGATCAGCAGATGCCATTTTGCTGCCAGAACAGCTAGTAAACGTCATTAGGAAGATCAGCGGATGCCATTTTGCTGCCAGTGAGTGATGACTTTTACTAGCTGTTCTGGCAGCAAAATGATGTCCGCTGATCTTCCTGACGACGTTTAAACATGCATCACAAGCTGTTCTGGGTGACGAGCTCCTTGCAACAGAGGATGAAAAGGAAGCTGCAGTGGTTATGGTGGCACAGAGAGCACTTTTATGTGTTTGTTTGGGCCACCATATTTGCTGATGACGTTATCACAGCACAGAGGCACTCCACCTCTCCAAACCGAGCTGCAGCAGGCGGTTCGTGTTGGAAACTTGGGCTGCAGCGTCACACGTTTGAATGGACCCGCAGCAGTCCAGGCAGTGAGACCATGAACCGTGTCAGAGATGGTTTTACCCGCGTGATCTGAACATACAGTTCTGAAAACATACCGCGTCATGGGAAACCGCTCCTTACGAATCCGTGTCATACGCGACTTGACTGTACATCCTATCCTACCAAATAACAGGCTCAAAGGTCCAGGGGCCATATATGCAAAACATGCCTTGCGAGCTGGAGCCAGTTGACAAAAGGCGCCGTTAGAAACAGGGCACCAATGGCGCCCTTCGTTTCGGCTGGATCCCAATACACAAACATTTTCAAAGGCGTAGTTGGCAGGCCGAATTGCTGAAAGGTGGGATTTCCTTCACAGGCACCTTTTCACAAGTCAACCCATCACAGCGCCCATGACAACTGTGATTTTAGAAGTGTGAGCCAATCACGCAGCACTGTCTGCAGCTGACAGCCACGCCACCAAGGAGTGGAGAGAACATTTAGAATTCTTGCACGGTGCGGAGGAAGAAAACATGCGTACACACGAGGGTGAGAAGTGTGTCCGTTGAGAAGCAATAAAAACAGTACATAGCCTAACACTCGGCAGTGGCCACATTCCCGTGAGCCCCTATCAATAATAACACCATCGATTGTTCTATCTACTGAAGTAATATAACTCCATTTACTAGCCTATTACAGTGTTACTTGGGGTCCACCTCACATTGAATGGATAAACAGCATTATGTAACTGTTCATGAATCACAACTCAAAATCTTTTATTATACTCCTCCATTTTAACCCTTTCATTGCTAAACGCTCACAGTGAGCAGTAGGCGCATTTGCTGGTGGTGCTAAACGCTCGCTGCGAGCTCAAGCCGCGCTCAAATCTCCCGCGTGTAGGAGTGTTCCAACACTCTTTCTCACATTACAGGATTGCCAATTGAGCAGGTGCCAGAATGCTCTCAAATAGATGTACAAGATGTAATATAAGCATATGAAAAATACTATAAATTTTGATGACCCACTAATGAATTCCCAGTGACTTATTGGGAACACTGAACTTTCAATGCCCATTTCTCAAAACACATTTTTTTACATAAAACAATGACACTACATGTAAACTAATAAACCTTTTTGCTGCACCCACAACAGCAATGAAAGGACTAAAATCCCACGAGTAAATAATTCTAAATAAAAAAAGGAATAATGATATAGCAAAAACAATACAAAAAAATGGAAAAAATTCAAAATCCTGGAAAAAATATCGTACCTTTATATATAATAAAGCTATCTAAAAAATCTCTTATGAGAATTAACTACAAAGATCACAATTACTAGGGTCATTCCATCATGAAAAACGTTACATTTGGAGACAAGTTACTGAACTACTCTGAATTTTTATTATTAAAAGTTTGCAAGATATATGAATGGCTATTGCGTGATATACAGTAAACCCTCAGTTATCCGGGTGCACCGTATCTGACCTCGCCCGTATCCTGGAGTTTTAAAAAATATTAGATTTTTATCCAAAAAATAAAATAAATTGTCGTGCGACGCCAAAATTCGTTCAAATTGCCCGCGCGATGCCTCTAAAAAGCTCTGCCCGGGCGGCATACGCCACCTGTAAGGTGCGCCCCAGCTTGCACATAGCAATGATATTGATGTCCTGGTGCGAAGGTTCGCAGGAAAGCTGAGTGCTTCGCAGTACAACTGGCACGTAAACGTCCTTGCCAAGCGCTGCAGACCATATCGAAGTGACAAGAGTTAAGGCAGTGCAGGTTTAAATGGCGGGAGTGTCAAAGGACTGTTTAAATGAAACACACAGTGCGAACCCAAGCTTAAGCCTTGATGACTGCCTAAATCCAGACTGGACTAGGTGAGTAGGGGCTCTGTCCCCGTAGAGAAGGCGTGCGGGTCTGCTAGCACTCCTGCCGGAGTGAGGGCAGAATAAGAAATGCAGATAAGTACCGCCCTCGGTTCGACATGTGAAAGAAGGATTTTACCATGCTTATGGTAAGGCGAGTAAAGGGGCCCGCAGGAATTCGGGAGCCCCGTGGCCCAGCCCAATCTGGAGGTGCAGGCTGGCCGTAAATCGTGGTTACTTCTTATGGCTGGCCTCCCTGTAGTCCCACTGGATGCACTGTGCAAGGGGTACCAGTCCCCCTGGCTCGCAAGGGCAACTCAGTGTAACTAAACAGCCACATATCGCCGCGCAAGCGGATGCGTCAGGTTGTCATTGAGTGGGGTGGCCTGGCATACTTGCCCGGCGTCTGTAGGCCTTCGGGCTCATTGCCGGGCTTAAAAGGGTAGCGCCCTGGGGTGCCTGCCCAGGTGTAGAAGCCTGCTTTGAGCACTTGATGCCCATTGCCAACCCAGACCACTTCGGGTATCGCTCTGGTATGCCTTCTGGTTGACCTGCGGAGCTCATAGCCACGAGGTTGCTAACACAGCTATGCAGCGATAAAGCCATGGGCGCGCACTTAACCCTTTCCTTGTGCGCAGTCTGGATGCGACTATCCCCCTCAGGTGCAGTCGGGGAGCCCAATGGGGGGGTTCTTTTAACCTCTGTATCTCAAAAACTATTCATCACAGCTAAAAATCAAAAACACCACTGGAAAGAGGAGGTCCAGATCTATAGGAGTCAGTTATGTATGCCTCTCTTGAGAATGTACATGCACGTTCAAGGAGTGTTGAATGTTAACACTTACGTCGGTGCGTGCAGGATGATCAGCCATATATATGGTAACTGCGGACATCTCTTTTTCAGACTCTGGCAAGGGAGTATTGCCAACTGCAATATTTACAACTATTTGGTCAAAGAATTAGTCAGGTGATAGGTGAAGCTATGCAAAAATGCTGCTATATTGGGCAAGAACATCCACCAGTTACTTGCCCGAAGATTTGCCGCGTTGGGCTGATATGTTTTCCACCAAATTTAGTGAAGAACCCACACAATTGGCAATCCTGTGTTGTGAGAATTAGTGTTGGAACACTCTCATACGCGGGAGATTTGAGTGCGGCTGGAGCTCACAGCGAGCGTTTAGCGCCACCAGCAAATACGCCTAACGCCCGCTGCAAGCATTTAGCAATGAAAGGGTTAAGAATAGCACAGAGCGTCGGCCTTCCAGTTTTGTAAAATTGCACCCGTAAAAAGTTTCTTGTGGCAGTGCTGGGTCTGCTAGAAAGCCTACGTCGTAAACACAATGGTGCAGACTTGGGCGGTTAAGCTGCCACAAATACCTGGGCATTTCTGGGTTGGGTCCAGGCCCCGCTGCTGTGATTGGCCAGGCAGGGGAACATTAGCTGCTGCCTGTGAACACGGGGCTAGGCACCCCAACAATGGGTTAGCGGCTGAGGCTGTCGTGCCTAATTGCCGAATCCCAAGTAACAGATCCCCACAAGGTGCAGCAGGACTGCAATAAGCCAGGGAGAGATTGCCGCGAGTGCTAATCATGACGATGCTGCTCGAACCCTTTTCTCAGTGCCAAGAGCACGTCAATCGCACGCATTTCACTCCCTGGTGCAGACTGACTGCAACAAAGCCATGGGGCGTACCATATTATGAGTAGGTTATGGACAGAAGCACCTATGCAGTACTCTGTCGTTGCCTTTATGGCAGGCCATGATCGAAGGTTGGGTTTTCGGGTCCATACACTTAACCTACACCATATCCGGGTGCCCCCATGGCTCTGTTAACCCGGATGCAAGAGGGTTTAATGTATTACCAATACAGTCGTCCCTCAAATAGTATGGGGGTTAGGGACCCAGGACCCCTGTACTATTCGAAAATCCGTATAAAATTAGTGCCCCCCCTAGAAACACTCCTGGGCTGCATTTGTGAGAGGGAATCGGGACTCTCGGAACGTCCCGAGTGTTCTCAAACGCGTGACACAGCTGCACGAGTTGCCAGGCAGATCAGCATATGCCATTTTGCTGTGAGTGAGACGCCGTTACCATAGCAACGATGAGGCTTAGTAAAAGGACGGCCTTTATCTCCACTCTTGCAGCACTCTTGGAGCACTGGCAGTTACTGTGGCAAGAATTTATTTTACACTATGATGGATACAGCGAACACTGCTCTCATTCACGTGGTATGCTCTCCCTACTGCAACGTAACTCATCCCAAAACGTAACTTCTCCTAAATCTGAACTCTTCTGCAAGGTGAACACCTTTCTCGAATGCTTTGGGGTGCTTTCAGCAGGTGTTTTTGGTGGAACAATGTTGCCACTTGTGCCATGGCTACTTGGTGTGACGAGCGGGAAATTTAAAAATCGTATAAGAAAGTTCCATGACAATCCGCATAAAACTGAAACCATACTATTGGAAACCGTACTATTTGAGGGACAACTGTACTTCAGTCTATGTCATGCCACAATCAATTTGTTTACATGTTTTAATTCAGATTTTATATATATTTTCAAAAGCTGCATGAGGAACGTTACCGCGATGCTACCTCCTCTCCGACTTTGCCTGCGTAATTTACTTAACTCTGTGATTTTACTGGTTCAATTAAGGAATGCTTCATGTCAGAAATAGATAAATAGATAAGCAACCTACTATAGCCTGCAAATTTGATATTCCTAATAATTATTGTGCTGCTAATGGAAATGTGCCCGTCATACACATTACAGGAAAAGTGGGACACGTTACTTGTGCGATTTTTATGTCAACAAAATAGTATACAGTTCACTGTTACTATATATATGGTATAATAACACCCATTTTGATCTAAAATGTGAATTTTCTGTAATTGTAAGTCTCCCAAACATAAAAAAAAAAAACATTCTGTGGTGTGAATACAAGATAAATCAATATTTTTTTAGAATAAATTAGATAAAATATTGGCAACATCTGGCAACCCCATACACACGCATAACACTTGTTTATAATGTAATACGGGTAAATATATAGATATTTTTTTATTTAGTAGGATAAAATAATGTTGCTGGAGGTTTTTGGCATCTTTTTGATGAGGCTATAGCCTCCCTTCCCTTTGTTTCAGGCCTCAGTGACACACAAACAGAGAGCAGGTTATACTTTTTTTCTGGTCTCCTCATACTTCATCATTTACCTTGCTTTTCTACATCGTGGGTGGTGTCAAGAAGGCAATAAGGCACTACATAAAAGTGCAGAGAAGGCCCGTGCTGCTCTGAAGACTTTATGACTATAACGCAGGGTACAAAGTTGGAAATGTTCAGCCACTGCTTGGATTACCAACTACATATATAGGAAAAGTTGCCCTCGAAAGATAGAAAACGGGAGTGTGGGAGGGCAAAAACAACGTAAGAGTGAAGGGAAACTCAAAAGAATATACAGCTGGGGACTTTAACTTTAAATGGACGGCCTTTTAATGCCAGTAAACTATAAATGTCCATTTACTGAAAACTTACTTTTTCATACTTTGCCGTAACACAACTCTACTTAGAATTAACGGATTTTAATGAGTACAGGTAACTCTCGATTTACGCGAGTGTTGCGTTCTTGAAGAGGTCGCGTAATTCAAAAACAATGTAAATCAAACAAGAGGTAGGTTTCTGTCGAAAAATAAATACCGTAATTTTCGGCGTATAGCGCGCATTTTTTCACATAAAAAATGCCTGAAAGTTTAGCCCTGCGCGTTATACGCTGAATGTACAAATTTTTAATGTTTTTTTTTCTTCTTTGGGATGTTTTTAAGGGTCTGTTTTTCGTCTTATCCAATAACAACGGCAAACTTACCTTTATTATTATTTATAATCCTTCATAGTCCGTAGCTGTCCTATAATATGTTACCATAGAATACAGGGCGATCTAATAACTACTATACAAAGACTAAATCGGTGGAAGATCGTCCATGCCTTGCTGTTATCCCGTTTTTCCGTCGGGCGCCATTTGTATGATCTTGATCTTGATGTCACAGGTGGCTTAAGATTGTATGACTAAGGAGCAGTACAAGCTACATAAAAAATCATATTGGAAAAAAATGTCTATGTGTTCATTATTAATTATTAATATTAGTGAGAATAATGGGGTGAATATGATATCAGAAACTGTACATCATGAGTCTTGTACGAGGAGTTATTTCACGCAATCCCAGCCTGGCCGCCATTTGCATTGTTTACAAACTACACAACCACACCCACACAACAAACAGCTGCATGCCGCGTGTCACCAGAACCGAGATATCCACTCGGGCACTCATTCTCAGCCTCTCTCGTGTGAGGAAGAAATGAGGGACACCATGAGGGGCTGGCTAGTATTGGTACCGGTACCGAACAGTCTGGTACCGTACCGTATTGCTGGTACCATTAGTACCGGTACTGGTACCGGTACCTGCCCACCCCTATTGTTGAGTAGCGTGGCAGCGTAGGTACTGTATTGTTGTTCAAGTAGCGCGCGGGAAGAACTGAGCTCAGCTGTGTGGCCGTGTGAGTCCAGTTGCGTGAGACATCTGGTGGCCACTCCATAAAATATCGCGTATAAGTGAAAAAAAACGCCTAAATTAAACATTTATTTGGATTTTGGACCCCGCGTTATTTCAAAAACGCGTAAACCAAACTCGCGTAAATCGAGAGTTACCGGTATGACCAAGTCTGTCGGTGCCCTTCTTTCTAAGGTAATATACATTGAACATCCCCTCTTCAGACTCTGACTCAATGACTGCAACATAATGTTTGGATACCTTCTTGGTTGTATAATGAACCAGTACATAGTTATCTGGTACTGGTTTGGGAGCTGGTTCAACTTCAGTGGTAAACTCTGGCTGTGTAATGAATGACTCTGACATTTCACTAAGAGATGGCATGCATGAGAAACGTTACCGTATGCTTCAGTAACATTTCTCACGCTACACATGTAACGTGTGTGACGGAGCCTGTGGCCTACTAGAGTCTCTTACAAGATATTTTGGAGCATCATTAGTAAGGTATTAGGAATCCTATTTATAATATACAGTTATGTTATATTTCTCCAGTGCATAAGTTATGTATGGGAAAAATGGTAAAAAAACTCACACATTACACTCAAAGTACTTTCACTTCAAGATCGTGCCACAGTCTGACCATATAGTTTAATGTGAACAATATAGTGATAGTTAAAATTGAAAATAGTTGTAATTTATATAAAAATCAAGGACAGCTTTCCAAACACATGCTTACTTAGCTTAAACAGTGATACATAAATCACAAAATTCAGCATGAATTAATATTCAGTGACATGCTATGACATTTTCAAATACCTCACTCTTAACCCCTTCAATACGGTGACTCCGACGACGGTGTCACCGTATTGAAGGGGTTAATTAATAGACAGTTCTTACAAAAATTATGTCCAGATTCGTAAAATTCAAGGTTCAAGCTTTAATTTGGTGTGTAATAGGTACATATATTTTAGATCAATTCTGATATTCACACTAAAGTTTGACGTTTTTGTGGAATGACCCACTAAAGAAAAATAATGAAAATAATACACCCATAAATAGTAGTTAAGTGTTGACACAAAAATGTAAAAAAAAAGGAACATATTTCACAGCGTATAATGTACTCCAGCGAATAACGCGCACCCCAAACTTTAAGACAACAATTTTGGAAAAAAATACTTCTTAAAATGCTCAGAAATATGTACGGTTAAAGAACATTGACGATGTACAGTTTCCCGAAATTTATATATTTTTGGTGTAACCTGTACTGCTTGAATTGAAGTGTCATTGAGTAAAGCAATGAAAATGGCGGTCGGGCTGGTGTTGTGAGAAATACATCCCCGTACATACTGATGATGTACAGCTTCTGATATCATAATTAGCATATTATTCTCACCATCACTCGTAGGTTATGACAGACAACTTGGCAAGACGCAATTCACACGGTTCTGGTGAGACGCAGCATGCAGCTGTTTGTTGTATGGGTGTGGTTGTGTGGTTTTCAAACAATGCAAATGGTGGTCGGGCTGGTGCTGCGAGAAATACCTCCTCGTACAAGACTCATGATGTACAGATTCTGATATCATATTTACCCCATTATTCTCACTAGCACTTGTAGGTTGTGACAGACAACTAGGCAAGACGCAATTTACCCCGTTCTGGTGACACGTGGCATGCAGCTATTTGAACAGCTTTGCTGTATGGGTGTGGTTGTATAGGAGGTGATGGGGGAGCAAGGACAGCCCACTCTATGACGTGGACCAATCAGAATACGTAGTTATAACGGAGAGTGTAATAGTGTTGGAACATGTATTGTGAGCGGGAGATTTTAAACTGATCAACTGTTGCGGTGACGATTGCACCACCTGCATGGACTGTGCGCTGCCGCTACCACGATTTAGCATACAAAACAATGCAAATGGCGGCCGGGTCGTGTCGCCGCCCGACGGAGAAGCGGGATAACAACAAGGCATGGGCGATCCTCCGCCGAGTTCATTTTTTTATTGTAGTTATTTGATCGCACTGTATTCTATGGTAACATATTATAAGACAGCTATGGACTATGAAGGATCATAAACAATAATAAAGGTAAGTTTGCAGTTGTTATTGGACAAGACGAAAAAAAAAGACTTAAAACACCCCAAAGAATAAAAAAAAAAAAAAAATCAATAAAAATTTGTACCTTCAGTATAAAATGCGCAGGGGTAAACTTTCAGGATTTTTTTGGTTTTTTTTTTTTTTTTTTTTTTTTTTTTTACAGCAGAGGAGTCAGCTCAAGGGCATAAAAAAGGTAACAAAATGTTAAAAAAAAAGCTCGCTACTCACTGCTCCTAAAAAGAGTTAGAGGAGTGGCCGAAAGATAGGTCAATTTCGGGAGAGGTGTCCTGATACCCTTCTCTTGAAAGAGTTCAGGTTGTAGGCAGGAGGAAATACAGATGAAGGAAGATTGTTCCAGAGTTTACCAGCATGAGGGATGAAAGAGTGAAGATGCTGGTTAACTCTTGCGTAAGGGATTTGGACAGTAAAGGGATGAGCTTGAGTAGAAAGTCGTGTGTGGCGAGGCCGTGGGAGGGGGGGGTGGGCATGCAGTTAGCAAGTTCAGATGAGCAGTCAGCATGAAAATATCGATAGAAGATAGAAAGAGAGGCAACATGGCGGCAAAATTTAAGAGGTAGAAGACTATCAGTAAGAGGAGGAGAGCTGATGAGACAAAGAGCCTTAGACTCCACTCTGTCCAATAGAGCTGTGTGAGTGGAGCCCCCCCACACGTGAGATGCATACTCCATACGAGGGCGGACAAGGCCCCTGTAAATGGATAGCAACTGTGCGGGAGAGAAGAACTGGCAGAGACGGTACAGAACGCCCAGCCTCGAGGCGTTATACGCCGCGAAATATGGTAGGCGAAAATCTTTTTTTTTTTTTAAAGCAGAAACCTCTGTGGCTATCATATTTGAACTTGGCCATATGTATTATGATAGAACTTCATAAGTTTTGTAAATACACCAGCTTGTTACTTCAATTTTGATGAAAAAAAAAATGAAAATAACCCCCTTAAATTCCATTTCTTTATTCTGTTTCCCATAACTCTCCAAAAAAATACCTCTTTTTCCTCTTCTGATCTTGCATTATTTCTTTCTTTTGCCTCTGCTTGCAATTCATTCCATTCCTTCCTTTTTTCTTTATTTCTATTTGTCGTTATATATATATATATATATATATATATATATATATATATATATATATATATATATATATATATATATATATATATATATATATATATATATATATATATATATATATATATATATATATATATATATATATATATATATATATATATATATATATATATATATATATATATATATATATATATATATATATATATATATATATATATATATAATTTCCTTACATTCATCTGTTTCCCTTAGTTTTGTTGTTCTGTATAATATATCCTCAGTTACTTTTTGTGATTTTAGTCTTAATTTAACTGGCCGTGTTTTTCCTTCTATGTAGGGGCCCATCCTAACAATTTCTTCCACCTCGTCCTCAAGGTTTTGTATTTTCTCATCATTTAAGCTGTTCAGTAAGTCTTTCACTGACGTAAAAAAAAAAAAAAAAAAAATGGGTCATTGCTGAGTCCGGCGTGCTGAAGCCTTCGTGATGGAGACTTCAGATTGTGAGGCTGTTTTGGGGTTTTTACTTTATTTAAAGTAAACTGGTGTCTAACCATTAATCTTGTTCTTTGTTATCCCTTCCGATTACAGCACCCAACTCTGGAACCTTGACAATGGGAGTGGAATGGTACATGGCAGACGGAGTTCAACCTTGGGATATGTAAAAAAAATGTAGTTTGGTAGGAGTGGTAGATGTGAATATGATTATAAGATGGGAATGGAGATAATATACAGAGAAGTGGAGGAAAAAGATTTGGGAGTGACTGTCTCAGAGAACATGTCACCGGACAAACACATCAACAGGATAATGGGACAAACTCTGAATTCGCTGAGGAACATAAGGACAGCATTTGTGTATTTGGACGAGGAGATGATGAAGAAAATAATAGTTACAATGATAAGGCCAAGGTTGGAGTATGCAGCAGTGATCTGGTCTCCTCACGAAAAGAAGAACATAAGGAAGCTGGAAAGAGTGCAGAGAATGGCAACTAAGATGGTACCAGAACTTAGAGATCAGACTTATCAGGAGAGACTCAATAGCATGGGGCTCACAACCCTGGAGAGAAAAAGAGAAGGAGAAGACCTGATAGCGGTGTACAGGGTGGCGACAACGTGTAGGCGAGATGTGAAAAAGTTTAGCTTCCCAAACAGAAGCATTGAGCTATGGAATAGACTGGAGGAGGTGCTTTGTGCAAGAAACATTCATGATTTTAAGGAAAAGTTGGATAAGAGCGGATATGGAGACGGGACAGCGTGAGCATAGCTCTTTTCCCGTATGACATAACTAAGTACAGGTAACTCTCGATTTACGCGAGTTTGGTTTACACGTTTTTTAAATAACGCAGGGTCCAAAATCCAAATAAGTGTTTAATTTAGACGTTTTTTTCACTTATACGCGATATTTTATGGAGTGGCCACCAGATGTCTCACGCAACTGGACTCACACGGCCACACAGCTGAGCTCAGTTCTTCCCGCGCGCTACTTGAACAACAATACAGTACCTACGCTGCCACGCTACTCAACAATAGGGGTGGGCAGGTACCGGTACCAGTACCGGTACTAATGGTACCAGCAATACGGTACGGTACCAGACTGTTCGGTACCGGTACCAATACTAGCCAGCCCCTCATGGTGTCCCTCATTTCTTCCTCACACGAGAGAGGCTGAGAATGAGTGCCCGAGTGGATATCTCGGTTCAGGTGACACGCAGCATGCAGCTGTTTGTTGTGTGGGTGTGGTTGTGTAGTTTGTAAACAATGCAAATGGCGGCCGGGCTGGGATTGCGTGAAATAACTCCTCGTACAAGACTCATGATGTACAGTTTCTGATATCATATTCACCCCATTATTCTCACTAATAATAATTAATAATGAACACATAGACATTTTTTTCCAATATGATTTTTTATGTAGCTTGTACTGCTCCTTAGTCATACAATCTTAAGCCACCTGTGACATCAAAATCAAGATCATACAAATGGCGCCCGACGGAAAAACGGGATAACAGCAAGGCATGGACGATCTTCCACCGATTTAGTCTTTGTATAGTAGTTATTAGATCGCCCTGTATTCTATGGTAACATATTATAGGACAGCTACGGACTATGAAGGATTATAAACAATAATAAAGGTAAGTTTGCCGTTGTTATTGGATAAGACGAAAAACAGACCCTTAAAAACATCCCAAAGAAGAAAAAAAAACATTAAAAATTTGTACATTCAGCGTATAACGCGCAGGGCTAAACTTTCAGGCATTTTTTATGTGAAAAAATGCGCACTATACGCCGAAAATTACGGTATTTATTTTTCGACAGAAACCTACCTCTTGTTTGATTTACATTGTTTTTGAATTACGCGACCTCTTCAAGAACGCAACACTCGCGTAAATCGAGAGTTACCTGTATACACAAATAGTTAAATACGTCCTTCCCGCTCTGTGTGTGTGTGTGTGTGTGTGTGTGTGTGTGTGTATTTTCCTAGTTGTGACATACGGGTAAGAGCTACGCTCGTGCTGTCCTGTCTCCATATCCTCTCTTATCCAACTTTTCCTTAAAATCATGAATGTTTCTTGCACAAACCACCTCCTCCTCCAGCCTATTCCATACCTCAATGCTTCTGTTTGGGAAGCTAAACTTTTTCACATCTCGCCTGCACGTGGTCGCCCTCAACTTCTTTCTATGTCCTCTCGTTTCTCTCTCGTTCCACACACACAGGTCCTCTTTGTCCGTGTTCTCCACCCCGCTCGCCGCCCTGTACACCGCTATCAGGTCTCCTCTCTCTCTTCTTCTCTCCAGGGTTGTGAGCTCCATGCTATTGAGTCTCTCCTCATATGTCCGATCCCTAAGTTCCGGTACCATCTTAGTTGCCATTCTCTGCACTCTTTCCAGCTTTCTTATGTTCTTCTTTTCGTGAGGAGACCAGACCACTGCTGCATACTCCAACTTTGGCCTTATCATTGTAACTATTATTTTCTTCATCATCTCCTTGTCCACACACACAAATGCCGTCCTTATGTTCCTCAGCAAATTCATAGTTTGTCCCGTTATCCCTTTGATGTGTTTGTCCGGTGACATGTTCTCTGAGATAGTCACTCCCAAATCTTTTTCTACCAATCCTCCAATCCTCTGCATATTATCTCACTTCCCATCTTGTAATCGTATTCACATCTTTACCGCTCCTACCAAACTCTATTTTTTTACATTTCCCAAGGCTGAACTCCATCTGCTATGTACCACTCCACTCCAATATTTTGTCCAGGTCCCTCTGCAATGCCTCACAGTCCTTCACATCATTCACTCGTCTCAATAGCATTGCATCATCTGCAAACAAACTCACATAGCTGGTCACTCCGTCCACCATATAATTTATATAAACAGCAAACATTACTGGCGCCAGCACCAAACCTTGTGGGACCCCACTCATCACAGGGCACCAGTTGGAAACCCTGTCCCTAATTATTGTCCTTATTTCCCTGTTAGTTAGGAAGTCCTCCAGCCACTTAATCAGCCCATCACTCACTCCACCCCTATTTTTAATTTTCCCAATTAGTCTTCTGTGCGGTACTTTGTCGAATGCCTTTTTCAAATTCAGGTACACTCCATCCCCCCAGCCTTCGCTCTCTTGTAATAAATCTGTCACCCTTGAGTAGTAACATAACAAGTTGGTGACCTCCCTCTCCCGAATCCAAACTGGCAATCCAAGATAATTTTCTCACTTTCTAAAAAATCCGACCACCTGTTTTTAATCAGCCTCTCGCATATCTTCGCACCCACACTAGTGAGTGATACCAGTCTGTAATTTAATGGGTCCTCTCTCTTTCCTCTCTTAAAAATTGGTACTATGTTTGCTCTCTTCCAAGCCTGTGGTACCCTTCCTTCACTCAAGGAGGCATTCATTATGGAGTGCAGTTTCTTGCAAGTTGCTCACTACATTCTTTCAAGATCCACCCTGATACTCCATCCGGCCACATCACTCTTCTTACATCCAGCTTGTTCAAGCTTTCCTTGACCTCCTGCATAACCCTTCCTCTTTCCTGGCCCGGTGGTTGTATGAATTCGTCTTCTTTTGCAAAAACTCTATGAAAGCTATTGTTCATCACTTCTGCCATCTCTGCTGGGTCCTCATATGCAGTTCCATCCATTTTCATTTTATCGATTGTTTCTTTATTCTTTAATTTGCCGTTCACATGTCTATAGAATAGTTTAGGTTGGTCTTTGCACTTGTCGATTATATCTTTTTCATATTTCCGTTTTTCTTCTCTTCTAATCTTTGTATATTCATTCCTTGCTTGTTTAAAATCGTTCCACGACTTGATTCTTCTTTGTCTCCTCCATCCCTTCCAGGCCTCCTCCTTTCTTTTTCTAGCTGCCTCACATCTTTTGTTAAACCACTCCTTTTTTCCAACATCCTTTTTGGTTACCTTAGGGACATATCTATTCTTGGCTTCTTTGTACAGCTTTATAAACTCCTCCCACTTGTCTTGTGTACTCTTGGCTTTGTACAGCCCACTCCAATTTGCATTTTCAAAAAAAGTCCTCATATTGACAAAGTCTGCCTTAGAGTAGTTACTTCTCCCTACTTTGTGCTCCTATTTTCGGTCAATCGTTCTCTTTTCTTTTACTTCAAATTCCACAACCGCATGGTCACTCTTTGCTATTGGACAATCTATTTTATTATTTTCTATTACTTCCAGTTCCTTGCTAAAAACCAGGTCAAGACTTGATGCCTCGCCTTCTTTCCCAAATCTAGTATGTTCTTTAATCCATTGAGTCAACACATGTTCCATTGCCAATTGCAGGAGTCTTCCTCCCCACGACTCTTCTGTTCCCTGCATCTGCCAATCCTCCCATTCTACCTCCTTGCAATCAAAATCACCCATTAAAATTATTCTCTCATCCTCTCTCAACATTCCATCCAGGCAACTCACTGTGTCTTGTATCATTTGTTCATATTCTCGGACCTTCCATGCATTGGTTCTTGGTGGCACATACCCTACTACATACTGCCTCCTTCTTCCTTCAGCACCCACAATTTTCACTTTCAGTACCTCTGCCAAGCCTTCACCCTCAATCACCTCTTCCACCCTAATGCCTTTCCTTACCATCAACATCACACCTCCTCCCTGGTTTCTCTTTCTGTCTTTCTGCCATATATTGTATGCACCTTCTCCAATCCCCACCACCTCAATTGAGTCACACAACTTAGTTTCTGTCAGCCCCACAATATCAGGTTCTCTGTCTCTCAAATAGTCATTAAACTCTATCCGTGATTACACTATTCCATTAATATTCGTAAAAGACTTTCTATCCTTCCTCCTTTTCTGTTAGATTTTTTCTCTCCTTCCTCTCGTCACCATGAACCACTTCCTCACTTTCATATCCAATACTCTCCAAAAAAACTTCTTCTTTTCTTCTTCTGATCTCTTCTCATTTAAATCACGAACCTCACCTCTGAGTTCATTCAACTTGTCTCTCTCTTGTTCATTCAGATCTTTTCTCAGCCATATCATTTTGGTGTCTTCTTCTCCTGCTAGCTTCCAAGCTCCTGACAGGGCCTCTTCTGCTTCGCTCTGTGCCTTAAATCTTATCCTAATTGGTCTATCTCTTTCGCCATTGTATTTTCCAATCCTTTGACAGTCATCTATTTCTTTCACCAGGTCACTTCCCTCTTCTTGTACCCTCCGTACAATCTTCTTCACTACATCTTTCAAGATGTTTTCCCTCTCTGATTTGTTTGGGGTCTTTTCCTCCTTTACACTGAACACAATGGCACTCTTCTTTTTCTCCACTGTGCCTCTTACCAGTGCCTCATTTTCTTTGGTTACCTTCACCACCTTCTCAGCCATCCTCTCCTCCACAATCTCCTTAAAGCTCTGTACACTCTCACTCTGCATCATCTCACCATCTTTATCAATTTTCTGTTCCAAATTCTTGACTCTTTGCTCCACTTCCACTTTTTCATCCCTTCGCTTCTCCTCCCACTTATCCTGCTCCTTATTCATCTTTTACACCGAATCCACGTTTTCCTTTATCCCCTCAGAGCATTTTGTTATCTGAATCTTAAGCTCTACCACTTCTGCTTGGAGATCACTTATCTTTCTCTTCTCCTCCTCTCTCTCCCTCCTCAGCTCACTCACCATCTTCATCACCACTTCAAAATCACTCTCCAACCCTTTCATTCTTCTCTGTAATAATCCATTTTGCAATTCACTGTTCTTTTCCTCAAAACCCGAGAAATCAGCTACCAAATGTTGTTTACGTGAAGGCGGCGTAAACAGATCCATCTCGGGCTCGGTACAGTTCTCCATTTTTTTCCTTCCAGTATCCACTAATATAACACTTTCTCCTCCTCCCCTCCTCCCAACCTCTTTCCAGGACTAGCGCCAGTAATACCCTCCCCCGTATGTCGCAGGTTATATGTACAATAGGCAAACATTAAAAAGCTAAAACTTTAAGTCACAAAGTCAAAAAGTTAAAATCCCTTGGGGCTCCGTCCTCCCGCATCCTCCCAACGCCAGCAGGGTAAAATAGATAAAACATTAAAAGTCAAAAAGTTAAAAAAACTAAAAAGCTAAAATCTTCCGGAGCTCCTCCTCCGCGTCCACACAGGCCGGCAGCTGGCGTGTATGTGTGTGTGAGTGTGTGTGTGTGTGTATTTACCTAGTTGTATTTACCTAGTTGTGATTTACAGGAACAAAGCTATGCTCGTGCTGTCCCATCTTTCCAACTACTTCCATCTAATTTGGCATTAACCCCTTCACTCCGGCAACGTCAACGTCGGTGTCCAACGGACGTCCGACGGCATCACAGTTAGTCCTCTTCTAAACCTCTTAATCCTCTTCCATTTCCTCTCAGAGTAAGTTTGCCAATTAGTACACAAAAATCGGCGATTTTTATTTTTTATTTATTTATATTTTTTATGAGTCCTCACCAGAAAACCGGGCGGCGTAGAATATTGGGTATGGGGTGAATTTGTAGGCGAATGATTGGCCTTTATCTCATATAAAGGAAATTTAAATACATTCAATACTTTTTGAGAGGGAAGGGTTGAAAGTGAGTGCGTACGAATTATTCAAAAAATCCTATTAGTACGCGCATGCTCCAATTAGTACACAATGGCTTTTAATTCTAAAACGTTTTGAAATATTACTCTACCATTCCAGTATGTTATAGACAGGAGTCTCCTGACCATTTTATGTTAAATGATGTTTGTCTAGAAATGCGTGAGTACAGCGCTACATTACGCGTACGTATAAATAAACAAAAATTTAAAGGGCGACCAATTTAAATACCTGGGATTTAAACGATGTAATCTCCGCCGGTGTCTCTAAGAGTTGTATGGTCAATTATACATGGTGTTAGATAGTCCCAGCTTTATTCTACTAAGCAAAAAATGCAGTTTTAATTTTTTGAGAAAAAAAATCAGGCAAAATACAACAAAAAAATCGTAAATGATAATATCTTTTATCATGTGATATTTATCTTTATTCTAATTAATCTTAAGTAAACTTTTGTTTTCTCATTTCTTACTAATCTTTTAATCTCTTTCCCTCCCACTCGCACCTTTTCTCTCTCCCTCTTTCCTCACCTTTACCTGACTCTCTCTCTCTCTCTCTCTCTCTCTCTCTCTCTCTCTCTCTCTCTCTCTCTCTCTCTCTCTCTCTCTCTCTCTCTCTCTCTCTTTCCTATCCTGTTTCCTCCATTCATTTCCCTTGTTTTCTCCTTTCTCACACTCTCTTATCTTTAACCTTATCTCTTACTATGTAACTCTCTTCCTCCCTTTCTCCTTCCCCATTAGATTATATGAACACACACACACACACACACACACACACACACACACACAAAGGCGAAATGAGAAGGGTGTGGGGAGGGAGGGGCAGAAGGGAGAGTCAGGTCATGTCCTGACCAAAGCCCTGACCTTACTTTCCCTTCTGTCCCTCCTTCCACACACACACACACACACACACACACACACACACATTAAGGGGAAATGAGAAGGGTGTGAGGAGGGAGGGGCAAAAGGGAGTCAGGTCAGGTCCTGACCGAAGCCCTGACCTTACTCTCCCTTCTACCCCTCCCTCCACACCCACACACACACAGGGAAAATGAGAAGGGTGTAGGGAGGTTGGGGCAGAAGGGAGAGTCAGGTCATGTCTTGACCGAAGCCCTGACCTTACTCTCCCTCCACACACACAAAGGGGAAATGAGAAGGGTATGGGGATGGAGGGGCTGAAGGGAGAGTTAGGTGCTTTCTAGCTTTAGGCCTAGGCATAACTGATCAGCTGTGTGTCTGTAAAATGGTAGAAATTAATACGTACACATAAGTCATTAATATTAATGTGGATGATACAAGTACGACGCAGTGCGCAATGCATCCTCTGTACGTGCGTACAACATGTGAGTACGCGCGTACATCTTCTTCTTCAAAGATTTATCACTAGTATCACTAGGAGAAACGGGCCCTTGTCCGAAGACGACCCGTTAAAAGGGAAAAGATTGCTCCCTCCCTGCACGGGGGAGCACGGGCCATTGCCAAAGGCAGCCCGTAACAGGGTGCCGACAGACAGACTCTATCAGCGACAGAAATGAAAAATCTAGCCGACCAAATCGGTCCATCGACAAGGACTGGCGTGTCTCTGACGAGCATACAAGTAGGAATGCACTACGCAGTACGAAGTGTGTATGTGCGGGGAAAAAAAAAAAAACACAACTTGCATACTAATTGGTCACAACGTGCGTACTAATTGGTAGTGTGGTATCTTAAATTATGAGAGTTGTCACCATGAAACTGGT
This sequence comes from Eriocheir sinensis, assembly GCF_024679095.1. Taxonomy (NCBI): domain Eukaryota; kingdom Metazoa; phylum Arthropoda; class Malacostraca; order Decapoda; family Varunidae; genus Eriocheir; species Eriocheir sinensis. The sequence goes on along the minus strand of NC_066517.1, from coordinate 6,139,569 downwards.
CATAGGAAATGCACCTCTATTACTCGGGGAATTAGGGCAAGACTGAAATATTGTTGCGGTGTTTACAGCCTTCTAAACGTTGTTTGAAAAATCGCGTACTAATTGGAAAGGGGGGGGGGGGGTTCTTATCCAATTCGTACGCCCCCCCGCCCCTCTTCCAGGGTATATTGGATTCCAGTAATTCCAGGTGTAGGCACTAGTTCAATCCATCATCCATTTATCTGACACAAGAAAACATGCAATAAATTGCATTATAGCACTCAAAATGAGCTTCCCACAAAGTCACTACCCTTAGGTTTTGGCTAAGAATTTACAATTTGGGGGGATTTTTTGCTCTTGTTAATACATTACTTTATGCATGTTTGTGGGATTATAGCCAGATAGTTAAGGTAAATACTGAGACATCCCATCCTTCTAACTTACCGCATTTCTCGTAAGCAGGTTTTTTTTTGCAATTTCACATACTAATTGGAGAACCACGTACGAATTGGCAAACTTACCCTAATCCTCTTCTAAACCTCTGAAGAGGAAATGGAAGAGGATTAAGAGGAATTTAGAGAAGGATTGAGAGGTTTAGAAGAGGATTAATCCTCTTCCATTTTCTCTTGACCCTTTCCATACTGTGACGCAGACGTCTGCGTCACGGATGGAAAGGGTTAAATGCGCTTATTGACTTAGCCTGTACCACTTTCCTCTCCAGCCCATTCCAGACCCCCACACATCTCTGCGGGAAGCTGTTCTTCTTGATGTCTCTTCTACAAATTCCTTTTCTCAACAGTTTCCCATATCCTCTTAAGTTTCTCTCTTCTCTTATCAAAAGGTCATCTATCCAATTTCTCTAGACCATCCATCACCCCATACACCGCTATTAAATCTCCTCTTTCTCTTCTAATTTCCAATGTAGGGAGGTTCAGCCTCAGAAATCTTTCTTCA
>NC_066517.1:5999539-6009322 GCF_024679095.1 Eriocheir sinensis | reverse complement strand
TTTTTGCTTAGAGGGACCATTAAGAATTGATCCCTGTGTACCACCACGGGTTAATTTCAATGGGGAAATTCGTTTCGGTTGATGAGTGTTTTTGAAATGGGCCAGAATCTGTGGCTTTACTACACTGACGGCCACCGTGTGTAACTTGCTGTGTACACGAGAAATTAATCCAGACAAGGAAAGGTTTGCTGTGTAGCAGGATCGAACGCGACCAGCGAGACGTGGCTCCTGTAACCAGTCGGCCAAAGAGGTGCCCCCTGGCAGAGTGAGTTATGGGAGGCTCACCCATCGCAAGTCAGCACTACATTTGGTTTGCAGCAAAATTCCGGAACGAATTGAACTCATAAACCGAGGTATGACTGTATAAATAATATAGGCTTTGCTGTGTAGCAGCGACGGGCCAAATTTGAGGCTTTGCTGTGTAGCAGCGACGGGCCAAATTTGTGGCTTTGCTGTGTAACAGTGACGGGCCAAGTTTGTGGCTTAGCTGTGTAGCAGCGATGGGCCAAATTTGTGGCTTAGCTGTATAGCAGCGACGGGCCAAATTTGTGGCTTTGCTGTGTAGCAGCGACGGGCCAAATTTGTGGCTTTGCTGTGTAACAGTGACGGGCCAAGTTTGTGGCTTTGCTGTGTAGCAGCAACGGGCCAAATTTGTGGCTTTGCTGTGTAGCAGCGACGGGCCAAATTTGTGGCTTAGCTGTGTAGCAGCGATGGGCCAAATTTGTCCCATGATTTTAACCCCCCAAAATAGATGATGCATAAACTGATCACAAATACTTTGATATATATTATGAAATGGTTTGTGTGAGGGGTGATTTTTTCTCACTTTCCTTGCTTAGAGGGACCATTAAGAATCATGATCCCCGCTGCTACTGGGTTAAAATAATACTAAATTGAAATAAAATACGTAGCGCACAGCAGATGCATAGACAAAGATTCGCATGTATGTAAAACGCAGCTACGGGCGCTTCCGCTTGAGCTAGTTTGCCCACGTGTGATTGTACACGGCACACTATTGGCTGATGGATGGGAGGCGACCAACCAGAGCACTGTGTTCTGTAACCTGGGCGCTGATTGGCTCAGCAACCATAGCATTTGTTGGTTCGTCAGTGGTTAGCTCCGAGACAAATGGAGAGTGTGTTACAGCTTGCTGCCGTTAAATGCTCGAGAAATTGGCAGTGAGGACCCAGACATGATGAGGCAATGACTGCACTTGAACAAGACTATCTTGCTCAAAATAAGTATTCCAGGTTTATCTAGTTTCGTGGAACTCTTTGCGGTGCTGGAATAAACACGTGGAGAGCTACTGAACCAAACAGCTGATACGCTCTTCTTCTTCTTGTGACCACAACTTATCGACCACACGAGTAACTGATATGTTGGTGACGAGTTTCTGACTAGAATTTCGATGAGTTTCTAGTGAAATGTAGCCGACTTTGAATCTCTCGAGAAACTAGTGGTTGGGTGACCTTGTTCACACGGGCTGAGGAGAGATTCACAGAGATATGCGTGATTATATAAGTAATAAATATAAAATATAATATATAAATTATATAAATAATAAAATAAATATAAGGTCGCTACTTCGCGGATTTTCGCCTATCGCGGGGGGTTCTGGAACCTAGCCCCCGCAATAAACGAGGGATTACTGTAGTGCTGAAAACACAAAGATCACATACTTGAGCACATACTTAAACAGGCATGAGCACGCGTGTGCTATATATCTCTGCAAGTGTACAATATGGAAACGTTTGGAAAGTTTGGTTTAGTCGGCACAACATCTGTGGTCATATGCCGGAGAGAGACAGAAGGAGAAGGAATTATATGAGGGAACAGATCCCAGGAGACGGGACACAATCCCCCAAGCCGCCCAAATTTTTCCACTCCGCCCAGGAATCAAACCCGAGCTCTCTCGGTTGTGAGCCGAGTGTGCTAACCACTGCACCACGAAGCCCCCACCGTCACCTAAACTCATCTAGCAAAAGTATAATGATAAACTGAGGAAACGTAAATGAGCCCATCTATCCTGCAGACTTATTGATGAGTCTGGGGAGGCAGCGGGTGTAAGACTAGAGAAATACTGCTAAAAAGGCTGAACACCCATACATATTAATATAACAATAATAATAATAACGTGATGATAGTCATAGTGGTGGTGATGATAATGGTAATAATGATTGTGGTAATGACAATGGAAATGATGAAAGTGATGATAATAGTGGTGATACTGATGGTGGTGATGGTGGTGGTAATGATGATAATGGTAGTGATGATGGTGATGATGAAAGTGATGATAATGGTGATAATAATGGTGGTGATGATGATAATGGTGATGATAATGGTGGTGATGATGATAATGGTGATGATGACTGTGGTGGTGGTGGTGGTGATGATAATGGTAATGATGACTGTGGTGGTGGTGATGGTGATGATGATGGTGAGTCCAGTCATCACTCACCCCTTATTCGGACCCTTGGCCACGATGAAGGGCATCACCGCACCCACCACCGCGAAGAGCCCAGTCATCACCGCTATGGGCACGGCGTCGGCACCCATGATGACCTCTGACCTGACCCTCTAGACGGACTCACGGGGGGGGGTCAAAAGAGCCGCAGTTTGTCTTGTACTTGTCTTTTACTTGTATGTGTCAGGTCCTTTTTTTATTTTTCCTGTTCTTCTTCTTTTGCTCTTCTTGTTTTTTCTTCTTCTTCCTCTTCCTCTTTTTCTTAATTTCTTCTACTTCCTCTTCGCCGAGCCTTGCCCCTACACCGCCCCTACACCGCCCCTACACACTGGGCTCTACTGGCACTCCGCAATTATTTGGTGCGTGTAGCCTCCGACGGTCCTCTAGTGGCTCTGTGTGGCTCTCGTGGCACTCACTGGTCCTCTGGTGGCTCTGTGTGGCTCTCGTGGCACTCACTGGTCCTCTGGTGGCTCTGTGTGGCTCTCGTGGCACTCACTGGTCCTCTGGTGGCTCTGTGTGGCTCTCGTGGCACTCACTGGTCCTCTGGTGGCTCTGTGTGGCTCTCGTGGCACTCTCTGGTCCCTCGGTGCTGTGTGGTGGGAGCAGTTAGTGGTATGAAGCAGCAGGGCGGAGCGGCTCCCCCGTTGGTAAAGTCACGTGCCTCCTGCCTCGATCAGTTGACTGATAGTGGTGTTGCCAATGGGACCCAGATTGTCGTACTCAGCCTCTTATATTTACCGATTTCCGACCCAAAAACTGCCTCCTCGACCCCAATAACTGCCTTCATATATAGTTAGCGTTAAAATGGTTTATTATTGGTGTTTTCTGGCAATAACTATGGCTCAGAAACCGGTAAATATGAGGCTCTGAGTACGATAATCTGGCAACGGTGGCGGTGCCAATGAGTCGGGCGCTAGATTGAAGGATGAAATGTGCTAGAAATGCACTATATAGGAAAGTTTAAAAATAATAAAAATAATAATAAAAATAATAATAATAATAATAAAGTCATTCGATAACTCAGGTCACACACACACACACACACACACACACACACACACACACACACACACACACACGTACTTGCTTGCAGATGATGATGATGATGATGATGATGATGATGATGATGATGAAGACGATGATCAAGGAGATGGCTGTTGAGTCCTATGCGGGAGCCACACACTCTACCACGTCACCTGTGGCAGGGATGTTGTGCCACAGGTGCGGCTCCTAGGCTGCGGTGGTGTCGTTGGATACGTTGCTCTGGGTTGGTATTTCCGCCTCCTACACCAACTATTTTCAAAGGCCAAAAAGGAGATCATTCTGGTTCTCATGAGAATTTTTTAGGTTCATGGTACAGAGGAAGAGTCGAACTACTACCAGGGTCATTAAACTACCCCTGAAAATGCCCCAAACTCCTTCCGTGTCAAATATGTGTGGTTGGCGCCGAACTGTTTTCAGAATATGGCCCCTGCTGCTCTTTTTCTTGAGTACTCTTGTTGGTTTCTGGTGCGTGGATCCTTTTACACGTGCAGCCCTCTGATCGGTATTCTCAGACGCTTCCACCTCTCATTATTTCCAACGGCTAAAATGGAGTTTAATCGGGTTTTCTTGGGTGTTTTTTCACGTTTAGAGGAGGGGTCAAACTGTCATGCCCCGAGAGCTTACTTTACTTTTTTTCCTCTATTTTCCTACACGACCTCTGCGCGTATTGACACACACGAGAAATTAATCAAGACCAGAAGAGGGTATTCGCCCGCTGCCTGGGATTGAACCCGCGAGCAGAGTGACGGGTATAGTGAGTTATGGGAGGCTCGTTCATCAGGCATAGTCGCCGCACTACACGCCATCACATAATTCACAGTTAATACCTTAATTATCTAAGATGATCGATTGTTCTGGTTTTCCCGCATTACAAAACTACCACCAGGGTTATAAATGTACCTCTGGAAATGCCCAATACCCCTTCAAAAACCCTGCCAAATGCGAGTGTATAAGCAGCGAAGCGTTTGAGAATATGGTCCCTGGCAGGCTTGCCTGTCCGTCGCCAGTGTCTCTTGGTCTTTGGGTTGGATGTTGCACCTCTTTAGAAGGGTTTTGCATTGATCTTTATAACGCTTCTATATGGACCTCCTGCAGTTCTACCTCCTTCACTAAGTTGGCCATGTAGCATTTGCCTTGGTAGTCGATGTTGAGGCATTCTGATGGTGTGACCCAGGGTCATGAGAGAGAGAGAGAGAGAGAGAGAGAGAGAGAGAGAGAGAGAGAGAGAGAGGTAAAAGTGACTGTCTAGTAGTTAAAGGTTAAGAAGCAATGAAGTAGAAAGTTTACATAATTAATAAACTTAATATGTGGAAATGAAGAAAACAAAGAAATACAACGTCTAAGTTATAATAGTGAATTTAAAGTATCTATGTTTTATTAGGAAGTTAGTTTATCTCAAGCACTATGAAAGAGTTTTTTACTTATTGTTATTGCACTTATAGTAGAGCGACAGTGTTTTAAGCCATAATACAGCAAGCTGCTCTTTGGAAAGTATGCCGTTTTATCTACTTCCCCATATCTGAGCAGCTGACAATGTCTGAGCTCCACTCCAAATCCTAGCCACATTACTGGGCAGTGCCCTGGTGGCAGAAGTGGCAAATCTTAATGACTGATAAGTTTGCTAAGCTCTGCTGCTCAGTAAATGGCCTCACCTCTATGAAAATACTGAAATGACATCACGACATTCTTATTCCCGCTATATTGGATCCACTTAAGATTGTCGTATCTGCGAGGCGTTAGTGAATCTGGGCCCTGGGACAATAGGCGCAGGATGAGAAAATGTTTAGACTTGCGTTGAGCCCATCCCTGCCTTCCCTTCCCATCCCTGCGCCGTCCATCCTGCCCCCACCTCGCCAGCCTCCGTGAAATTACATAGATTTACATAGAAAATCAGACCACACAGACCCCATGGTCCAGATTTGGTGGTCTGTCCTTAAACCTAAGTGATTTTACATTAATCAGAAGGTTCCAAAACGTTGCATTTCTACTCTAGTTGATATTAAGTTGAAGGAAGTGACGGTCGAGCTTATTTTTGAAGGAGTCAATCGTGTTACACTGGACCACTGATGGTGGAAGCTTATTCCATTCTCGCACTACAACGTTGGTGAAGAAAAATTTGGTGCAGTCTGAATTTACTTGTCTACATCTGAGTTTTACGCCATTGTTCCTCGTGCGCAAAGTGTCATCGATCATAAACAATGTTGATCTGTCTACATTCGTGAAACCATTAAGTATTTTAAAACATTCGATCAGTTTTCCTCGGAGGCGACGTTTCTCAAGATAGAATATGTTAAGGGTAGAAAGCCTTTCTTCGTAGGATTTGTTGCGCAAGGAAGGGATCATTTTCGTTGCCCGACGCTGAACACCTTCTAATTTAGCAATATACTTTGCATGGTGGGGAGACCAAAACTGTACCGCATATTCTAAGTGGGGTCTGACTAACTATTGTAGAGCGGGAGTATTACATCTTTATTCTTGAATAAAAAGTTTCTTTTAATGAAGCCCAACATTCTGTTCGCTTTATTTGCTGCATCGATGCATTGCTGTGAGAATTTGAGGTTTGACGCAATTTTGATCCCCAAGTCCTAGACGCATTGAACACTTTTGAGTTTAACGCCGCGCATTTCGTAATCGAACTTCTTATTCCTCGTTCCAACTTGAAGGTCCTGGCACTTATCTACGTTAAAGGGCATCTCCCATCTATCCGACCAAGCTGAAATTTTGTGGAAATCCTCTTGGAGGCTTTGCCTGTCTTCGTCAGTGAGAACCGAGTTGCCAATCTTTGTGTCGTCTGCAAATTTACTAATGCGGTTATTGAGTCCAACATCCACGTCGTTGATGTAAATAATGAAGAGCACTGGGCCAAGAACCGAGCCCTGAGGGACGCCACTAGTGACCGGCGCCCACTCTGAGTTAAATCCGTCAATCACTACTCTTTGTTGTCTGTTGCTCAACCAATTCGCGATCCATTGGTTTACTTGACCGTCAATACCTATTTGCTTTAATTTGTAAAGTAATTTATGATGCGGGACTTTATCAAACGCTTTCTGGAAATCAAGATAGACTACGTCCAGTGATTTGGTTACGTCATAAACAGTGAAGAGGTCGTTATAAAAGGTTAATAGGTTTGATAGGCAGGATCTTTTGTTTCGGAAGCCATGTTGTGAGTCCCCAATTAATGAGTGGCTTTCAAGGTAACTCACAATTTTGTCTCTAATTATGCCCTCAAGTAGCTTACCTACAATCGAAGTTAGACTAATGGGCCTGTAATTACCTGGTACTTTTTTTGTCTCCTTTCCTAAAAATCGGTGTAACGTTAGCCTTTTTCCAATCTGAGGGGACGATGCCTTGTCGCAAGAACATATTGAATACGGTTGTGAGGGAGGAGAGTATTTCGGTCTTTGTTTCTTTCAGCAGAGTTGGATATACTTCGTCAGGTCCAGGACTTTTATTTGTTTTAAGTGATTTGAGGGCTTTAAGGACTTCATCGGGTTTTATTTCAAAGTTAGGCAATGCATGCTCGGGATTTACATTAGTACTGGTGTTGGTGGTAGTGGTAGGAGGACTGTTAGTATTAAACACCGAGGAAAAGTAATTGTTTAATAGGTTTGCAACGTGTTGGCTGTCAGTCACTAGTGCACCGTCGCTGTTTGTTAACCCTTTAGCAGCGAGGGCCTTGATTCTGAATGCTCCCTCTAAGCGAGTTAATTTTGAAAAATATCACTAACGCAAATCATTATATAACACATATCAACGCACTCGTCATCAGTTTCTGCAGCCTCCAAAAATATTTACCTCTACTAAAGTACTTTATTAATCACTTAATAATACGTATAAATTACAGCGCGCCAGTAACTCTCCGTAGGCGTTCGACAGGTGGTCTAAAGAAAACGAGCCCGTTTTGAGGGAGACGTAAATAAGGATAAATAAATATATTCCTCATGAGAGGTCCTGACATCTGGTGACAGTCCTCGGAACCTCAACCTTCTCGCCTTGCTCCCAAGGGTTTAGCTGAACCTCTCTCTCTCTCTCTCTCTCATTATTCATACAATTCTAACGACTAATAAGCCATGGCAAGATTCAAAGATATTTGTGTGTGTGTGTGGGGACCCATTCATTATTATTTTTTTTTACTGTCCGAAAAAATTCTTGCATTTGTATCCTTGCATTTCTTTTTTTGGAGACGGCGTTGTGAAAGGCCCTCGCCCGTCTGATTGATTCTGTGGGACTAGGGGAAGGTAATTAGGTCTGAGTTTGACCACGAAGGGCACCCTTGGGAGTACTTTGTTTATTCCTTTTCTCGTTTTTATGAGTAGCTTGTGTTCTTTATTTTAGAGGAAAAAGTGTGTGTGTGTGTGTGTGTGTGTGTGTGTGTGTGTGTGTGTGTGTGTGTGTGTGTGTGTGTGTGTGTGTGTGTGTGTGTGTGTGTGTTCTTTGTCCATGGTGTAAATCAGAATGTAAAAATAAAGAAAGAAAAAAGAAAGAGAGCAAACAAGAGTTTACCACCAACTGAACAGGCTTGAGTCGTTTTTTGTGGTATGTCAGCCACAACGAAAGAAGAGAAAGGAAACCATTACTAATGTAGCTTCATATCTTGTGTGATATTATGAAAATTAGCTGTACATAGCTCAGTGATGTATTGTGCTCTGAAATGACTACCAGATATCCGCCTACACTGACCAGGAAGGAATCGAACTACGAGCTTCCCAGGCGAAAGTGAGCATTATACCGACTGAGCTACCGCATGGCTATGTTGCAATTTCATCAAATCTTACTTTCGTTTCAACTCTCTCTCTCTCTCTCTCTCTCTCTCTCTCTCTCTCTCTCTCTCAGGAGCAGGCACCAAAAGAAGTCGCTCTAAGTAGTCATGCTGGTTTACGTACGCTAGTTCGTGTCAAGAGCCTTGCATGATGAAGGCACGAGTCGACGATTTTTTAGAAATACAATAAATCAAGAATGTATATATAGAATGAAAACCTCGCACCTCCATCACAACAGAAGATTCATCAACGCTTTCTTTTGCCAGGTAACTAACTACAGTGATGTTTTGTATTCTAATCCTTATTATATATATATATATATATATATATATATATATATATATATATATATATATATATATATATATATATATATATATATATATATATATATATATATATATATATATATATATATATATATATATATATATATATATATATATATATATATATATAAATTGTAAATTATATTTTCATATGGCTACTGATTGAGAATGTAAGCATTTCCTCATGTAACACTGAATTATAAAGTTTACAGGTGACTATATATTGATGATATACTATGATTTATTATTGTAAACCTCGTTCCATGCAAAGTGTGTGTGTGTGTGTTTGTGTGTGTGTGTGTATAGGCCTAATCTCCCTCGCTTTATCTACATGGGAGGAGGGTGGAAGCGAGGCACCCTCGTATGGCAGAGAGAGAGAGAAGGCAGTACTGGCAACATTAGAACACTGCGCCAGCACAGATAACAATCCTGCTCATCACATGTGCCCTGAAGGCGAGGATACTTGGTGCTTTTATAACAGACTTATTCATGAGAATAAAGATATACCTGCTGGTGTTCATCAGCAGAAAGTAGGCCACCCCATAAGAGAAGACATAAAGGAGGAGCTGTTGCAGGTGTACAAAGATTTATCACAGACGAACTCCTGTCAAGGTGCAGTGGCTTCACGCAAAATGCTAATGAAAGCCTAAATGCACTCATATGGACAATGGCACTGAAGACCAGATTCTTCCACAGTGTAAGAATGAACTATCTTGTTGGAAAGGCAATTACAAAATTCAACTTTGGATATACAAGGACCCTCCATGAACACCTTGGAGCAGTCGGCATGGAAATGGCAGAAAAACATGATAGAAGAAGTACTTCTAAGTACCTAAAAAGACAAAATCACAAAGAAGAAAGAAGAGGAAAGAAATCAAAAGACTCAAGGTATGAAGAAAAATTGAGGGGCAGGAAGGTACAAGTTATGAAGCTGGAGGATTCTAACTTGTACATTTCTGGGCAGAAGTATAGCTGAGGAGGAGAGGAAGCGGCCCACCCTGGTAAACTAAACCTCTCCATTGAAACAGCTACTTCTAAGATCCCCAGGGTGAGACGAGTAAAACTTGTCGGTTAAGTCCAAAATAAAAAGAAATATATAATAAACTCTCACTCTCTGCGCATGTGTGTGTGTGTGTGTGTGTGTGTGAGTGTATGTGTGTGTGTGTTTTGGGGGACTAGAAATTAG